>NW_027555958.1:279798237-280398237 GCF_003287225.1 Phascolarctos cinereus
AATCTCAATTCCCTGGCATTTCGCCTTCTTCTCTCTGATTGTTTGCCAAACCAATTTTAGTGAATTCCAAACCTGAAATACCTTTCCTTGTTCTTTCCCCCATCTATTGGCTGGGAGAAGGTATGGGGGAAGGGGAGTCTATCAAGTGATGCTGTTTCTTTGTTTTTGCTGTGTGGCTGTTCCATTTACAGAAAGATTTGAGAGATATTTTGGAGAGAGAAATAACAAGATTTGGCAACAGACTCTATTTTGGGGCATATGGTGAATGAGGTCGTGAACTTGGATTATTAAAGGAATGATAGTATCTTTGTAACAGGGAAATTTTGAAGAGAAATTATTTTGGAGAGTAATCAGCTCTATGATCTGCCACAACACATACATACTTCTTCATCCGGTAGGACTCACTTTGAACCACTGGAAATGAAAATAGTCAGGGAGATCCTTATTCAATAGTAACTATGCCAGAATACAGTGTACCCTCTAAGGAGTGATCTGGAGGGCACAGAGTTAGTGAAAATGGAAGGAGGAAGGTGGGGCATTTTTCTAGTGGCACCTGTGCAGCTGCTGTTGTGAGGCCTGGGTAGCAAGTAGTTTGAGCCCAAAAGGGCTGATTCCTACATCTGAAGGGAAGTGATTGGAAGTTTGCATCACACAAGGAGAATGGGAGAATATTGTGGCTTAAATGTAAGTGGTGTTGTGTTGGATACAAGCTCCATGATTAGCTGTCATGAGGAGAGTGAAATACAATCTGTCTTACCACTTTCCAATTGATTGATCCCATACTCCGTAGGGACAGGCCACAACCTTCTCTACCAATTAAAGTAACGAATATTGAAGGAAAAAATGGTGAGGAGAGAATTGCAATTTTAGGGAATTCAGACTGCAAGGAATTAAGAAGTGAGTAGGTAATGAATTTTAAGAAATTCCAAGGAAAGAAAAGACAAGAAAATGCAAATGCAACAGTGTAGCAAGAACAAGAAATGTTTCTTTTAAGATCAATATAATGTGACAGTATTTGTAGAAAGAAGTGAGAGAAGCAAAGGAGGAGAAAATGAAGGGAATTAGAAAAAAGGCAAGTGGTATAGTAAGATCTTGGAAGAAAAAGTGGTGGGTGAAATCAAGAACACTGATTACAAATTAATCTTTTTGAAGGTATAAAAATTTTGATGAAGAAAGGAGGTAAATTTGATAGAGGCATTTTGGTGTGCAGATGGAGAGGTGGAGGGAGCTTCTATCTAGGGTTCTTCACAGACTCAGTAATTTAGAATACAATTTTGGTTTCTGAGAAGAATGGAATTGAGAATAGGACTGGGGCCTTTAAAACTGTGTAAAATTTTGAAGGTGATATTGTGGGGAATGTCTTAGGGGGACAATAAGAAATGTCAAAAAAAAAAGCAAATAGAAGTAAGTTAGACCATATGCCTTTTTGTAGATTTAGTTGAAGTTGTAATATGACATTCTCTGGCAACACCAAGTAGGAATGGAGGAATGGAAGCAGGAATGGAGAAAACAGGCTCACCTAGCTTTATGGATTGTTATGATGGACATGACAGAAGTTTGAGGGAGAAAAGGATTCTAAGATTAATGCAGGCATTGTTGAAATGCATGTTCTTGGGCTCAGACTGTGTAGGTAAGGAACTGAAACCAGGAAGGGGGATGATGGAATAGGAAAATATGGTAAGGATGAAGGACCAGAAGTCCTTGTGCATATGTTTATTAGATCAGTGGCACTAAGGTGGCATAGTGGATAAAGCAATGAACTTAAAATCAGGAAGACCTGATTTCAAACCCTGTCTTGGATATTTACTAACTTATGACTGAACAAGTCACTTAGCCTCTCTCAAACCTTAATTTTCTCATCTGTAAAATCAGGACAGTGATAACATCTACTTCACAGAATCATTGGGAAGATCAAATAAGATAAGCTATAGGAAAACTTCAATATGAAGAGATGACAGTAGAAAGTAAAGAAGTTTTGTCAGAGATATGGAGCTCTCATTTTGATATCTTAGAGAGGGAGTAATTCCAAGCGGCAGTAAGGTCTGAGATTTGGCAGTGCTAGTAGGTGGTTGAAGCGGTATTGTGATAAAAGTCATTGTAGTGAAAGAAAATGGAAAACTTTGATTCTAAGGTGCTAAATGACTCATCAACATGAATTTGAAATAATTGAGGATGCTGATGGGATGAAGTAGAAAGAAAAGTTATGAGCCAAGTCAGTCATCAAAGAAAGTAGGAGTGTGTTGTGGAAGTTAAATGATAACAACTAGAGTGTGAGAAGTGTGCTTATATGGATGAAGTGGATTTCAAAAGAGGAGACATTATGCAATGATGGTAGGAGAATAGTGGCTTGTAAATGTGCTGGTGAGTAATGAATAGGCCAAATTTACTAACTCCTCATCTGGAAAGTTAGGGGCATTGAAAGAAAGGATGGCTTCCTTTGGAGTGGGTGCTTGCTAAAAGTAGTGTCATCAGCAGAAAGTTAGATTTTTGTAAGAAAAATGAGGTAGAAATGTGGAAGATCTAATCCTAGACAGAATATGGAGGTAGAAAAAGTATAAGTTCCAATTTGGTTTAATTCAACAAGTCTTTATTCTGTGCGTCCTTTGTGGTAGATATTGTACTGGGTTCAGGGGATACAAAAATGGAAAAAAAAATAAAATTCCTGCCCTCAAAATGCTTACAGCAATAATAATAACAAAAATACTATGATTTCTATAATTACTTAAAGTTTGCAAAGTACTTTACATATCTCATCTCATTTGATTCTCATAACAACTCTATGATATAGCTGTTATTATAGTCTCCATTTTACAGATGAGAAAATTAAGTTTTGAGAGAGGCTAAGTGATTTGTTCAGTCATACAGCTAGTAAATATGAGACAGCATTTGAACTCAGGTCTTCCTAATTCCAAGTCAAGTGTTTTATCGAATATGCTACTTTTGTTGCCTAGGATTTAATAAACATATGGACAAAAATAGATGATATGCATTATGTTGTAAATATGAGAAACTAGAAAGAGGGATGAGGGAAACTAGAAAAAAGATATCATTTCTAGCAGTGGAAAAGTTTCATGGGCTAGATGACACATAATTTGAAGCTTGAAGGAAGAAAAAGATTTTCTTTGGCAAAGAAGTAGAAGAACATTTCAGGCACGGGAGATGGCTTGTGCAAGGGCATAGAGGCAGAAGAGGGAGGACAAGACCTTGGAAACTGGAGACTTTTCCTATGATAGAAGAGCAGTTCTAAGAGAAACAGCAGAACAGGCTAGTAAGAAGCCAGGATATGATGGTCTGCTTATGAGGTTGGATGGGATAGAAATAAAAAAAATGGGAACAGAACATGGGAGAGACTTTTGTTTAGGGGACTATTGTAGATAAAGAAAGCATGGAGGACATTTAGGAGATTGTTTATCAGGTAGAATTATATTTTTGGAGAAAGTAAGTAACTTGGTTAACCCTGATCTCCCAAATGGAACATCTATGCAAAAGTAAGCTTACATGTATGGTAGTAGTTCCTTAGTTGCTGTTGGCATTTATTTCATTTTTCTGAGTCTCCATATTAGACTGTGATGGAAAAATCATAAATGTCTACTTTGTGAGAAAAATGAATGTAGGCTAATCATCAAAGTCATTTGGTTTTTGTTAAAAAAGGAATCAGTTGAACAGATTAGGTAAATAAGATCCAACAGAAATTGAATATAGTAACATGACATTCAATAAATCAAGGAACACCAACTATAAAGGAAAGGACTCCATATTTGAAAAAAATTGTGCAAAAAAGGAAAGCAGTATGACAGAAATTATATCTAGACCAATAACTTACATCAAATACCACAACAAACTCTAAATTAATACATGGTTATTTCATTTGAATGGAAAGAAATAACTTTCATGATTTTAGCTAAGGTCAAGGCACAGTGATAATCATTAAAAATAAAATAGGCCAACTTTGATTATAGAAAACTGAAGCTTCTGCACAAACAAAGAAAAAAATGCTATTAGGTTTGGAAATTTGGAAAATTAGAGAAATTTTTCACAGGGGATTTCTTTGATAAAATCTAATATCTATTAAAGAATTGAAATATATAAGAAAAAGATTATCCCATTGGTTAAGTGATCAAAAGTTATGAAGTAGCAGTTGTTAAATGATGAAATTTAAGTTATTAACAAAATATATAAAAAATGTTTCAAGTCACTAATAATGAGAGAAAAGAAAATCACAATTTAGAGGTTCCATCTCACACCCATCAGATTGGCAGATGATAGAAGAGGAAAATAGCAATTGTATAAAGAATTGGAGATGCAAACTTTCAGATTATTCACTCCAAAACTGCCAAAAAGCAGAACTGAGAAGACGAAATCTTATCAAAGCTGCATCTTGGAGATTCTCAGAAAAGAGTGGGGAGAAAGGAATGTCAGATACTTAAACCAACAGAGCAAACCACAGAGAGTCTTCTCCCCTCCTAGGTGTTAATGTCAGCAGATATCACATCTGCTACTTTAGAATCTAATTCTGCCAGATTGGCATACCTTCAAGCAATCTCTTTGGCATGGTTTGTAGTAGGTAATCTGCTCCTGAGACTTGTCTGTCTCTGTCAGATGACGTGCTCCGAAGATGAGTTCAACTAGGTTCTTTGGCATTGAAAGTCTTACATGGACCCTTCAGGGAGAGGTGGAGAAAAACAACTTTGACATGCTTAGAAATATTTACATTTGGGATGTAAACTGGAAGAAAAATATTGACTCTGCTTATTTGAACACCACAGATGTTTTGACTGAGATATTGAACGACTTGTGAAAGGACCTTTCCAAAGTGACAAAACGGTACCCTGTTTAACAAGCTTCATTTTAAATAACATAGTTCTGACATATTAACATGTTCATCACTTTTTTTTTATGGAATGGTTTTGAATGTGTGTATGTATTTTAAGTTTGGACAAAATCAAAATGCTTTCCTTTGAAAAAAAAACCAAAACAAAACCAATACCACTAACAACTGATTTTTTCTTAACAGAATCAACACACAGAGAAATCTAATATCCAAGCAATTGAGTCACTCCAGGCAAATTTCACAAAAATGTCTCTGGGCCACACAGCATAAATGCACTATCAGATTATTTTTTTAAACAGTAGAGAGTGGGGAGGGGAGAGACCTTGGATCTTGCCCCATGCTGAGGAGACAAATTTTAAGAAACTGTAAGACTGTGGCTGGAGAAGATGCTACTCAGAAGAGTGGGATGGGAAAGAACTCACTTGGTATAAAGCTATAGAAGCTTCCTAATAGTTTCCTATTTTAACTAATTACTTTTGCTGGCTAGCTACTGAGCTCAGTTGTTTCTATGCCCTGTACAGTCTAAATTAGCACCATCTAAATTTTGGTGTCCTGGGATATAGCTTCAGCTTCCCCACTCTAGTTACTGCTATGAGGTGTTATGCTTCCTGTAACCAGAGCAATGGGAATACTTAGAGATTCTGAAGAGGCTTCATTCTTAAATGCCAGGATGACTTTGATGGTTTATAGTTGCTTTGGTTATGACTCTGGGAGAAATGACTGTTATATTTAATTGCTTAGAACCTAGAAATTTCTTTAATGAGCTAAGTAGCTTAATCTTTGTATACTTTCTGAGGAGTGTCCCCAAGCTTTACATTATGACGTGCTCAACCCTCTCTCTCTTATTTGTTTCCAGCATTTGAATATTTCACATGCTTTCTGTACATATCAGGGGAACATAATTTCCCCTCATCATCCACATTACCCCAGTATTAGTCTACACCTCCCTGCTCTCTCCCCTTTCCAACCCTCAAAGAATCTCTAATTCCCATCAGTTTAAGTAGTTTTTTAGTAGAGGAAGTGAAAGAATGTTTGGTAATGGGGAATCAAGAAAAATGTTTCAGAATTGCATGTATTTTGATTGGGAATTTCAGTCTCAGAGTTTTCTAAACTCTTGGGCATACTTGTTTAGAGGTGAAGTAATGGTCAATAAAAAGGAGACTAATATAGCAAGTTCACTCCAAGTCACTGTGAATGTGACACAATAAATAGTTTATGCAATCTGGTAAATGATTTAAAATTTCAGTCTTTTCATGTTGAATCTCAACTTTGCCATGATGTTCCACTATAACCATTCATTGATACAGATTGATGACATGCTGATTTGTGTCATCTTACTACTTGCTGCTTTTGATCCTAAAGCATGTAGACTCAAAGTTAACCTTTCAGAATTAAAAGAAACATATCCATTATATTTTTGATGCCATTCATTTTTATGTATAATATAATAAGTTGTTTATGCCCCTCCCCCCCAAAAAACTGAAACATTATAAAAAAAAACAACAAAATAACTCAGCAGTGGTTATATATAATCCACAAAATCTCTAACAATTAGATTCAATTTTTTTTTAACTTTTATTCTCTCTGTAGTTTTTTAGTGGAATATCTCTTTATAATATATAAGTATGTGACTGGCTTGAAGAGAAAATCTTCTGGAGCAGCTCAAACTATCCCAGACAAAGATAACAAATACTACCCTGTGAGAATATAAAAACACAATAAAATCTGAAATATATGACCTACTATATTTATCACTAATGTTCACAAATACTTCTACTGTGGAAAGGAAAGACCATTGTAGTTGTCTTGTATAAATGCTCCATCTACACATAACATAAAACCTAATAAATGGAAATCACACATTAATAGTCTATATGCAAATTACGTTCACAAGACATGATTTTTTCCCAAAAGAGTTTAAATATTTTTAAGAAGTAAAATTTAAAAAAAAATCACATCTGTGACAACAAAAGTTTGCTTACAAGGTGAAAAGTTTCTTACAGAATTGCTTACTGTACAAAGCTTCATTCAGCAAGAAATCTTCATGACACCCAAAGTTATTGATATTGTCACTGCAATGGTTGACAATGCATATATAAAGAACTAAAGAATAGATCCACTTGCAGATAAGATGGTAGGAACAAGAATTTCTCATGTGCCTGAAAAACTTTGAAATTATTTGACTCCCTACTTTTCATTGCTAGTGGTAGTACTAAGAAATGTAGTTGAAAAGGTTCACCTGATTGAATATGTACAGTGTTGAAACTAATTTTATGGAAGATTTCTTAATTTTCTAAGGGATTGCTGGCATTTTAACAGCAGGAGAAATTTTAATATGTTTGATGGTTTTTGAAAAACTAAAATGATATAATATTAGGAAAATTATACTAGATGCTACACTGACAGAGATCCACAAATGCCAGGACACATACTAACTCTGTGACCCTAGGAAAATCACTTAACCCTCTCTGGGCCTCAGTTTCCTCATCAGGAAAATGAGAAGTTTGGACTCAATGATTTTCAAGGACTTCTTCAACTCTAAATCTATAATCCTATTATAGGATAATATCTCCTTTGGGCCACTCCTTCAGCACACACTAATGGATTGTCTCCCCAAAAGATGGCTGCTACCTCATATTCTAAAGTAGCCCATGTAGACCCTCTTTTAATAGTATAGGTCATGAGCCCTCACCAATTACTTTACCATTAACAATTATCCATTAGACACAAATAGCATTTAACAAAGGCACTTATTAAGAACAGTATCAACACACCCCTCTCAGTAATGCATTAACATGCATGGGAAAAGTCAGCTCAAGCTTAAAGTACAATAGTGCTGAAGCATACACATATAATAATGCAAGTTACATTTCTTGAAACTATAAAGACTAGAGCTAATTTCTCCATTTGAAGAAGCCTTACATAGCTCCCCTTGGGTGTGCAGTCTCTTCTGGGTAAAGTTGTTTACAGGGTCTTTTCCAATGACAGTTCACTGCTATGCTACTAAGGGTCCCATTATTCAATGCTGCTTGAGTGACTATCTCTTTGTATCTGTGTCTCTCTGAATGTGCATCTCTGTTCCCTGTTGGATTCAGTGTCTCCTGCTGTTTGGGTAGCTCTCCTTCAAAGCAACATGTACAAAGAAGAGTGAAACAAGTTGTGGTACATGAATGTAATGGAATACTATTGTGCTATAAGAAATGATAAGCAGTTGGACTTCAGAAAACCTGGAAAGATTTATATGAACTGATGCTGAGTGAAGTGAGCTGAACCAGGAGAATATTGTACACAGTAACAGCCACAATGTGTGATAACTAACTTTAACAGACTCATCTCTTCTTAGCAATGCAAGGATTCAAGACAACTCCAAAGGACTCATGATGGAAAAAGCTGTCCAGATCCAGAAAAAGAATTATGGAGTCTGAATGCAGATCAAAGCATATTTTCTCTCTCTCTCTCTCTCTCTCTCTCTCTCTCTCTCTCTCTCTCTCTCTCTCTCTTTTTGTTTGTTTCCTTTCTCATGATTTCTCCCATTGGTTCTAATTCTTCTTTACAACATAACTAATGAGAAAATAGGTCAAATATGAATGTGTATGTAGAGCCTATATCAAATTGCATGCTGTATTGGGGTGGGAGGAGGGGAGAGATGGGAAGAAAATTTGGAACTCAAAATCCTATGGAAGTGAATTTTGAAAACTAAAAATAAATAGATTAAAAAAAAGAGTGAAACATAGCTTTTCTATCAAGAGAAATTTCCTCTCAGGGTCCAGGTTTCTCTTATCCTGTTAGCTTGATTCAATTACTGATCTTCTGAATAGAGTGTCTTCCTCTGGGAAAATTGATGTTAGATTACATGGCCAATAGTAGAATGAAAAGAGTGTTGAGTTTTTCCTCCCCAAGAATGTTTTCTTCCACAAAGGTCTCTACAGCCTGCATTCCCGCATACATCCAGGATTTAGCTATTTAAATCCACCAAGGTTGTGTATAATTTGTTCACTTATCCAGTGAAATTGCTTATTCTAATTCAGTTCAAGGGAACTGTTCACCCTTCATAAAGAGATCACTAGAAATACTTTGCTAACAGACTTATGGACTTTCTGGGCTGGGTAATTCTATGATCCTATAAAGTATGTCTAAAAATAGTAGTATGAAATCCTGCCCCCCATACAATATGAAAACATCATCTCTTCACAGACAATAACTTCTATTGAGAAATATAAATGAAAAGCTACTGAATTTTTATAACAGAAATCAACTCTGTTGAAAATTATCCTCTTAAAGGTAGGCTTTTTGCAAAACAGTGTGACAAGACAGAAGAAGAACACTGAACATATTTATGATATTATGAAACATTCTGGCTTTCTCATGCTGAAGTATATCAAAAGATGTTTAAGTTAAAAGAAGAACTTGCAATATTTCTTAATTAAAATAAATATTAAAAATTGATTTAATATTTTTTAAAAATCCTCTTAACCTTATTGTTCTAGTCTAGGTATTACTATAGCTGGTGCCCTTATAGTTTAGGTCTAATATTGGAGTGAAATGACATACTTATAATTCAGGAATAGTTACAAACAGAGGTTTCTTTGACCATAGGAAGAAAGGAAACAGGCATTATTAGCACCTACTATACACAAGGCACTGTGATAAATGATTTACAAATATTATTTCCTTTTATCTTTACAACAACCCTGAGAGGTAGGTGCTATTTTATGATTGAGGAAACTGAGCCAAGCAAAAGTTAAATGACTTGCCCAGGGTCATACACCTAGTAAATGTCAGAGGCTGGATTTGAATTCAGGTCTTCCTATTTCCAGGTTTAGTGTGTTTATCTCCGTAGCAGGAGAAAGATATTTAACAAGTGAATTAGAAGAGGCCGACACATAGATTTAGCTAAGCACAGGTGCTTAGTATGGCCTTACTATTTGTAGTCAGAAATCTGAGAGAGAGAAAGAGAGAGACAGAGACAGAGACAGACAGAGAGAGACAGAGACAGAGAGACAGACAGAGAGAGGGAGAGCTAGCTGGAGGTCCTTGAGGCCTTTAGTACTCAGACATCCAAGAAGTCTTGTCAGTAACCTGAGCCAATAACATTAGCTAATCAGGTTTCAAGGAGACTTTCATTAGCTTTTAAAAACAGACCTAGCCTAATTTACGTGAACTAGGGCCTTAGGAAAAGTTAATTTACTCTACGTGGCAGAATCCCATGAAATACTGCTTCTATTATACTTTAATGTTTTCTAACACTGTTTTGTTCTATGTTTGAAGTCTTTATGCTATAAATTTATAATGCATACATATTTTTATTTGAAGTGAATAAGTTAAGACAATTATTTTGTAGGTTATTTTTATGGAAAATTGAAGAAATTATTTTTGTTGTTAAAATAAAGGGAGGGTTCTTCATAAAGCAAAAAAAAATTAGAAATTGAGGCCTAAGTCTTCTAGGATCAGGAAAAAAACCTTAAGATGCCATCAAGACCATTCCCCTACCTTTGGATTGTACCATATGAACCAGAAGAAAGGAATCTGCATATTCTGTTTTTAATTACTCCCATAGGAAAGGTTTTTTGTCAATTTCTTTGGTTACCTGTTTCATTGTTTAATCATCTTCATTTTCAGGCAGTTTTTCATTCTGTTTAATCTAAAAGTTTTTTATAGGAGTTCAGGATCACTTCTTTCTGAAGTACCTTCAATAGAAGAGGACGAACAGCCCTCTAATCAAAGCTGACACAAGACCCTGATAAATTGGTGATCAGGACCCAAAATGTATGAGCTATCCCCAAAGAGCAATATTTTTTTTAATATAAATTTATTTATTTTTATTTTTCAACATTTTCTGCCACAAGATTTTGAATTCCAAATTTTCACCCCATCTTGCCCCTTCCCCCACCCCAAGATGGCATGCATTCTGAATATCCCTTCCCCCAGTCTGCCCTCCCTTCTATCTCTCCCCCGCTTCTCTTCTCCCCTTCCCCTTCTATTTTCCTATAGCGCAGGATAGATTTCTGTACCTCATTTCCTGTATTTCTTGTTTCCCAGTTGCATGTGGAAACATTTTTTTTGAACATGTGTTTTTAAAACTTTGGGTTCCAAATTTTCTCCCTTCCTCCCACCCCACCCACCCTCACTGAAAAGACAAGCAAGTCAATACAGGACATACATATGCAGTTATGCAAAACCCTTCCATAGTAGACATGTTGTGACAAACTAACTCTATTTCCCTTAATCCTACCTGCCCCTCCCTCCATTTATTCTATTCTTTCTTTAGACCCTGTCCCTCCTCAGAAGTACTTCCTTCTGATTACCCCTTTCCCAATCTGCCCTTCTCTCTATCATCCCCACTGCTCTCTTGTCCCCTTCCTCCCCCATTTTCCTGTAGGGTAAGACAGATTTCCTTACCCAATTGAGTGTGTATGGTATTCCTTCCTTAAGCCAAATCCTATGAGAATAAGATTCACTCATTTCCTCTTGCCTTCTCCTGTTTCCCTTCCACTGTAAGAACCATTTCTTGTCTGTTTTGTGCAAGATTCTACCTCTCCCTTTCGCCTTCTCCTAGTATAATCCTCTCTCATCCCTTAATTTTATTTTCCAGATATCTCCCCTTCATCTTCAACTCACCCTGTGCCATCTATCAATCAATCAATCTATCTATCTATCTATCTATCTATCTATCTATCTATCTATTTATACATACATATAATTATTTCCCCTCCCACTACCCTAATACTGGCAAAGGTCTCATGAGTTATAAATACCATCTTTCCATGTAGGAATATAAAGAGTTTAGCCTTAATAAGTCTCTTATGATTTCTTTTTCCTGTTTACTTCTTCATGTTCCACTTGAGTCTTGTATTTGAAAGTCAAATTTTCTATTCAGCTCTGGTCTTTTCATTAAGAATGCTGAAAAGTCCTCTATTTCACTGAATGACCATTTTTTTTCCCCTGAAGGATTATACTCAGTTTTGCTGGGTAGGTGATTCTTGGTTGTAATCCTATCTCCTTTGCCCTCTGGAATATTATATTCCATGCCCTGTGGTCCTTTAATGTAGAAGCTGCTAAATCTTGTGTTATCCTGATACTTGAATTGTTTCTTTCTGGCTGCTTGCAATATTTTCTCCTTGACCTGGGAACTCTGGAATTTGGCTACAATATTCCAAGTAGTTTTCCTTTGGGGATCTCTTTCTGGAGGAGATCTATGGATTCTTTCAATTTCTATTGTGACCTCTGGTTCTAACATATCAGAGCAGTTTTCCTTGATAACTTCTTGAAAGATGATCTGTAGGCTCTTTTTTTGATCATGGCTTTCAGATAGTCCAATAATTTTTAAATTCTCTCTTCTGGATCTATTTTCCAGGTCAGTTGTTTTCCAATGAGATATTTCACATTGTTTTCCAATTTTTCATTCTTTTGAATTTGTTCTACTATGTCGTGATTTCTCATACAGTCACTGTCTTCCAATTTCTCTATTCTAATTTTTAAGGAAGTATTTTCTTCAGTAAGCTTTTGGCCTTGCTTTTCCATTTGGCCAATTTTTCATTTTAGGGCATTTTTGTCCTCATTGGCTTTTTGGACCTCTTTTGCCATTTGGCTTAGGCTATTTTTTAAGGCGTTATTTTCTTCAGTATTTTTTTGGGTCTCCTTTAGCAAGCCGTTGCCTTGTTTTTCATGATTTTCTTGCATCACTCTCATTTCTTTTCCCAGTTTTTCCTCTACTTCTCTTACTTGCTTCTCAAAATCCTTTTTGAGCTCTTCCAAGGCCTGGAATGGATTAATATTTTTCTTGGAGGCTTTGGATGTGGGAGCTTTGACTTTGTTGTCTTCTTCTGGTTGTACGTTTTCATCTTCTTTATCACCAAAGTAAGATAATATAGTCTGACTCTTTTTGTGAGTTTTGCTCACGATCCCAGCTAACTATTTGAGTTTTAAACTCTTTGTTAAGGTAAAAGTCTGCTTCCAATGTGGACAATGTACTGTCCCAAGCTTCAGGGGTTTGTATAGCTGTTTTCAGAGATACTTCTAGGGACCTGCAAATTTTCAGTTCTTCCAGGGTGGTATTATAAGGGTCGAGCTGTTTACTCTTTTCCTGGCCTGTGCTCTTGTGTTTGAGTGACTGGCCACAAGCAGTCTTTTCTCTCTTGGAAGTGTGAGGAGGGTTTTCTCCTCACCACCACTACAAGTTCCACAGCGCCAGTACTCCTCCTCACACCAGGACCCAGAACTGTGACCCAGATCCAAGCACGGGCAAAGCAAGAGATTCCTGCCTCAGCACTGGCAAAGAGATCCCTGCATTCCCCCTCTGATCAGCCACTGAATTCCCCCTCAGTCTGTGGACTGGAAGCTCAGGACACAGCCACCACCCCCGTGCCCCAGCTCTGCACTCTGTGCTCTGGCGCTGGCTCTGACCTAACTGCTCTCTCAGCACCACAGAAACAGACTTTTCCCACTGACGTTCTAAGTTGTCTTAGGCATTTGTGGATTGAGGAGTATGGAAACTGCCACAGCTGCCTGTGATTCATTCCTCTGAGGCCTGCTTCAGGTTCACTGCGGCCTGGGGGCACAGGCCAAACTGAGTTCCTCTCCCAGCTCAGCGTGATATGCCTTTCTGATCAACCATCCAGGCTGTCTTGGGCTGGAAATTTGTTTTACTGTGTCTTTTTGTCGGTTCTGCTGCTTTAGAATTTGTTTAGAGCCATTTTTTTTACGGGTATTTGAAGGGGTTCAGGGGAGAGCTCAAGCAAGTCACTGCATTCAAGCTGCCATCTTGGCTCCACCCCCAAGAGCAATATTTTAAATAATATATCTTAAAGATTCTACTACTCAATTTTCCTGAAGTACCAATAAAACTATGAATGGTCTTGGGCCATTCCTGTACTGGACTAATGGCTACATGTTTCTCTTCTCTCTGGATACTGTGAGATAGAATTCTCTTTAGGAAGTCATAAGGAATAAAACAAACAAGGTTAGAATCATGATCTCTGAGTAACTGAGACATTTGATTCTGGTTGCTTTTCAGCACCATGTCTAGTAACCTGACTCCAACCTTTTACTATTTCTCAAAGATGGCTACCTTATGTGGAAGTCCAGCCAGTTCTGAAAGCTCTGCCTGGCATGTTTCTCTACTGACAAAACTTTACCTCTTTGTGTTCCTCAGAGTAATTTTTTTTCCCCCAAGACTAAAGGGAAAATCAAACCTCCCCCATTTACAAATGTAAAAAGGTCATGCCACACTTATTTTATTGTTAATATGTGACAGAGGAAAATGAATGACTTAAATGTTTCATTTTGGGTTTCAAAGCTTCATAGATGGGAAATTATATCATATTTGTCATGTGGAAAAGGAAAGAAGAAACTTGTCAGAGTCATAATTAGTCATTGGAATGTCTGGGGTCATATATTGGAATACCCGGGAGCATCATAAAACTGGGTGGGACAAGAACAAAAGGTGTCTTCAAATCAATTAATGTGTGTGTGTGTGTGTGTGTGTGTGTGTGTAAATAATATGCGATCATTTAGGGCAGGGGTGGAGAACCTGTGGCCCTCTAGGTCCTCAAGTGTAGCCCTTTGACTAAATCCAAACTGAATCCAAGAAATCCTTTTATGAGATTTGTTTTGTAAAGTTTGGATTCAGTCAAAGGGCTACACTTGAGCCTTTAGTGGGCCAAATGTAACCTCAAGGCTGCAAGTTCCCCACCCCTGGTTTAGGGGAACAGACTTCTGGACTTCACTCCCATGAGAGAATCCAGAGATCATCTGGCTCCTCATGAATGGAGATCTTTAAACACCTTGAATCTACCTCTGGGAAAGCCACCATTAGGGGAGGGAGCATAGCAGTGCTGATCTAGGGAAAAGCTATCTGATATTTCTTCCTTTAGTTAATTATTTTGTCTGTTTTATACCTTCTAAAGCTGAAAGGCTAGGAATACATTGTTTAAAGCCAAATAGTAAAGTGTTATCAGTACATTAAAAATTTTAGCACCCTGGGTAAAATCCTGATTGCCCCACTCTAGTTTTGACTCAGCCAATATCCAATATGCAGGAATCTTTCAAGTGTTGAGTACACTACACCCTCAAAACACATATCAAACATGCTGAAAATAGTTCCATTGTTTGTGTAGTCTGAGTTGAGGATTTTGTAACAGAGATCTGAATACCTTGAACTCCAATGTAACGTCTACCACAAGGAAGTCAGGAAAAAGCCAATGTTTTCTTTGGTGGCTACAACTGTTGATTTTGATCCGGCAAATGGGATGGGTAAGTTCCATGGTCCAAAGCTTATGTTTCAGATGCCTGCAAAATGGTGCTTGGGCAATCAATGTCCATGTAAACAGTTAACCTCCCAGGATTCTAGATCCTTGTTGTGTTTGATGAAGGCAGACATTCATTAGGATTTTTTACCTCCAGAAGTTGGAACCAGTCCACTTCATGCAAGTAGACAGCCACAAGTATTCCTTTCCTTATGTGAGTCCCAGAAGTTGGAGGCAAGGAATGTATTCAGTATGCTTTGAACCTCATAATTGTCCCTTGTAATAATAAATTTTTACATTTGAACCTGTGAGTTATCAAGGGAAAAACACACATAGCCACTTTGGTTAAACAGGGGAATTAAAATAGCAGGAATTATGGTGATGGAAAAATACCACTTTCCATTCATTGTTGGCCAATGGCTCTATGTGTGGGAAAAATGATTCAGAGGTGATGGCCTTTTGTGGGCATGTACATACTGTAGAGTAGCTCAATACCTGACAATGTATCTCTTAAAACTTCTGGGAGCTTTAAATCAAAATCAGAAGGGAAGTGGCCGGGAAGAGTCCAGTGAACTCAAGCAAGATACTACCTTAAAAATGATAGCCTAATTTTATATTAAGGGAAAGTCTTCAAATTTCTTTTAATGAGGAAAGAATGGCTATGTTGTGTTTGGGTCTGAAATATAAATATTGATTAAAATGAGAAGGGAAGATGGATGTCTATTGACTTTGAGCCTTTCAAACAATATATACGCTAAGCTGTCACGTTTGCATCAAAACCCAAGCAGTAGACCTGTCATATCTGATAAGCACATCGTATTTTGGTACTTTTTTCAGAATATATTGAAAAGTTAATATGGTCTAACTAGTATGACACATCAGTCAATATTATGAGTTCTTCACATTTCCTATTTGAACAGCATATTAAGTATTATTATTAAGAACAGAATATTAAGTAACATATTAAGAACAGAATATTAAGTAACACAAGAAAGCAATCTCTTAATTTTATATATAATTCAGATTTGTATTTCTTTTAGGATTACAGATTTAGAGCTGGAAGAGATCTTTGAGGCCATTTAGTGCCACCTTCCTCATTTTACAGATAAGGAAGCTGAGGCTGACAGAGTTTAAGTGGCTTTCCCAGAGTAACAAAGGTAGTGGATTCATATTTTCCGGACTTGAAATCTACCTCTCTATCCCATTTGCCCTCTAGCTGCCCCTATAACTGAGCTCATCAATTAGATTTCTGGCTGAGGCCCCCATAACGTATTGACTTCCCACTTTATATTGGCTTCCTAGGTCATTAACCTTTCATCAATGCAGGTTCCTTTCAGGGTATTCCCCGTTCTCACAAAGTAATTCCTCTTCATCTCTGCTTCTCAGAACCATTCTTTTCCTTCAAAGCTCAGCTCAGGTGCCACGTCCTCTGTGAAGCTGGACCTTATCCATCCTCCCCACCACCTTCTATTGCCAGCTGAAAGGGTTCTTCTCTCTTTAAGTTTTTTCTAGAACACTTATCATAAATCTGTCCTTTTCTTCTATCACTCCCTACCTTGAATCCTAGTTAAATGTGTGCTTTCTTTATCCCAACTATGAGGCTATAAGCTCATCAAGGGAAAGAGACAGTTTGTTTTTCACGTCTGTTAAAAGTTTAAGATGTTAACCACCTAGAATAATAGCATAAGAGTCATTTAATAAATGTTTTCATTTCAAAATTGAATTGAATATGTTTAGTTGAACAGTTTGGATAGTACTTCCCAATTTTGCATGACTACATGCCATTTCCATTTTCCTAAAGATAAGCAGTGGCTACTTTTCACCAAAATGAGCTCTAAAGGCCTGAAAATTCTTTGGGGACTGATAGAGAGGATTATTCCCAGTCAGCCAGTCAAAAGTATTTAATAATGTTCACTATATGCCAGGAACTAGGAACTCCTAGACTGGTCCAACACACACTGCCATAAAATCAAATAGATTTGGTGTGCTGTGTTCACATATGAAGATAGTTCCCCTGTAACTCCTTCAGTAAGATATATCCTTTGCATTACCACACCTTGCATGCTTCTTTGATGATGAATCAACCACACCATGTATCTCTCTGTCACCTACAATTTTTCAGAGATCATGGCATTCCATCCATATTTTTAATTCATATTTTGTTTGAATTCTCATTAAATCAAAGAACTAATCAATCATCAATATGTATGTGATATGTTGGGCAATGGGAAAAAAAAAGAATTGTTCAGTCTTTATTTAGAGAAATATATTTGGGGATAATTTTGAGAATATACAAGTGCATTTTTTTTTTGTTTTAAATACTAAGTGGTCTACAGGTTCACCTAAAATCATCACCAGTACTCATGTACTTTTTCTTCAGTCTTCACAGTCTGTTTCATCAGCATCATTATTCCAAATCAATTCCCAAAATATGTAATATCTCATTTTCACCTTCTTTATCCATGTATTTCATATGCTCTGAATCTAGAAACACTTGGGTACTTTATTCAGGCCAATGGAACACAGGTCATTGAAGCAAGTAGGAATAATTTCTGTTTTTTTTTTCTTTTTTTAAAGAACCTTCAGAAAGCAATTTATATATTTCATATGTCACCCATTTTTGGTTGGAGTTATCTTGGTAAATTCTAGGATCAGTCATTCTGAGACACCTAAGTATTCCATTAGCAATGTTCATTACCATTGAATCTCCTCTTGGATGATTTTTTTTTGACCAGTCAAACATAATGTTTAATTCTAAGCTCACAAACCATTTCTTCAAGTTATATGGTTCCATGAGCCATATAGCTTCTCCAAAAGAATATTGTTGTTGGGAAGATAGGATTTTTTTGTTAATCAAAAACTTTTGATGATTGAAAATACCACAAAATTTCCCAAATACTATTCATCATGGTTGCTTCCTCTCATTCAAATATAGGACTTGATCATTATTATATATCATTATTATATATAGTATCCATTCAAACTATACATTCCAGTGTACTAACTTCATAGATTTCCAAGATCATTCACCTGGGGGACAGCTGCCCACTGACTTGCACTAACTGTTCTAGGTTGTCTATTCTACCTTGTCTATAGACCAGTTGCATTCCTGTCCTCCTAGAATGGGAAGAAGACTTCAAAATATAGATGTAGTTTTTGTATTATCTTAGTTGTCCCTACCATACTCCATATGTTCAGTGAAATGCAATCTATATGAAAATGAAATATTCTTGCAAGAAAAAAAAGACAATAATAATACAGATTTCAATCAATAGAAAGACCAATGATCCATTCTTGATGTATCATTCAATGGTTCTCACTTTTGTTTAGTATGTGTACTATATCATCTGGTTCCTCATCTGTATATTCAACTATATTAAAAATAAAATACATAAAAGAATTTTTTTTTACATTTAGTCCTAATGCATTGCTGCTGTTTTATTTTGACTGTTGTGTCTAGCAAAGATGAAAACTTTTACATACATTATCACAAAACAAGGAGAAAGCCAAATACAGAATGAAAAAAGTTTGAATCATAATTTCTCCATGTAGTGGATTTTATATATGGATCTCAAAAACATCTTAAATAGTTACAACTGATGGATCTAACTTGGGCTCTTGAATGCAGAGCTAAACCTGATTTTACACTTATTCGGTTTTTATGTAATTTTCTGCTTCTGCTGCAAAATATCCCAACTAACTGAAAGTAGGTTAAGAACAAACCACATTCTTGGGCTTTAGGGGGCAGAGAAGGAATGAAAAATTACTTGACTAGCTGTGATAATTTAAGACATAGAATTTTGCTGTTGGTGTTGGTCCTTGTTTAAATTTCCATGAGTAAAGCAGTAAAACAAAATAAAAACTTTGAAGACTGCAGAGAAGTTTCTACTGAGTTTGTAATACAAAGCCTTTTCCCTCTAAATAGATAGATGGTGCTGAAGTTTGGCTAGAGGCATATGGGACAGCTTTCTATTTATTGTTAGTGGATGTTGACAATGTTGGCTTTACTTGAACCACCATCTAAGTAGTTTTAATTGTACTTTGAATATTCAAGAATGGGTTACTACTGATTTCTTATGCAGTTGGAAAAGACAAGGATCACTAGCAATCCTTTCAGGAAGTTGGAGAATCAAAAGATTTAAAAGGACTTCAGTAGTAATAGTCCACGAACCTTTATCTAGTCAGTAATGCAACCTAGATAAATGAGTATTATTTAGTTTTTAAACATCCCCAGAACTGGGATCTTTTACCCTTAAAGAGATACCCTTAAGCAAAGCAAATCAATATGTTTCTTGTGTCTCTCACTTTATGCCTCATTATATGATTAGACGTCCATCATGTGTAGGGAGACATATTTTATTATTAGTTAAATTAAATCATGATTGGTCACTGCCCTGATTATAGCTCTCCAATGAAATATTTTCAGGGAAGATGTAAATTTGGAATACAACTCTATATTATTTAGTGATTTAATTTCAATTTTTACAGAGGTTTTGGAAGGTGTTAGTTTTTTTCTTTTATTTTGAAAAGTAATCTTACTAAGCTTCTGATCTATTTTTCCTGTAAATATAGAGCTGTTATGACTTTAATTAGGTCCACTTAAGATCATTTGGGGGCAGCTAGGTGGCTCAGTGGATAGAGTGCTGAACTTATCTTCTGGAGTCCAAATCTGGCCTCTGATACATACTAGCTGTGTGACTGGGCAAACCACTTAATCCTGTTTGCCTCAGTTTCCTCAATTGTAAAATGATCTGGAGAAGGAAATGGCAAACCACTCTAGTATCTCTGCCAAGAAAACTGCAAATGGGTTCATTGAGAGTCAGACACAACTGAAAATAATTGAACAAGATCATTGGAAATATAAATCTACCCTATCACTTTCTGAGATGGGAATTTCCCATTGCATTATTGTTCCCATCCTTTCTATTCCATGCCAATGGATCAAAGAGAATTGTTTTCTTCAATGACAGAATCTTTCATTTTCCCCCAAAGAAATGGACCTGTGATTTCATTGAAATGGGGAACTCACAGATGAGGAAGTTTACTCTACCAGTACAAATAATCAACTTCTCTGCAACTCGGAGTTTTAGTACTGAGAGTTTAAAGGACCTACTCAGGATGACACAGCTGGTATGTGTCAGAGCCAGGTCCCCCTGACTTCAAGGTCTACTTTCTATCTACTCTGTCATTTAGTCCATGTTGTTCTCATAAGGGGTATTGATGAAAATCGGAACTGAACCTATGGACTTATCCAGACAGCAGAGTTGAGATAAGAAGGACTAACGACATAAAAAAAAAATCTGTTATCTGTAAGTGATGTCCATTTATGCTTCACCAAAATCTATTGATTGCAATGTCTTACAGTAGAATATCTTCTTGCAACATTACAAATACCTCAAAGTGTACAGTACCAAAGGAGTGAAATAGGTATAAGCCACCCCACTATAAAGATACTGTATTTCCTCTCTGGGAACTTCAGAAAAATCAAAACATAGTTTTTAATTTTGAAGTTTCATCTTGCACGGGTCTTAATTATATGGAACTTGTGAATATTTACTTTCAAAGCACTCTTTTTTGATTACTAGAAGTAAGTAATTAAAAAAAGAAGATAAGAGGAGGGATAGGGGATTTGCTTGTAGTTGGTGGGACACTGATCACTAAGTCAGGGAATGGATGAATTCTTATTTGTTTTCTGTTTTATCTGTGTAGGATAATTTATTTTACACCTGAAATTTAATCATTAAATGCAAATTGATACTCAGAAAAAGCAAGGAGATGGTGAAAGGGTAACAAGCTCTCTTTGATGAATTCAAGAAAGACCAACAGATGTGATTGCTAAGCTACTATCATTGATATTTGAAAGATCATAGAAGATGGGAGAAATATTAAAACACTGGAGAAGGGCAACTATTGAAAGAAAATAGAAGAGAACAGAACCTGCAAATACAGACCAATGAATCTGACCTCTATTCCTGGGAATATCCTCAAATGAATCATTAAGAAGATTATTGGTGAACACCTAGGATAGAAAGTGGCTATTACAAAGATCCAGCATGGCTTCATCAAGAATTGGTAAGATTAAACTCATTTCTTTGTTTTAACAGGATCCTCAGTGCCTAGTAAAGTATTTAGCACATAGCAAAAGCTTAATAAATATCTGTTGATTTATTGATGAAAGGAACGATGTGCATATAGCTTATCAAGATTTGATCAAATCTTTTAATAAAACATTTCACTACTCTTGTGGAGACAATGGAGAGAGATATCAATTAGATGATAATACAATAAATTCAGAACTGGTAAGATGGCTAGACACAAAAGGTATTTAAAAATATATTTAGAATTTTAATGTTCAGTTTTAAATTCTCCCTTTATGATTCTCTCACCCATTGAGAAGGCAAGAAATAAAATAACCATTATAGATATGAAGATATGCAAAGCATAATTTGACACCAGTCATATTGTGGGGAAAAAAGAAGAAAAAAAAAGAGAGAAAAAACTGCTTCAATCAGCACTTAGAATCTACTAGTTCTCTCTCTGGCGGTAGATAGCACTTTTCATTATGAGTCTTTTGGAAGTGTTGTGGATCATCATTAGCTACATATTGCTGTTATTGTGTATATTTTCCTAGTTCTGCTTACTTCACTTTATATCAGTTTATATCAGGTTTTTCTGAAACCATATTCTTCAACATTTTTTACAAGACAATTATACTCCATCATAATCATGTACAATAATTTGTTCAGCCATTTCCCAATTGATGGGCATCCCCTCAGTTTCTAATTCTTTGGCACCACAAAAAAAGCTCCTATAAATATTTTTGTATATGTGACCTTTTCCTTTCTCTTTGATCTCTTTGGGGTATAGACCTTAATAGCAATTTTGTGGTGTCAAAGGGTATGCACAATTTTATAGCCCTTTGGGGATAGTTCCAAATTGTTCTCCAGCATGTTTAGACTAGTTCACAGCTCCACTAACAGTGCGTTAATATACCAGTTTCCCCATATCCCTCCAACATTTGTTATTTTCTTTTTCTTTCATCTTAGGCAATCTGATAGGTATGCAGTATTACCTCAGATCAAAAATTAACTGAGGACAAACAGCTCAATGTCAAAGTGTAAGAGGTCTCTAGTGGAGTGCTGGAGGGATCAGTGTTTAGTTTACCAGATCTGGGTTATTTTGTTTCAGTGACTTAGATAAAGGCATAGATACTATCTTCATCAAACTTTCAGCTAAGATAAATAATTAACACACTGGATGATACACAAGATCCCAAAATATCTTGACAGGCTAGAATATGAGGCTAAATCTATAAGATGAAATATGTAGATAAATTAATTTCACAAATATAACATGGGGGTATCAAGGTTAGACATCAATTGTTTTGTGATGCATGAATCAAAAAAGCTGGTGTGATATTATTAAGAGTGGTAGAGTTTCCAGGAATAAGGAAGTGATAGTCTCATTGTCTTTTGCCCTTGTCTGCCCACATAAAGAGTATTGTGTTCAGTTCTAGGCATCACAGTTTTAGAAAGACATTGATAGGCAGAGGTATTTACAGAGGAGGGCAATCAAAGTGATGAAGAGCTTTGATAAGAATCATTTGAAGGAACTGGAAACGTTTATCTTGGAGAAGACAAGACTCAGAAAATGTGATAGCTATCTTCAGATAATTGAAGTGCTATTATGTGGAGGAAGGATTAGATATATTATTTGGTCCCACAAGATGAAACAGGATCAATGAGTCAAAGTTACAAAAAGGAAAATGTAGGCTTGATATAACGAAAAACTTTCTAACAATTGGATATGTTCAAATTTGCTGCTTTGAGAGGTAATTGGTTCCTACTCCTTAGAGATCTTCAAGGAGAGGCTGGACAACTGCTTATTTGGTATGTTATAATGGGAATTCCTTTCATGTATAGACTTGATTAAATGGCCACTGCAGTCCCTTCTATCAAATTCCATGTTACTGTGAAATGGAGAAAATTAAAAAAGAAACCTCATAAAAGGCATTAGCTGAAAATTGATTTACATTGGAATATTGCCACCTGGGTTTGAAGCAATGATAGTTTTGAGGATGATGTTAGCTTATAGCCATCACCTGAGCTTGTGCTTATGAGACTGAAGTATCAACAATCCCAGTTGTATATGCAGAGAAGTGTCTTAGCCAAGGGTCATGGGGCTTACCGAGCAGTATAAGAATAGCAAACAGTCTGCAGTCATCATTGCCCAAAGATATCTGTAAAGCAATTTAAACTTTTTTTTTTTTTAACCTGGGAAGCACCCAGGAACCAAAACCTCAGGGAGATAAATGTAAGAGGCAGTGATAGATTAAAGTTGGCTGTAAGCACAGTTGGTAGTTTTGTGATATGGAATTGCTTATTCAGTGCATAAGTGCCTTCTTTTAAACTTATGCAATCCAAACAGTGTTGCATGAATGCTGCTTTTAGAATTGCATCTATATCTTCTATACTACAAACAGACTAGAGTTTAACACATCATATAAGAAAAAGTCTTTTTGACCTCAAATTCCATGGGCTATGGAAAATAAGACTGAACTTTAGGAAGTGAGGATATTGTCTTCAGAATCATTTAATAGGTTGCTTTAGTCCTTTTCTTGTTTTTCTTTACTGACATTGCCTACAATAATAATATTTTGTATTTATAAAACACTAATTTAAAAAAAACCACTTCATAACCATAAGATCATTTGATCCTTGAAACAATTAAGTGGAGCTCAGGGGTAGATCATGCTGTTTTTATTCTTCTCATTTTGTGGAAGAGGAAATCATGGCTCACAGGGGTGTAGACAGAAAAAATGATAGATGTGAAAATGGAATCCAGGTCATTTGAACCTAAAGCCTAGTGCTCTCCCTCTTGTTCTAAACTGTCCATAAGGAAGTACTAGACTTCTTCTGTTTGACTCTAGAAGGCAGATTAGGAACAATGGATGGACCCTGATAAGAGAGAGATTTTTCTCTAAGATAAGGGGGGAAAAATCTTCCTAACAATTTGGTCTCCCCAAAGTTGGAATGGACTGCCTTGGAAAATCATGACATCTCCCTCCCTTGAGTTCTTCAAGTAAAGGTTCTATGGTCAGTTGTTGGGTGTATTGTCAAAGGGGAGTGTTGTCCAATTAATAACTGAAAATTTGTGATTCTAAAAAGAAGTACTAAATGACTGATGACAATTTCTGAGAAGTCAAGTAGAAAAGACTACACTACATGTGCTGATTTATTTTTTTTCCAGTAAAAATCTGCATCTAACCCAAACTATCCAGCCCAAATGTAACCTGTGGCTCAAAAACTATTTGCATAAGATTCTCCTTGTTGGTGGCCACATCCAAGACTCTAGAGTCTAGAGTCTTCTCAGTCCCTCAGGCAAGTGTGGAACATTAAGTAACCAATCTCTGCCAAGGAGGAGAGTTTTATGCAAATGAACTTTGAGCCCTTGTGGTTGAAACACTTTGTCTTCCTGGTTTTTTGCTAGCACATACAATCATTCCACTTGTGACAAATGTGTTAAAACCAATGTTAAAAATGTTCTGAAAGTTTACAGTATCATCATAAATGCCTTAAGCTGCAAAGGGAAAGAATAGGGCTTTAACTGCCAGGAATAACACCAAATCATGAGATATTCTATCTCTGAAAATAAGTGAATCTCTCAGTGCACCATCTCTGGGACTGGGAAGGGAGGCAGTGAACAGAAAAAGGAAGAAAGCTGCCATAACTCAAAGGGGAAAACATCTTTTCAGAAGCTTACAGGGCAAGCTGGGCACAATGAATAATCTAGCAAAATCTGAACTACAAAAGGAGGAAAAATAACATAAAAGGAGGTTAAGTGTTCACTTGTGGAGGTCAGGGCTGAAAAGTATCTTAGAAGTACATCTGCATTCCTGATCTTTTTCTCTCATTGAATAAACTTATTGAAGCTTATTGCTTCAGTATACCCATGTGGTATAAATATAAGAGCACTGATTTGGAGTCAGAAGTCCAGTTCACACTACTGTATAAGAATAAGGAAAACTTTTCCTGTCTCTAGGCCTCAGTTTCTCTCTCATCTATAAAATTAGGGCTTTGGGCTAGATGACCTCTAGATTCCTTTTTTGCTTTAGATCTTTTCTTGCCAAGTAATTTGATGACTTTCTGGACACCAGCATAATAATGCCCACCATATACAAATTTAGGCAAAAATTTAAATACGTTATCTCATTTGAATTTCACTTACTTCAGATAAATACCAAGGGTATCTCCCTTTTGTGAAGAGAAAAGTAGAGACTCAGGAAGGATGAATAATTTGCCTATAGTCACATAGTTAATAAATGTGGAGACAGAATTCAAACATAGCTTTCTCCTTACACCAAGTTCAACTTTCTTCCCACTTTGCCATAGTGCTTCTTGCCATGGTTCCCTGAGAACTACAAATATATTGACAATGCAACAAGTAACCTACTCTTAAGCACAGTGGATAGAGTGCCTTGTCTAGAGTTAGGAAAACTCATCTTCCTAAGTTCAAATCTGGTTTCAGACACTTACTAGCTGTGTGACCCTGGGCAAGTCATTTAACCCTGTTTGCCTCAGTTTCCTCATCTATAAAATGAGCTAAAGAAGGAATGACAAACCAATCAAGTATCTCTGCCAACAAAACCAAAAATGGTCTCACAAAGAGTCAGACATAACTGAAAATGACTTGAATAACAACAACAAAATTAACAATTTCATACAAGCCATGAATGACTCCTGGTCTATGCTTTTTTGATGTCATATGGTTGCCCACAAGTCTTGGGCTATGTTGCTGGTGATGAGAAAGGCATCTATTAACCTTAAGTAGTTTAGCATTAAGACGAGCTGAGCTGGCTTCTGTTCTTATGTAGAGATGACACTAGTAACCCAGAGCCCAGAGGATTATATGTTGTGAATTGTTGTTGTTGTTTCTTTCTTTTCCCCAGTAGTAGGGATAAATTTGTGATTAGCTGTGCCTACATTATCACTTGGTCCTTGTGACCACGTCTTGTGATTGACCAAAGAATGAATTTATAGACAGCTAGGAAAGGTGGGGTCAAACAGACACATGTTTGAATAAATCTGTTGCTTGCACATTGTCATTATCTAGTTTAGCTATGATGTCAAATGTTCGTAATTGGTGGTATGTAGCATTATTTATTTTTGTCATTTTAACCAGTAACCAAGATATATTTCCCACAGGACAGATACCATAGGAAAAAATAATAATCTCTCTAAATATGACCAGGAAATATTTTTGTTATGAAAAAATTATGAGATAAAATCTTCCCCTCCTCCATCCTTATTTGGTAATTAAACAATTTTTATGGTCTTTTGATGGTAAGCCTGACTTCGCATGAAATTATAGGTGGGCAACCTCTGAAAGGATTTGGTTTGATGTTCTGGTTTGGAGTGCAACCATTGGAAACACTTTCCACTGATGGTCAGAAATGCTGTCATCAGTACCTCACCCCACTCAAGGCAATTCCTAAGCTCTGGATGGTGGTTAACTTGGAAAAATAAATCTTCACTAATATGTGCCAATGCTATTCACTGTTGTTTGGAGGAAAGATAAAATATTATTCTTTTATTCCTATGCAAACCTGAAGAAGGTGATAACAATGCTGGGCAACAAAGATTTTTTTTTTCTTAAGCATTTCATTTACTTATAGTGAGTTTCCATATCATGTTGACTTTTTTTGAGAAACTTTCCCTTGATATGGAAAAATAATATTTTATTTTCTAAAGTTTACTCATTCATTTTTTTAAGCATTCTGCTAAATAAAGCCTTCATCTGGTATATCTAGTACCAATTCCCTAAACTAATGTCATCTCTATCACATTTATTGATGGCATAGTCATATGCTACTTTTTCTAGTCCAAAATATCAGGTGTAGCCATCACATGGAGGAAACTACCAAATAGTTATAAAATTAATTAGGCTATCTGTTGCCAAAACTTCAGTTAGAAGAAAAGAATGACAGTATTCAATCAGGAAAGCTTTTGTATTTTTCTTCCCTTGCATTTAGGAGAAGATATTTGGAAGCGATTGGACAACTAATTGCCCTTTATCATTTATATATAGATGATTGGAATCATGGATCCATAAGCTGAAACTAATTTATCAATCTGTCTGCCAATTAGGCCAGAGGATGCAGTTTTGTCTTTTTTTCCCCTAGTTGTACCAGATCATTTGTAATTCATTGATGGGAATTCACATGCTCTGAGATTACAAAAGTAAAATCAAGGAGTGTTAGCTGCATCAGTCATACTCAATGAAAGCCTAGTTTTCAGGTTCCTTGAAAGAGATAGGGCCAGTAGAGACTTTCAAGGATCTGTGACTATTAAAGTTGGAAGGCAGCTTTGGTATAGACTAAAGGACCAAATAGTCTGTCTCCAAGAACAGGAACATCTGGTAGTTTTTAACTTCCTTCTTTTATTTCTGCCCCCTACCCATTCCAAATTTCCCTTTAATGCAAAGATTTTTTTTTAACATAGAATATAGATGGATGTCCCTGTGAAGTCTGGTTGAAACAACAAACTTTGCTTTTCCACTTTGCTTTTTACTACACATATATGATAATGCTGAGAGGAAACAATTAAAAATAATGTCGATTTTATTGCACCAAATCTACAGCCTTTTAACACAGCAACTCCAGCACGACTTTGAGGGACATCCAACAGACTCATAAAAAATTCCTTAAATATCAGTTTGAAAGTGAATTTATTTTGAGCCTTCCTTTCTTTTCTGCCAAAAAGGGAAAATTTCCTGAAATGTTTGATGCTTTTTCTCAGACCAGTGGAATAATGTCCCAGTGCTGAAGTCCTCTGGAAATTATAGAACCTTCACTTGCCCCTTGTCTTCTCACTCATCCAGGAAATGAAATATACGTGCATATCTTTTATGATGTGGCAATGGGAACACTGGAATGTATTGAATGAGTTGTTGAGGAAGTGAGGTGGCAGTTGCTAGTACCTGATATTTTCCCCTACTTAATTATAGACCTCAGAAATCTCAAAGGTTTATTGATGCGTGTGCCCAATATATACCTTCAAATCCAACCAAATAGCATTCCTAGGGCCCACAATGCTAGCTAGAAAGCATATTTTTCTTGGATCTTCTGTGGCATCCTTTGTGGTTTTGCAGTAACTGTTCAGACAGACATCAGATCAGACATAAGATCATAAATCTAGAGTTGTATTGGAGTTGTAGAGGTCATCTGGCCCACCTACCCCCCTCCCCTCCTTATTTTACTGTTGATGGAAATGAGCTCTCAACATGAGTTAAGTAATTTACCCAAGATCACACAGGTAGGAAGTGGCAGAACTAGGATTCAAATCAGGTCTCAGTTGTTATAAAGATCAAATATGATAATATGAACAAAGTGCTTTGCAAACTTCAAAATATCATGATTATCATTTCTTTGTTTAAAATCACATCTTATAGACATAAAATTGACTCTCACTTTGCCCTGCATTTTTGTGTGTGTGTATGTGTGTGTGTGTGTGCATGTGTGTCTTTAATTGAATTTGATTTGTAATTATTCATTCCTGGTCCATGTCATTTTTGTAATCTACCCATAATATTGGAGTATTATAGATCTCAGTCTGGTAAAGGTTTGATGCTGGCCAGTTCCATAAATGACAAAGATCAATGGTTCTTATCATGAAGTTAATATATAAATTTCACAGTTGTCAATAAGGACCAGCCAACAAGTGTCTAAATGCTATGTGCTTTTTTTTCCCAGAGATATCTCATTCTCTCAGTTCTTTTTTTCCTTTTTCTATAGGTATGCATGCTCACTTGGATAAGTGTATTCTCCCAGAGAAATCAATAAATAAAGAAAATATCTAAATCAATGATCCTATGATCATTTCTTCAAAAAAAAATCAAAGAAGTGAAACTAAGGAAGGTGTTCAAAGTAAGTAAGCAAAGTCATGTGATTAAATTACATTCTTTTTTGTTTGTTTGTTTTAGGATGAGCTAAGTAAACTGTCTTCTTGGAAAAATCTGATTGGGGAATTCTGTCTTGCAAAGGACATCCAAGGTGGACATGTGACATAGTGAATAGAATGATAGAATTGAAGTCAGGAAGTTCTGGGTTTAAAACCTACCTCTAAGACACACAAGCTGTATGATAATGAGCAAAGCTCTTGTATTCTTTGAGCCATAATTTCCTTGTATTTAAAATGACAATAATAACACTTGCAGCACCTACTTAATAGAGTGGCTATAAATCTCACATGAGATATATAAAAGCACCTTGCCAACTTTAAAACACTATATAAATGTTAATTATTGTTATTACTAATGTCATTTTTTCCTCACTTTTTTTTTGACAGGCCTCATATAGAAACCACCATCAATTATTTTATAAAACAGAGTGGCCCTTAGGAGGTAATTCTAATCATATTATTGTTCCTTTCTTGGTATTCAGTAGACAGTAAAATGTTGTGTTTCAGTTTTCAGTATTTGTTGCATGATCTGCATAAATCAGTAAGTCTAGGTTCCCCGAAGATAACTTTTCTATAATTTCTAGTGTCAGTTACATGATTTTGCTGCAATACAATCCTTGCAGTTCTATAAATAAAACTCTGCAACTCAGTCATGTCTTTGTTTTTGTTTGTTTTTGTTTTTATTTTTGTTTTTGTTTTTATTTTTGTTTTTGTTTTGTTTTGCTTTGTTTTGGCTAGGCAGTGGGGTTAAGTGACTTGCCCTGTTTCACACATCTAGTAAGTGTTATGTGTCTGAAGCCAGATTTAAACTCAGGTCCTCCTGAATGCAGGCCTGGTGCTCTATTCACCGAACCACCTAGCTGCTCCTCAGTCATGTCTCTGATGCTTCCTTTTTAACATATTGTTGATCAAGTTCATTTGGCCCGTTGAGTGTTTCTTGGTTTCATGTTTGGATCTAAGTCATTTCATAGGCTTCATAGAGAACTAAATGACTTTTTGTTACCTTCCATACATCCATTTTGACTTACACCAATGGTTAATTTTTACTATTACCTTGTGAAGTAAGGTCTATCTGTTAAAAAAAAAGTTAAAAATTGGTTTAATATGTAATTGGGAAAAACAAAATATTGTATCACATTTTTAAAAAATGAACCTCTTGAAGCTAAAAAGAAAAAAATGTTTCTGCAAATTTCAAACATGTTTATTTTGTACTTTAAACACATGCAGCAACATTGTTTATTCTTTTTTGGCAAGAAAGAGTTATTCTTTTTAATAGCTACCTTCACATGATTAGCTTTGTGTCATTAACACTGTATAGACATTTATGACATAATTTCTAGACCCATGTTTAATTTATTTTATCACGCTAAAAGTAAATATTAGGATTGGCATTTTCTAGGTATTAATTGTCATAAACCTATTATTGCTTTTGGGCTTTGATTTCAAGATGACAAACTTTAATACACTCAGTCTTAGGTTTCTCTTTGATTGAGTTATTATCAATGTGTCTTGTTTGGAAAAGACCAAATTATTTGCTAAAGGTTATCCCAAAAGTCTTAGTGAGGTTTAAACTTCAAAGTGCACTAAAAGTTCTAAGCTACTATATACATTACTTTTATCCATTGGTTTAACTGGACCACCTAAATCAAATTCAAAGACTCAGGTCTCTATTATTCCTTGATTTACTTTAAGAATTTACATTTTTCAAGTACAAGTAAACTTTTTAATATCATTGGAGAAAGTTTCCATGAGAGGAAGGAATTGTTTAACATGCTCATTTAGCCTCCCGATGTCCTAAGCAACTCTCTAAGACAATAATTTTTGAGTAAAATATTGACCTACCTTGGTGAAGGGAGTTTCCTCATCTAGAAGTTCTCTATGCCAAAGTAATTGCAGAATTAGTGTTTACTATCCCCAAAATTTAGGGTGGGAAACTCTTATGGGGTTAAAATCTAGATTAAGAAATATTCTATCAGTGCCAGTCAGCCTCTTCTCTGCCATTTACAATCTTAAAATTGCGTGTAATACTAAGAGATAAAGTAATTTGTCCAGGATCTCAAAGCCATTATTGCAGAGGTAGAACTTTAACCTGGATCTGAGGATGACCTTCTAGCCACTCTACAATATAGCTACTGCATATATTAATATATCCCTATATCAATGCCTGTACCTGTACTTATACCTATGTCTTATATATCAATACAATGAATAGTATACATGTACACATACATACATTAAAAAAATCTGTATACGTACAGATATGCAATATACATAAATGTATGCACATGGTCACATGTACATAAGGCACCAATATGCATGTATAAGTATGTACTTATACATGCACATATATACATGCCTATGTGTGTATGCATATGCATGTTCCCGGAACAGCTTCAAATGCCATACTTAGAAATAAACTCTGTGTTCTTTTTTCAGTTTTTGGCTAAAAAAATCTAGATAGTAGAATTATAAAGCTACATATAAACCAGCTCCCATCCCCCCCTTTATATCTCAGATAGTTATTTGTTGAGCTTTGTAATATTTTGTTTCATATTTTAAATTGGTTGTTAATGTAACTCTAATATTAGAACTAAGAATGGTGAGCTTCAGAGCCATTAAATATCTTATCTGCAGGTTTTGAACTGAATAAACACGGCAGAATCAAGCTGAGAACTTGCATCTCTAGAGATTCTATTATATTACTAATCTTTTGAGTAATAATACATACTTTTTAAATTTTAAATTAATTTATTTTGAATTATCAACAATCACTTCCATAAACTTTTGAGTTTTAAATTTTTCTCCCCCTCCTTTCCCATCTCCTTCCCCAAGACTTCATGCAACCTGATATAGGCTATACATATATATTCCTATTAAACATTTTCACATTAGTGATGTTGTAGGTAAGAATTAGAACCAATAGGAGGAACCACCAGAAAGAGGAAGCAAAACACAACAGAAGAAAAAAAATAGCAAACAGTATGCTTCAATCTGCATTCAAATGCCATAGTTCTTTCTTTGGATGTGGATAGCATTTTCCATCATGAGGCCTTTGGAGATGTCTTAGATCCTTGTATTGCTGAGAATGGTTCAGTCTATCAATATTAGTCATTGCACGATGTGGCTGTTACTGTGTACAACATTCTCGTGGTTCTGCTCATTTCACTCAGCATCAGATCATACAAGTCTTTCCAGGTTTTTCTGAAGTCAGACTATTCATCATTTCTTATAGCACAATAGCATTCCGTCACATTCATATACCACAGCTTGTTCAGCCATTCCCCAATTGATGGGCATCCTCTCAATTTCCAATTCTTTGCCATCACACAAATAGTTGCTATAAATATTTTTGTACATGTGAGACCTTTTCCCTTTGGATGATACCTCTGGGATATAGCCGTAGAAGTGCTATTGCTGGGTCAAAGGGTATGCACATTTTTATAGCCCTTTGGGCATAGTTCCAAATTGCTCTCCAAAATGGTTGGATCATTTCACAACTCCACCAACAATGCATTAGTGTTCCAATTTTCCCACATCTTCTCCAACATGTATCATTTTTCTGTTTTGTCATGTTGGCCAATCTGATAGCTGTGATGTGGTACCTCAGAGTTGTTTTGATTTGCATTTCTCTAATCAACAGTGATTTAGAGCATTTTTTTCCCATATGACTATATAGATGGCTTTAATTTCTTCATCTGAGAACTGCCTGTTAATATCCTTTGACCATTTATTAATTGGGGAATGACTTGTATTCTTATAAATTTGGCTTAATTCTCTATATATTTTAGTAATGAGGCCCTTATCATAGAGACTGGTTGTAAAAATTCTTTCCCAATTTTCTACTTTCCTTCTAATCTTGGTTGCATTGGCTTTGTTCATGCAGTAATAATACATCTTAAAAGACCAAGAAAAACACTAGCTATCCAAAAGGACCTTTGGAACTGTTCTTGAAGCCTTGACTTGAATTGGTGTCACTTGGATTAATAATAAACCAGAAGCTTCCATTCCAATTTTATTCAGTCATATAGATTGACTTTCTGGATATAGTCACATAAACCATAACATCCTGTCAGTTTTGTCAAAAAATGATCATACATACAGATGTTCAGTCTATACGATGCCACAAAATCTGCTGAATTAGAATTTTTCACTGAATCAATCAGCTTTTCCTGAATTGGCAGAATGTTTGGGCATTCTGTGGATGAAATTCCCATCATTCCTTAGCAAAAATCTCATGTAAAACTAAAGCAACATGAAAATTTTAGTAAGATAAAAACTGCTTTACATCTGAAATTTCTTTTCTTTTCTTTTCTTGCTCTTCCTGAGCTAAATCTTGTCTTTATCCAATAGTGTTTAACCTGTCAAGTGTATATGCTATTGAAAAGATCACATTAACTTAGAACTTGAAGCTAACTCTGAGGTCATCTAGTACAATCCATATGTGAGCAGGAGTATACGTTAAGATAAAACCAAATAGTCAGCCAGGCTTTGCATGAAGAACTGTTTTGAGGGGCAACCCACTTTCCAAGGCAGCTGACTTAATTATTGGATAATTTAATTATTAGGAATATTCTCCTTATATTAATTACAAATTTTCCCCAGTAAAACTTCTATTCATTGATCCTATTGCTAAATAGGTTCTGGTTAAATCTGGTTAAAATCCCCCTTGACTTGAGAGCCTTCCTTCTGTTGATTATTTCACATGTATTCTGAATATAGTTTGCACATAGTTGTTCACATGTTATCTCTCCTGTTAGATTGTGAACTCCTGAAGAGAAAGGGCTGATTTTTGTTTTTCTTTGCATTTCTAGCACTTAGGACAGTGCCTGGCACATAGCTAGTGCTTAATAAATGTTCACTGACTTGCCAACGATTGACTGGTCTGATAGAGAAAATCTAGATCATTATCAGATCTTGAGAGGCTAGAGCACTGAGTTGAATCCAAAATAATGAAATTCAATAGGGATAAATAAAAAGCCTCATAATTGGGTGTCAAACAGTAGGTTCACAAGTACAATGTTGGGGGGATGTAGTTAGAAGTCCCAAGATTTGTGAGTTTAATGGACTACAAGCTCAATATGAGTCAGTAGGTTGATGTGGCAGTCAAAACAACTAAACAATTCTCATGTATCAGTTAATGTGGGGGAGGAGGGGTTAAGTGGTCCTGACCCTGGGTTGCTGCCTGTCTCTTTTACTTTCTGCTTCTTTGCTTGATTTAAGGTGACCAAAAATGAAACCTTTGTAGGGTTATAGGTGACTTTGTGAGTTCAAGAGGTCCCAAGTTAATGGTTCAGTCAGTTCTAGCTGAATTTTGAGAAGAGTCTCAGAGTTTCAGCACTTCTTGGTGAAGATAATTATTAACTAGAGAAGTCCCAATCCCTAGTCTGGCTTGTCAGAAGGCATGGTTATGGAATGAATTGTTTGGATAGTGTTGAGCTGAAATGAAATGTAATAATGCCTGCTGAGCAGTCCTGAACCCTATTTCATGTTATAATGCTTGAAATCTCAATCTCCCAGAAGAGTATGATTAATTAAATATATTGTTTATTTAAGTTTGCATGTCAATGTACACTGAATTTAACAGTATTTATGAGTTATTGAACCTTATTTCTTTTAGATTTTGTGTCCATGTGCATTATATGGGTCAAATATTGTGCTTGTGTGTGTGTGTTTGTGTGTCTGTATTTGTGTGTGTGTATATGTGTGTATGTGTGTGTGTGTATGTGCTTGCACATAGGAATAATAAATAACTATCCCATACTTGATTTAGGGCAGTTAGGTGGTGCAGTGGATAAAGTGCCAGGCCTGGAGTCATGAGCTGGATATTGCTGAGAAATGACTGAGCAACAAATATTTGACTTATATTCAATTATATCCTTTGGGAATCCTTGTTTAAGGAATTTTCCCCTGGGGCACTGTGGTAAAGATGTAACAAGCCAAAAGTGTGAGTAAAAAGAGTTAAACCCATGTCATTCAAAAGTCTCCCCTAGAATGAAGCCTGATCCAATAACATATATGAGTACAGAGAAAAAGAAACCTTTAATGTAGAAATGGTAATGGAGGCATGGTACTCCAGCCCCTTTGGGCTTACTGACAATTCTAATTGTTATATTCACTTTTGATGAGCACTGCTCTATAGTGTAGTTTGAGTTCTGATCGTGCTATAACCTTTCATTTGAATATTTTATCCTTATTTCCTTTGAGATTCTAGACTTATTATAAATTAATTTAGCTGTTTTTCCTAGTTGAAGGTGGCCTGATATACACACATTTCACTGGCCTAGCACTATCTATAAATGAATTCATGTAATGTTGTTTTATAATGACATGAGCAACGATGTGCAATAACTATCACTTCAATTTTTGTCATATTTTATATTTATAAAGAGAGATCTGTTTGGGGGCAGCTAGGTGGCTCAGTGGATAGAGCCCTGGCCTTGGATTCAGGAGAACCTGAGTTCAAATCTGGCCTCAGACACATAACACTTATTAGCTGTGTGACCCTGGGCAAGTCACTCAACCCCATTGCCTAGCCAAAAAAGAGAGAGAGAGAGAGAGAGAGAGAGAGAGAGAGAGAGAGAGAGAGAGAGAGAGATATGTTTGCATTTATACAAATCTTGTGTGTTGATAATTAACTCTAAACTATTTTGTGAATTTTGGACGTATTTTGAATGGAGTTTCTCTAATTATGATTTCTTCTTGTTGTTATTGTTAGTACTGAATAGAAGTACTAATAATTTTTGTGGATTTTTTTATCACCTATTAATTTATTGATGTTACTACTTATCTTAATTAATTTCTTCTCTGATTCCCTGGTGTTTTCTAATTATAGTATATCATTTTCAAATAAGGATAATTTTAGTCTCCTCTTTGCCAATGTTTAGATATTTAATTTTGTCCTCTTATGTTACATAACGCACATTTCTAGAACTATGTAAAATAAAAGCAAGGTGAGCTTTATTCTTCTTGGATTTGGAACTTTCAGTATTTCTTCTTTGCAGACAAGTTTAGCTCCTGGTTTTAAATATATGTACTTTTGTTCATATTAAAGAAGAAGCAGTCCCTCCATGCCTATGATTTTTAGAGGTTTGATGTAAGAATACTGTAATTTTCTCAAAGGCTTTTTCTGCATCAATTGAAATAATCATGTGGTTTTGAAATGCTTGTTATTTATCTCATTAATTATGCTAATTGTTTTCCTAACCACACATAACATTAGTATGATTTCAAATTGGAATTATTTTTGGATATATTTCTGTTATCTCTCTATGAGGATTTTTAAAAAAAATTTACATCAACATTTATTAATGTAAATGAATCAAACATATTGGTCTATGGTTCTCTTTCTCTCTTTGGCCACTCCATGAGTTGAGTATTGGAACTATATTTTTAATATAAAAGAAGTTTTGTAGATTGGCTTCCGTTTTTTCTTCGTAAAACTATTTTATTGAATTTTCTAAGCATCATCTACATTTTCTTCTAGTTTTGAGATTTTTATTTTAATGGAACTGATTATCTTTTCTTTTAAATGTTTGACTGAATATACCTCTATTACCAATTACCTTCTCACCTGAGACCCACTCATCTTAGTGAGTTTATTTTTCCTTGCAACTTTTAGTATCTTCTCTTCCTAACTACCTTGTATTTATTCTCTTTCAATTCATATGGAATATATTTACATTTGTACGTTTTGTCATCCTCCTTAGAATGTAAGTTCTGTGGTATTAGGGATTGTTTCATTTTTTTGTATTTTATTCCCAGCACCTAGCACAGTACCTGACATACAGCAGGCACTTAATAAATGTATGGTGCTTTATTGATGGATACTTCAGTGTCTTATTTTAACTCCGTGTAAATATTTATTCATGTCTCTATTTAGGTCTGTTTCTTTTGCTTAAATTCATATATTCCTTACTCATACTATGGTGTATAAACGATGTGCTTATTATACTTTCTTCTTTATAATTATTTTATCCTCCATGAAATGATGAATTTTATCTTTATTTCTGTTCAGTTAGGTCTTGATTGGTGTGAATAGTGAATTCACGTATTTTCAAATTTGTACTTTTTGAAGTTATAATTATATAAAATATGATCATTGTTTCCAGCACAACGAAAATATGTGGTTTCACATTGCCAGTGAAATAATGTGACCACTGGGCACTATTCAATCAAACAAAAAAGTTTAATCTTCTTTCTGGTGGTGTCTCTTTGCAATTCAGATGCCTCCCCTGCTGCCAATCATTGCCACTCCAATGAACACTTATGCTGTCCAATTCTGATTTCAAATTGGATTTCTGATGAGACCTCAAGAGCTTTTAAACTGACAAGGTCCTCAGGACATATTCCTTTCAAGATACTCATTAGCTTACTAGCAAGAGAGAACAAAAGCAAAATATCACTGGTGCCATCCTTCCCAGGAGCATGCTTTGTCCATGTTCCGTGTGGGGAACAGTGTCAGCAACACCATAATATCAGAGTAGCAATTGACTATTCTCTGTCTCTTACTAGAATCATATTTTGACACCTAGAGAGTGTTAGCCAAGAGAGCTAAGACACAAATTCTTATTGTAAATAATTCCCTGAGTTATAAGTTCTTCTGAGTCTGTAGACAATTAGAGAACTCTTCGCATTTCCCATCACAAACCCTTAAATCATATATTGCTAGAAGTAGGCTCACTCAAAGTTTCCATGTGGTCACCGAGTCTGGGAAGGGGAAAACACCCATTATCCTAAGTAGATACAACTGATGCATTATTGACTCAGATTTAGTCATATGAGATTCAAGTTGAAAGAACAAATAGAAAAAGGAAATCAACATAATGATTGCACTAAATTCAATACTACTTTAAGAACAAACATATTAAACACCGCTGTGGATAAAGTTCAAATCTGGCCTCAGACACTTACTAGCTGTGTGATTCTGGGCAAGTCACTTAAACCTGCTTTGCTTCAGTTTCCCCAGTACAATGAGCTGGAAAAGGAAATGATTAGCCACTCCAGTATCTTTGCCAAAACCAAAACAAAACAAAATAAAACAAACAACAAAAATGAGGTCACAAATAGTTGGACATGACTGAAATGACTGAACAACAACATATTATAGGTACCTTTCTAAGTGTTAGTCATGAAAGAACAAAGTGAAAACAGTACTTGATGTAAAGGAGCTCTGATGAAATATGAAAATAACCATCATCATTATGAAAATAACCTTAACACTAACTTATCATCAAGTAATTTTTCACTAGAGCAAATCACCACTATTGTAGCCATTATATGTTGCTGAAATAGTTGTTAACTACAAAAGAAACTCCCCAAAATTTCCAAGCTTAGAATTTTAAGTTCTCTTCCCAGCAAGGACTCTGTTTCCTCAGGTAAGTAAAACCTGAAAAATCAATGACTTCTCTATGAAAAAATCATTGAGTACTGTAATTCCTAATAAAAAAAATTCTTTTAAAAATCAACAAAACTGCGCTTCTTTGTAAAAAGGGATCACTCCTCAAGCATCAGGATTTGTGAAAGGTGCTGTGCAAGAGGGAGAGAGAGTCTCATCATACCAGATAGATTCTAATTGGCAGGAAGAAATGGAAAGTTTCTTAATGAATTTAATAACAGGGAGAGATGGAAAAATGACTACATTCTGTTCTCTAATTTCCTGAAAATCAAGAGCTGGTAAAAAAAAAAAAAAGCATATAGATGCAGGGCAAAAACATTCCAAGGTCTAAAAAGAAAATAAGATTTTTTTACATCCAATACTGGTATCATTTAAATAGGGAATCAAATGAATTAGCAAGCAAAAAACAATCAAGAATATTTGATTTTGGCCAAATGTAGAACTGAACTAAAATTTAATGTTATTTAGAAGTTTGTTAAATGTTTGACTTACTTTAAATCATGCTATCTTTTCATTTCAGCCCCTCTCATTTTCCATGTCTTTTGACAGGATCCTGGGAAAGGGAGAAAGTGCAGGGAGAAACTTTTATGACCTTTACTCATGTGAATTAATGTGACACATGAGACTTGGCCCACTTTAATCATCCATTTATCTCACAGGTAACTTTTTTGTTGCTGGGAAGGTCAGACCCCTTTCATTTCCATTCTAGGAATGCTCCATTTACAAAAGGATTGCTGAGGTTCAGAGACTACAATCTCTGGATCAAATTAGCAACAAGATTCACAGGTAAAAGTGAATTCCAATTGCCAGTCATTTGTGAAGAGGTGAAAATATAGCTCCTTTCTGACTTTCAAAATATTATCTTTCAACAGAAAGTGGCTTTTAAAATGTATAAACTAATACTGACATCTGCTTTAGCTAGTATTATGGCTTAGAGATTAAGATTTAACCATAAATTTCTGGCCTGAACTCTTTTATATATGGTTGTTAAATAAATTAGAAAATAAAAACATATCAAAATGTTGGTTTTGTGTTTTCACTTACGAATAGTTATATAAATATATATGTTATATATATATATATATATATATATATATATATATATATATATATATACAATATTCATGTATATGTAAAAGCATGTTTTATATTGGATTTTTCTTTGCATGGGAAGATGATTATATTTGCCCATTGTTAGTAGGACATGGGTTTTGAATTATTCTTCCAGTGATGATGTTGGTTTGCTGTGAGCCATCTATAGATATAAATACTGTAATACTTGGACCAATAGCTCTTGTACCTAACAAAACCTTAATTTTCATGATGATTGACACTGAGCCACAATAATGCTAAATGGATCTTTTAAGAACTAAACTGAAAACTTTGGTCTTATTAGTATGGTTTTACTTACCTGAGTAGCTCAGCCTTTCTGAGGAGGTATTGGTTATCTTATCCAAATAAGCCAAGATGCTTAGAAAGTTTATCCAACTATTCTGTGTATTGAGACACACATTTGGCAGGGCAATGAAGAGTCCCATTGTTCCACAAACAGTACCAAACCAACAAATAAGTGAGTCTCAGAGTATGGATGGACCTCAGAGGTAATGATTACAACCTGTGACTGAGTAGGAATTCCCCAAAAATATCCCCAACTATTGGTCATTCAAGTTCTGTTTGAAGATGCACAGTTATAGGATACTTAATGCCTCTCAAAATAGCTCATTCTATTTTCAGACACTTCTGATATCGAGGAATTGTTTTCTTACATTGAGCTAAAATCTTCCTGGTTGCCAACTTTAACACACTGCTTTTAGTTCTGTCATCTCAGGCCAAACAACACAAGCAGAATTCCTTTTGCAATTGTTAGTTCCTCAGGTAGGTGAAGGCAACTATTGTGCTTCCTATCCACCTTTGCCCAGCCCTACTCCCCACTTAATTCTTCTATGTCCCATTCAAAGTTCCTGCAACTCATGATCTCCAGACCCTTCTTCATTCTAGACACCTTCCTCTGGGTCTTTTTAACCTGTCCATTCATTTGCATCCAGTTCTCTGGAGGTTAAAGTTTCCAATGATATCAGTTGGTCAGTTTGGTGGAAACTTCCCTAGTAGCATAGCACTGGACAATTTCTACTTTTAATAGATGTCTCAAAATAAATTAAAATAGTTGAATAACACAAAACATTGATAACAATAATAAAATAAACTATGTTTTTGCTAAAACCCAAAGTCATAGAAGGTCATCAGATGTCCTGAAGACCAAATAAAGCTAGTCACTTTGATTTCACAATTTCAGTGTCACTTCTCAATCAAAAACAAAAACAGTAACAAAATGAAATATTTAACTTAATGATGTGAGATGAGCACGGCCGTGGTTTCTAGTTTGTAACTTGGCATATTTTTTTTTCTACTAGATGTAGTATCTTTATCTTTGTTCTTCCAGGGAGTAAAATTCTTGTGCTCAATAAATTATTTTTTATTTCAAACTCTTCAAGATCAAATCAGTTAGTTCAATAATCAGTCAGCTAGCATTTATTAAATGCTTACTATATTCTAAGAACTGTGGAAGCCCTGGGGATAAAAAGAAAGGCAAAAACAATCTCTCTGTTCAAGGAACTCATTCTAATGGAAGTGAAAACATGCAAACATTATATACCTATAAGATAAATACAGGGACATTTGGAGGTAATATCAGAAAGAAAGTATTAATACAGAAGGGATTTGGGAAAAATTTCTCACAGAAGGTAGGGTTTGGTTGAAACTTGAAAGAAGCCAGGGAAACTAGGAGGCAGAGAAAAGGGGAAAGGTATTTACCAATATAGGGTACAGTATATTCAGGATATGGATATCTTGTGCTGGGAATAGCCAGGAGGCCAGTGTCAGTTGATTGTAGAATTCATAGAGGGAAGTAAATAAGAAGACTGGAAAGGTAGAAAGGGGTCAGGTTAAGAAGAGTTTTAAAAACCAAATAGATGATTTTATATTTGATCTTGGAAGTAATAAGAAGTAATTGGAGTTTATTGAATGTGGTTAGGGGCATAAGGGTTATAGTCAAGCCTAAGATCTAGGATGATCACTTTGGCAGTTGAATAATGGATACATTGCAGTGAGAAGAGACTAACCAGAAGTCTATTGCAATAATCCTGGGATGTGAAGTGATAAAGGCCTGCACTAAGGTGGTGGTTGTGTTAGAGAGGAGAAAAGGGCATACAGAAGAGAAATTTATGAGGCAAGGGCAGCGAGGTGGCACAATGGATAGAGTGTTGGGTTTGGAATCAGTAAGACTCATCTTCAAGAGTCCAGATCTGGTTTCAGAAACTTACTAGCTGTGTGACCCTGGGCAAGCCACTTAACCCCCTTATTTGCCTTAGTTCCTCATGTATAAAATGAGCTAGAGAAGAAAATGGCAAACCACTCCAGTAGCTTGTCAAGAAAGCCCCAAAATGGTGTTCCAAAGAGTCGAACATGGGAATACTGTTGTGCTATAAGAAATGATGAACAAGCTGACTTCAGAAAAACCTGGAAAGACTTATATGGTCTGATGCTGAGTGAAGTGAGCAGAACCAAAAGGACTTTGTACACAGTAACAGCCACGTTATACGATGACCAATATTGTTAAACTGAGCCCTTCTCAGCATTACAAGGATCTAAGACATCTCCAGAGGCCTCGGGATGGAAAATGCCGTCTACATCCAAAGAAAGAACTATGGAAGCCAAATCGCTATCACTTATTTTTACCTTTTGTTGAGTTTCATTTCATCTTTCTGATGGTTCCTCCTATTGGTTTTAATTTTTACTTACAACTTCACTTAATGTGAAAATATGTTTAATAGGAATGTAAATGTAAAACCTATATCAGATTGTGTGCTATCTTGGGGAGGGTGGGGGGGAGGAAGGGGAAGAAAAATTTTCAACTCAAAAGCATATGGAAGAGATTGTTGATAAATCAATAAATTAATAAAATTGGGGAAAAAAACCAAACAAAGGGGGGAAAAAAGAGTTAAACATGAATGAACAACAATAAGGAAGTAGAATCAATTATCACTTGGCAACAGATTGGATATTAGATATGACAGTTGAGAGAGAATGAAGATTTGAGAATGACACCTCAGTTGCAAGCTTAGATAACTGGGAGGATGGTGTTGCCTTCATCAATTATGGGAAAATTAAGAAGATGGGGTTTTTTTTGGGGGGGATAATGAATTCAGTTTAGGAAATGATAAGTTTAAGATGTTTACAGCAAATCTTGTTAGCGATGTTCTATAGACAGTTCAAAATGTGAAGAAGGAAGTTGGGGCTAGACAGATGACTGAGAATCATCTCCATACAGATGATAGGAGGTAGACAGACATGAAAGGCAAGGAGACTGGTAAGTGGTAACTTTTATGTTTATCCAGTTAGAAAGTAACATAAGTGGTCTATAGAGCCTGGAAACTCCTCCCAATATACAGGCATCATGGGAGATTATCCATTCAGAAGTATTAGAAATAGTTTCACATCAGTTACCACCATCCTTACTCAGTCAGATGGGCATACATACTTTGTTGTTATCTTTTCAGGCATGCTTTCATCCAAGTGTAGAATTTCCAAATGCAGAAACGCTCATCTCCGATGTTACCATAGACAGATTTACTTCACCTGTCTAAGCCTCAGTTTCCTCATTGGAAGCAGCTAGGTGGTACAGTCAGGAAAAAGCTAGACTTTGAGTCAAGAAGACATGAAGTCAAATCTGGCCTGGGCAAGTGATTTAATTTCTCTCTTCTCCAGTTTCCTCAAATGTAAAATGAGAATATCAATCATGCCTACCTCCTAGGGTTGTTGGGAGGATCAAATGAGGTAATATTTGTAAAGTGATTAGCATAGTGCCTGTGCACAGTAGGTATTTCACAAATGCTTATTTCCTCAAGGAAGTGAGCAATGAAGCAACTAGTCTATAGTTATACAACTGGTAATTGTCTAAGGAAATCCTTTAAGGAATCAAATCAATAAACTAACCCAACAAGTATTTATTATGTGCCAGTCACTGTGCTTGACACTGGAGATACAAAGATAAAAATAAAAAAATGAAAGAGAATCTGTTCTCAAGGTCTTTACATTCTATTGGAAGAGACAAAATGTTTGTATATGAGCATATATACATTCAGCAACCTTTTGGGGAGAAGGTAACAGAAAATCAGGAAAAGCTTCATGAATTGCAGAAAGTGGCACTGTGCTAATTGATACAAACATATCATTTAACCCTGACAACAACCATGAGAAGTAGATGCTATTATTTATTATCCTTAGTTTATAGTAGAGAAACTAAGGCAAACAGAAGTTAAGTCGTTTGCCAGACTTCACATAGCTACTAAATGCCTGATGTCAAATTTGAACTCAGGTCTTCCAGATATGTTCCTGAGGCTGAAATTTAAAGAAAAAAAAAGTTTTGTCAATTGATATGTTGAGTTTGAGATTCTTATGGAATCAAAAGCTTGAAAAATCAAGTCAGTTGTACTTGGGAGACTTCAACTTAGGAGATAACATTGGGCTAGATATATAGATTGGGAGTGATCTGCATGGAGATAATAAACTCATGAGACTTGATGAAGTCACTGAGGAGGAAAGCTTTGAGAACAAAGAGGGCCTAGCAGACTGCCCACATTTAGGGGACATCATATTGATGATAAGCAATGAAAGGAGACTGATAAACTGTAGTCAGATAGATAGGTGGAGAAGCAGGAAAAGGTGTCATAATAATCCAGACAGTATGAATCAGGGACTAACAATGCAAAATACTGCATATTTTTCCCACTCCAAGGTCAGCCCTCCATCTGCTAGATTCTACACTCTCTCTCTTTCAAAGAAAATAAAATATGAATATACACATGAGAACTTTTGGATTAGTTTCTATGCTGAATGACACCATCTTCACATTTATCTTTTGGGGAAGAACAAATAAATGTAAAAGTGATATCTATAACTATAATATGGAGAAGTGAAATTACTTACCATGTTACAAGAGAATAAGTAAGTATGAATAATAAATAAAGTTAAAAAGGGGACATATTTTAGGCTTGATAAAAAAATCTAAGTGAAATCCAACAGATTGTGGGGTAGTCTCTCAAGGGAGTACTGGAAGTTCCATTGTTCTCAAAGGAGATTGGGTAGGATACAAAGTACTACATCTAAGGAAGTCATTATGCAATGGCACAGAAAGGATTCAATAATATCACAAGTCTCTGTATCACCAGTTTAGGAGATTATATACTTCATTCTGGTGATATTTTTTTCATAGTATGGTTCATGGTCAATGAAAATATCATTGAAGATTTTGGTGTATTATTGCTTAGTACTGATTTAGTTCATTGTTTATAATTCCTTTAAGTACAATATATACTCCTTGTTGATCTCTGGAGAGAATATGATTTTTTTAAAATGCTTTTTCTAATTGAAGGATCACTACTGTTTTTTAATCATTTGATACCTAGTGTAATTTTCTATGTTGTTGCTGTTCACTCATTTTTCAGTCATTACTGACTTATGGGGTTTTCTTGGCAAAGATTCTAGATTGGTTTGCCTTTTCTTTCTCCAGCTTATTTTACAGATGGAGAAACTGAGATAAATGACTTGCCCAGAGTCATATAGCTAGTAAGCATCTGAGGCCAGATTGGTTCTCAAGAGGATGAGTTTTCTGATTCTGGACATGGCACTCTATCTCCTGTGCCACCTAGATGCCCAAAATTTTCTAGTCTCTTCACCTTATTTATGTAGCTTTACAGTTTTTTTTAACATTCAATAAATCAGTGGGTTTTGTTTTCTTATCCATGATTACCTTTTCATTTTATTATATTTTTTTTAATCCATTCACCTTTAAAGTTATTCTTGTTAGGCTTGTGTTTTCCTCCTTTGTTTCTTTTGTATTATATTTCTCCCCATTCTCTTTTAAAAACTTGTATTTTGTCCTGTGATTGAGGTTTTCTTTTTTTTAACTGCTTTGATGCTAATCTTTTCTCACATACCTTTCTCCTCACATTTGTCTAGCCTTTTCTTAATTATTGAATTTTATTTAAATTGTTTATTTTTTCTGCTTTATTTCATTTTTAATGTATCTATTTCATTGCTTCCTTTGTCTTCTCATTTTCCACTCAGTTAAGCAGTTCTTTCAAAACTTTCCCTCTTACCTACCCTTCTGATTTTTCTTATTTTTGTAAATTCACTTTTACTATATTTTTTCTCTAAGAAGTTTTTCTTTTTTATCTTCATTATTTCTCTTCCTTTTCATTCTGTTCTGTTTTTCTTATTCTAGTTTTTGGGCTATACATTCTAAGGTTTCCTTCAGGTTTAGTGCTCAATTCTTGATATCTACAAGTGCTAGTGTAATCCCTCCCAAAATTACCTTGAATCCATTTTGTATGTATTATGCACTTACATATGCATCTGTTGTCTCCTTCATTAGAATATGAACTCTTTAAGGGAAGCAAATGTTTCTCATTTGTCTTTGTATCCTCAGCACTTAGCATTGTGTCATATAGTAGGTACTTAATAAATGCTAATGATTGATTGATAAATTCTTTGTTCTCTCTGACTCCCTAGTGGAAATAAAACTACTGAAGTGATAGATTTGCATTTCTTCTTCTAATCAGTTCTGATTTTATTGTTTTAAAAAATCTTGCCCCATTAGCTATTAGTTTTTTCACTGTACTTCACTCAAAAAATGTCAGGGAAATGTTATTAAGTGGAATTGGTGCCAAATTGTAGAAATTACCTTACAATGCAGATTATGAGATTTAGATCTGCCTTCTGCCATGATTAGTCTCCTTCCTAAAAGTGATGCTATTTCCTATCTGTATCTATGTGGTCTGTTCCCCATTATTCTGAGGGCTAGCTTCTTTCAATATCTTTTCTTGTAGAGCAAAATGTTGCCTAACACTCCTCAAATCATGATCCCCTAAGAGTACACCTACATGAATGAGGTCCCTATTCTCCTTTTTAGACAGATACTTCCTTTATGCTTGGGGTACTCTTTGATAGGTTTTAGTCAAACCCAATTTCCTGAGAAATACTAACCATGTGAAACAAAAGAAAGAAAAACATTACTGAGTTCCTCCATCACATAAAGAGCAAAAGTTGAGAGCTCTGTTTAGGAGGCTGAACAAGACAAAAAGCTGAGGCCACTGCAACTAGAGGTCCGAAGACAACCTAGTAAATTATCCAAAGACAGAATAATCTTAGGTCAGGTTATTCTAGAGATGAAGACCTGATTCTGAGGCATTTTGGAAGGGAAATGGACAAGGCCAAAATGACCAGGCAAGGAAGCTCTAGAAGACAGAGATGCTTAAGAATCTGACAGTGGGCAGGGCTTGGTACCAATGCCATATTCAGTTCCCTGTCCTAATCTATGTCTTTGATCCTAGTCCACGCCTAAAGAAAAGATCAGTCACTAGCTCCATGCAACCTCCCACCCAGGGATTATGAGACAGTGGCTTCTAGACTACAATAGTAGCACCCATTCTGAGATTACAACAGGAGTCAGGACATGGGTCTAGACATACCATCTAGAAATGAAATAGGGGGAAGATCTTGACCCTTGTACAAAGTCTAAACCCATGCACTGAAGCTGTAATATACAAAGAGAGTAAAACTCCTGCTACAAGGAAGAAATACTGTGGGTTAAAAAAATCCTGTGATAACTTAATTGAATTATATCAATAGTGAAACCCCTAAAAAACTTTCACCAAAGAAACAACTAATCATGACACCAAAAGATATATGATGAAACATCTCTTGGCAGAGAAGGAAAGAACCAGAGATTTAGAATGAGAAATATTTTTTGTTGTTGTTGTTCATGGTCCAGGTATTTGTTGGATTGCAAGATCCTTGGGGACAGGGACTGTCCTTTGCCTCTTTTTATATCCTCGGCTCTTAGAACAGTGACTAGAACGTGGTAGGCAATAAAGGTTTATAGATTGATTATTTGCTTTTACTTCAGTACACATGCTTATTACAAAGGACAGCTTCTACAATGTGTCTGGTATGGAGATGTAGGTTATTGACGGCTGAAGATAAAAAAAAATCAATAGTACCTGTTTAAGTACACAAAAGAAAAAATTGACAATGAAGAAGGTGACAAAAAGAACAGTATTTTACCATCATATTTATGTAGAGATATTTTTATATCTAGAATTGTATATCTCTTTCTGTACCAACATCCCATTGCCTTTTCATGATGGAGTAAGAGGCATGCTTTATCCTTAATCTGCTCAAGACCATATTAATTAGTCTTTATGTTAGTCAGAATTGTGAAGTCTTTTAAAGTTGCTTCCCTTTATAATACTGTGGTTATAGTATGAATAATTCCTGAGATTCTGCTTCGTTCACCCTGTAGCAGCTCATATAAACCATCCTTGTATGAGCTCATACAAGCCTTTTAGATTGATCTCTGAATCAATCTTTTCATCATTTTACAATGCAATGACACGCCATTATATCAAAATACCATGATTTGTTCAGCTGTTCTGTAATTGATGGTCATCCAATTTGTTTCCAGTTCTCTGCTGCAACAAAAATACTGCTATAAATATTTCTATGCCTAAAGGACTTTTCTGTCTTTCTTTTATCTCATGATCTCTGGTATATGCTCGTGGAAGTGAAATTGCTAGGTCAAAGGGTATGCCAAATTTAGTGAATATGCAGTATAATTTCAAATCATTTTCCAATCTGGTTGGTGCACTTAACAGCTCCACTAGCAATCTATTAGTGTGCCTATTCACCATCTTTTCAATGGATTCCATTTTCTTCATCATCTTTACCAATCTGACCAGTATGAGGCTAAACTACGTCGTTTGAATTCCTGTTTCTCTTTATACTGATCTAGATCATTTTTTTTAATGTGGACATAACTTGATTTTCTTCTTCTGAAATACCCAGTTTATATTCTTTTACCTTTTTTTCCTACTAAGGATTGACTCTTTTTCTTCCTTATTTGTACCAATTCCCTAAATATTTTGAGTATTAGACCATTATCAGAAAAATGTGCTGCAAATACATTCCCCTACTTAACTGTTTCCTTTCTTATCACAATTTGATTGCTTTCATTTATATATCTTTTAAATTTTTATGTAATCACAATTGTCCATTTTATCTTCTGTGATCATCTCTATTTGCATGTGTGGTCAAGAATTATTTCTTTATCCATAGTTTTAAAAGGTGTAGAACACAGGATTAAGAATTAGAAAACCTGGGTTTGAATCCTGTTTCAACTGCTTACTACCTATGTCACCCCGGGCAAATCACTTTAGCCTTTTGTATCTCAGTTTCTTCGTTTGTAAGTTGAGAGGGTAAGATTAAATCAATGACATCAAATAAGTATACCTGTAAGCTTCATATTGACTCAGAAAAACACATATTAACATTATGTATTTTCTATTTGATTTGTTCAATATTTTAGGACAAAATGAGTTTTTTTACAACTCTGGACTAAATGACCTCTATGCTCACTTCCAGCTTTAAATCTGTGATCCCATGATTCTTCCTTTTCTTCTTTCTCTCTGTCTCTGTGTCTCTCTCTCTATCTCTGTCTCTCTCTCTCTGTCTCTCTCTCCCCCACCCACCCCCTTCTCTTTCTCTCTGCCATTACCTTTTACATCTAGGTCATATGTTCTTGCAGAGCTTAATGTGGTATATGGTATTACATGCTGATCAAAGCATAAGCATAATTTTTTACTAGACTGCTTTCTAACTTTTCCAGTAGTTTTTTTCCCCCTTGAATACTAAGTCCTGACCTAAGTAGTTTACATCCTTAGATTTATTAAAGGAACACAATGCCATTGTGTTCAATTGCTGCTGGGGTCTTGTGTTCCTAATTTGTTCCATTGATCAACTTTTGTATTTTTTAACTGGCACCCAATGTTTTTGAAGATTATTGGTTTGTAGAATAGTTTGAAATCTGCTGCTGCTAGGCCTACATCCTTCCCACTTAAAAAAAAAAAGAAGTGTTATTCTGGAACTGCTCTTCCTCCAGAATAATTTTGTTATTTTTTTTTGTAGTTCTATTAAACAATCTTTGGGTGATTTAGTTGGCATAGCACTGGATCTATAAATTAATTTGTGTGGTATTATTATTATTTTTATTGTTTGAGTATAAGGTGGGGGGATATTGAATCAATCAATGATATCACTCCACAATACCTTAAGTAACTGACTATCAATAATACTTTTTCCAGTTATGTATACACATATACATATATGTATGTGTTTATGTATATGTATGTATGCATACATGTATGCATGCATGTATTAAAACAAAAAAGCAAAGTATATGTGAACAAAGCCAAGGCATTTCTATTCAGTCAAGGGATTTTTAACTAGGTTCAAAAGGAAGTCTTTTTGAATTGGTTGAGGTATTTGGCCATGCCCTTTGGGGCTTATATAGAACAGGAAGATTTTCGAATAGATAATAAATTGTCCAGCAGCTTAGAGGTGGAAGCCTCCATCCAAGTCCCTGAGAAAGAATTATTTAAGGGAGGGGAACATACCTTGACTTCAGCCTCAGTCTTTTCCCCTAACCAAAAGATGATCATGTTAACTTCCCAAAGTTGGAACAATCAGAGTTCTTCTCACTGACATTCTAGAAGTTGACAGTGTTTACATGGGCTGATTTGGGGAGGTGGGGTGGAGAATCGTCTAGATACATTAAGGAAAAGCCTCATCAGGAGTAGGGCAGAAAAATCATGCCAGTACTAAGGGGAACTTCATATGTAATCCATGAAGGGTAGGTACTTCATACTATTGAGATTGATGAATGAGAGAAAAAGACTTCTAGCAAGCCACTAGGAACTGTGAGTTATCTCATTGTTACAAGTACTCATTAAAGCCTTGCAGGAGTTTCCAAGTCAAAATGTCATGTATTTCTCCTTCCTGACTCTCCCTCTGATCTTTTCCTTTCCTTTATGTAGCTAATCTAAATCAATGACTTCTGTTTCTTGTAGGACAGAGAGTTAGGTGGTGGTGATGCTAGTTTTGGTCAATATAGCAGCAGAGCATCGGTTTTCAAGCATCAGCCCCGCTGCTAAAGACTGTGAGTTTGCTAATGCTACTCCCATGAATATGTGAAAGCTTATGAGGGGAGTAGTGAGCTCTTTAAATGTGAGTTCTCTGGTATTTGTTCACAAAAGATTTTACCTGGTGGAAGGATCTATTTTTTTCCCTATAGAATTAGTTGTCATTATTCTACATCTGGCATATTCCCTCCCCCCCCCCTCAGTGAAGAGGGAAATGAATGTTGGTGAGTAGAAAACGTTTGGAGAATGTCACTAATCTGCTATGCACTGGTCTCGTGACCCCTATTCTTAACTTCCATGGAGAAGTCTCAAACATTTTTTTTCTTTAATCATGCAAATGTGAGTTGTACTTTTAAACTGGAAAAAAAAATCAGCTGCCAGACTTCTGGAGGTTGTCTAATTTCTTGGAGTCAGATTGTTTTTGACATTATAGAAATAAGATATCCTGGCAGGGATTGAGGATTTAAACTTTGAAACCCAGTTCAAAATGAAGAGTCATTTTGTTTGTTTGTTATCACATTTGACACATAAAGCTGATCTTTATCTGCTTGTTTTACCAATACCAAAGGATAACACTTCATCCTAAGGGTAAATATGGCACTGTCAGGCAAAGACCTTAGTATTCATATGAATGGCATGCATGGATTCAAGCTGATGTTAAAATAAGACGTCACCTGCATTTCAGTCCCTTAAGATTGCATTGACCAAGTTCAATGGATTGGTGAGTAGGATATCACTACTCTGTAATGAAGTTCCAGGGTGAGTGAAAATGTGACTGTGTATCTCTGCATGGGCATATTCCTAGGCAAGCAGAAAAGTTAATTAAAGAAGTGAACATGCCTAGAATTCTCAATAATTAGACATCTGCAGAGATCCTCCAGCAATCAATGAATTTTCTCTTTTCAGCTTGGCTGAGAAAACAGAGCAAGGCGTGGAGATGCTGATAGAAACAACCAAAAAAAAAAGTGTGGCTTTTTTCCCCTAAAATCCACAGTGGTAGTATAGTGAATGGGTAGTGGGCTTTTAGGGATGATGCTGTGGAGCATGCACTGATTTTCTCAGGGTGCTTTCAAGTGGCTCAGAGCCACTTGTCAGGTGAAGCAATCCCCCTACTTGTCCCTTAGTCCCATGATGGTAGCAAGTGATGTCTGCATCAAGAGAACTGTCTTCTTAGTCAAGAGAAGTGGTTCACTTAGTGGATCTTCCAGGAGTGAATCCATCCTCTCTTTCCTATTTGCCAAATAGGTCAGAATTCTTTAAAATTCTCCCTAGAAAAGAAGGAGGCACCATTCCCGTACCCCAACAGCATGGCAGCTACAAGAATGTGGCAGCTAAAATACATATAGTGGATTGGAAAATCCTGACACTGGGTCTCTTAGCCCCAATTGCCTCTTCTGCATTTTTTTAAGTGTAGCTAACTGAGCAGTGATCTTGAGAAAGTCATCTCTAGTCTCCTAGGTAACCTTGTGAATTCAAGCAGTTGAGAACTCCTAAGTCCTCAGTCAGTGTTGGTTACATTTCAGGAAGAGCCGTTGGCCACAACTCTAGGAATTCTTGGAGGAGAAGACTGCCACCAGAAATATCAGCCTAACTCTTGGCCTGGCTTGCCAGAGTAAATGAAATAGAAGGGATTTGTTTGGACAATGTAGAGCTGAGGGGACGGTGAGATGATGATTCAGCAATACCACAAAATGATTCATGCTTTGATTTTTTTTTAAAGCATCAATGTCCTGAGAGAGGGTAGCAGTAATTACAAATTATTCCTGATGCTTATTTATCTTTGTTCACATATGCTTGTGAACCTCTCATATTAAGCATTTCTTTTGTGTGGATGAAATAAATAGCTACCCCATACTTGATTTATATTATACATTAAAGTTTTTCTGCTCCCCCTTTTTGAGAAGTTAGACATGAAGCAAAACTAATGTATACATAATTTTCCTCGGGTTACAGTGTGGGAGTGTTAAGAGCAACAGAGTATACAAAAAGAGGCTGTCTCCTTCCTTTAGAGGCCAAGTTATCTGAGGATTAAACCCTCTCTATGCAGAGGTCCAGAATGGAGAGGGGCCTCTAAGTATACAGGGAAAGGGCTCACCTTACAGACTCCATAGCATGATAATGTTTCTCATTTTCAAAGCAACAATGGTACATGGAATACTGAACTCAGAGTTAGAAGACACAGGTTCTGATATAACTAGTTGTTGCCTTTGGAAAGTTACTTTTCCTCTGTGTCTTTCTTTCTACATTGGTAAAATGAGGGCTAAGAGGAACCTTTAAATTCTATTCCAGTGGTAGCATTCTACAACTGGCATAGCACTTAAACTTTTTTTTTCAAACTGGTTTTACTTTTATTTACTTGTCCTATTCTCAAAGAGAGAAGTGCTGGATAGAAAACTAGCTTAAGAAGCAGAAAGAATGGCTTTAACCACTGCCTCTGATACAGATATGTGGTCATGGACAAATCATTCACTTAATCTGCCAATGTGCCAGGACATGTTCAGAGACTATATGTCATAAAGCGTATCTATATCAGTTAATAAGATTATCATATCTAGTTCCCTGTAATGATGAAATTATAGTTTTGGACACACACACACACACACACACACACACACACACACAAATATTGTTCTAGGATAATCTCTGAAATCATTCTGTCACCTGGTGGCCCAGAAATGGAGGAAAGTGCTCAGTAATCCTCTCATATGGGGCTCTGGTTTAAGGCCCAAGCCAATGCGGATTCATTCTTTTTTGGTGGAAATATCTACAACAAAGATTAGGTATGCCTCATGTCTAAGGAGTACCAATAAGGGATTAATAAGATCCTTTAAGAAAAGAAAAAGACTCAGTGCAAAAATACATGTAAGGCACAGGACAGTTATTTATCTTCATGACAATTTAAAGGACTCTTAAAAAGATCAAAGGTACCCTTTGACCCAGCGATATCACTTCCAGGGCTGTATCCCAAAGAGATCATAAAAATGGTGAAAGGACCCACACATACAAAAATATTTAGCTCTTTCTGTGGTGGCAAAGAACTGGAAATTGGGAAGATGCCTATCAATTGGCAAATGGCCGAACAAGTTTTGGTATATTAATATGTGGTAATGGAATACTATTGTGCTATAAGAAATGATGAACAAACGGACTTGAGAAAAACCTGGAAAGGCTTTTATGAACTGATGATGCTGAGTGAAATGAGCAGAACCAGGAGAACATTGTACACAGTAACAGCGACTTTGTGTGATGACTGACTTTGATGGATTTAGCCCTTTTCTGCAATGCAAGGATCTAAGACAACTCCAAGAGTCATTCCCCATGGAATAAGAGTATGGGGTAACCCACATTGCACTCTATGCCCCTTCCCTCAGCTAAATGTTGTTTCAATTAAATCAGCTGGGATACAATTTTTCATATTTGTCTATCTCTTTAGTTCTGGACCGTGGAAATGAGGTAAGGTTTAAACATTCTTTCAAATGCCTCCCCTGGTGTCTTGTACTAAAGAGTGCCAACAAAGTCCATGTATCACAGTCCTTAATGGCTTCCTGAATGCCATGAAAATATCCCTAAGCAATCTATTTAGCACAATTCTTATACAGTTGCAAAATTAAGCCTTTTGTGAGGTCTCAGACCTACCATATCTAGTGGGCCCAGAGATTCCAATAACCTTTCAAATACAGGGTATACATAAATTCAATAAATAAAAAAAATTTATAAAATTTCTCATCTTTTGCCCTCACCCTGTACCTTTAATTGCCTATTGAAACACGTAACAGTCAGCAAACAACAACATTAAAAATAAAAAAGCATTATTATAGGAAAAAGGTTGGGGGGGGAGAAAGAAGGAGAAAGGAGAGAAGGAAAGGAGGAGGGGATGAAGAAAGGAAGGAAGGAACTTTGCCTCATGGTCATTATACATCAATAAATAATACTATATATTTTTAAATAATCACAGCATTTCCTATAGAATCCACAGTGTAGATAGTGCTGTGAAATATCTACTCCAAGAAATTCATGGGAGATTTTGAAATATTGATGAAAGTATCATAAGATTTAGAGCTGGATGGAGACTTAGAGGTGATTATTCACTCCCATTGCTTTATAAACTAACTCCTTTCTTGCTCTGTCTCACAGAAGTAAAATTCTTCTTGATTTGCATCTGAATTATAAGAGTTCCATCACTGCCATACTGCATTAAAGTAAGTAGATGGAAAATAATAAATCTTATCAAAACCTTCTGAACCAGGTGAAAGTCAAATGACAGTCATCATTGGGTGTTAATTATTATTAAATATCAGTGGATGATGGCAATGAATTAGGCCCTTCCTTAAAGGATATAAATATTTACCCAGGATTATTGAAGCCACAACAGTCTTCCTCTGAGCAAAGGTTTTCTTAACAAAGAATATATCAGCCATTCATTTTCAACTCCAACCTTGAACTAGAACATTTCAAACCAAGCAAAAAGATCAAAAGCAGAAGTTAGCCATTTTTTTTTAAATCACAAAAGCACTTTTCAAATTTACTTCCAGCTTTTGGTGAGGCTGAAGGGTAATCTTTCTTTATCAGAACCAGTTTCCTATACCTCATTTCCATTTTAGTGAGTCTGTCCCTTGGCATATGTAACTCTTCTCCAGTATGCATAGCAAGTTAGCTATTTGTGCATGGGGGTGAGCTAGGCTTTGATAAATACCAAACCCCATCATTATCTCATTTTGGTGTGTTCTGAATTTTTTCCTAAACAAACCCCATGGAAAACTCATTGAGAAAGAACATGACTTTTGTTACAAATGGAACCCACTGATTTTGTCTTTTTCTTTTTCCTAAATAATTTAGAGATAGAAAGTGACTTAATTGAGAAAGGCCTAATAAGAAAAAGAAATAAAAGTGAAAATACTTATAAAAGGTATCCCATCTGCCACTGACTAGTTAGAGAGAGTTATGTTAGCCTGGATAAAATGGGACTATCTTTTCAGTATTCATGTTAGGTTCTTGTTTGAGGTTCATTCTAACTTCATAATCAGCTACCCTTAAGAATGTAAATCATCTCTCTGGATCTACCACTGAAAGACCTGGATTCGAGTGTTGGTTCTATGATTTACTCTCTCTGTGACCTTGGATGAATTACTTGATATTTCTGGGCCTCAAGTTCTTTAACCAGTTATTAATTATTTAATATCTTACTACGAGCTAGGGGCTAGGGATTCAAGTGAAAGAATGAAACATCCCTACTCATATTAAGCTTACATTGTAATGGAGGAGAAAGTATGCATAAAAATACATAGAGATAAAATTAATAAATATTAATATATTCAAAGTAGTGGAGTGCAAAGTAGCTTGTGAGACAGGTCACTGGCAGTTTGGAAGATCAGGAAAGGGTTCATAAAGAAGATGTTGCCTGAGTTGCATCTTAAAGGAAGAGAATGACTATGAGACAAGTAAGGAATGAATACATACCAGGCATGGAATTGGAAAAAAAAAAACCCAGAGAGGCCAGTTTGTTTGGATCACAGGGTGTGGAAGGGGGAGTATCTACAAGGAGGCTAGAAAGACGCCAAGTTATATAGGACACTATTAATGAAGCAAAAGAATCTACATTTTTATTTTTCTTAGGCAATAGGAAGATGTTGGAAGTGACCTCTTAGGATTCCTTTATCTCTAAATCCCTGTAATTCTGTAATTAGCAGCTGGGGAAGTATGGACTATTTTTTTTTCAGATGGTAGGGATGTATCTACTCTGAGAACTATCTACATACGTTTTCAGGTTCCCATGTGACCAAAAAAACAGTGCGTCCAATTGGCATACATGATAATCAAATGAAAGTTCTCCCCACCCTCCAGTCATTGAAGAGTGAGAGGGTAAAATCTTTTCAAACGTTTGAAGTAAGAAAAGAGTATAATTCCCTAATGCCTTGCATAGAATTATAACCACCATTCCAGTGAGGTCAGTATTTGACACATACCCATTTTAGGCTAAAGATTTCTAAAATTCTGTTCTTAGCGCTCTCTCTCTCTCTCTCTCTCTCTCTCTCTCTCTCTCTCTCTCTCTCTCTCTCTCCTGTCCCTCATTCTTCTCCTTCTCCTCCCCCTCCCCCTTCTTTCCATCTCCCACTCTCTTTCTCTGTTCCACTTTCTTAAATTACGATGATCAGGAAATCAAGGGAGTTTTCTGTAGAGTACTTTAGAATATGATGACCAGAATACAGTCAAGAATATGATGACCCTGGAAAAGATGCATTTGGACACGTACTACTTGGAATGAATTACTAAGGCAAATTAAACAAAATAGCTAAAGCACACACAGGTGTGACCATGCTACTTTGCTACTCATTAAGTAGCAATTCCTTTTTCTTTAAGAAAAAGAAACACAAAATCTCTAGCACTTAAAATTCTTCACTTGAATATGTTATTATTTCCCATGGATTCAAAAAAAATTTCTTTGCAGATTATTATTAGATTCTTCCATCCTAAACCTCTTCACTGACATCCGGTCTCATCTCCAACTGCTTATTCAGCATCTTGAATAGGAATTTTTGTAGATTTCTTGCAAATTGAAGTCTTTATCTTTCCACCCTAAACCCTCTTTTCTACTTATCTTTCCCATTACAGTTATCCCTTCCACATTACCTATCAGCATGGAGCATAACAGCAACCTCTTAGTACCTTAGGCTCACAACCTAGGAAACATCTTTGACTCCTTGCTATCTCTCATTTGCCATATCTAATCTGCTACCAAAGCCTAAAGATTTAATCTTTTAACATCTCTTAAATATGCCCTTTCTCTCCTCTGACGTTGCTACCACCATGGTGCAGACCCTCATCAGCTCACACTTGGATTATTGCAATAGCCTCCTGGTGGTCTGCCTGCCTCAAATCTCTCCCCACTGCAATCCATCTTATATTCAGCCACCAAATCAATGTTTCTAAAGTAAAGATGTGACATTGTCACCCCTCTCCAATTCATAAATCCAGTGGCTCCCCATCCTCTCCAGGATCAAATACAAAATGCTGTGTTTGGCATTCAAAACCCTTCATACCTTTCCAGTCTTCTAATACTTTGCTCCCTGCCACATACTCTTTTATCCAGTGACACTACATTTCCCAACTACATAAACTTTCTCTGTCTTTCCCACATGGCTGTAACACTCTACCTCCTCAACTCTACATACTGTCTTTCCTGTCTTTCTTTAAGTTCTAAATAAAATTCCACCTTTTACAGGAAGCCTTTCCCACCCTCTCTTATTTCTAGCGCTTACCTTCTGTTAATTATTTACTATTTTCCCAAGCTTTTATGTGTGTATTTCTTTATATGCTGTCTCCCCCAAGCAGATTGTAAGCTCCTTGAGTGCAAGGATTGTTCTTCTGTCTTTTTTTTAATCCCCAGTGTTTAACACAGTTCCTGTCATATAATAGGCACTTCATAAATATTTATTGATTAATGAGAAGGAGGTGGGTACTCACAATAGAAACAGGTAAGTGAAGAGAAAGGATGAGTTTAAGAGGAAAGCTAACAATTTTACCCAGAATAAATGATAAGATCAATGAGAGCTTAAGAAGATAATAGATGAAGGCCTAAAGCAGATTCCTGAGGTGCATTGTCAGTTGAGTGAAAGGGTATGAACTTGTAAGTGTATCAGGAAGGCTCAAAACCAAGTGACATAGAATGTGTGCAAGAGATTATTAAGCAAAGAAGAAAAGCTTCTCAATCACCCATCTCAATCATGCAGACTTCATCCCTGGTTTATGTGATTTCTGATGAACTTACTAGACAGATTTTGAGAGATAGCATTGTTGATATAAAGCTCCCAGGTTAATTTTCCCTTATTAAACCCATAGGTAATACATCTTAGGTCCCCTTGTCTTTTCATCTCAATTTTTTTATCCTTTGCCTCCTTAGGACTCTCTACAGATTTGGGACAGAGAGCACCATCTGAATTTGCCAGCCCTGATGAAAATTCTTTCTGTTGACTATCTCCAATTTATCCTTGTTTATGCTCATATGCCTGATTTGTACATATGCACATTGTCTTTGCATTAGACTGTGAGCTCCTCAAGAATAAGGATCGTCTCTTGTCTTTCTTTGTATGCCCATAGCTTAGCAAAGTGATTGGAATAGAGTAAGCGCTTCATAAAGGTTTATTGACAGACTCTCCAATTGTGCTAATAATAATAGTTCACATTTAGTACTTTACAGTTTATGAAATGCAGCTTACAGTATTTGGCAATCACAGAAATTCCATGAAATGTTGATTGCAAGGACAATGATGCACTTTTGAAAGACCTTAATTATGAATGGAAATGACTGGCAGCATTTTATTATTTGTGTACCAACACTGATTCCCTTCCCACCTCTTAAGTAGCAGTTACTTCCAGGAAGAGCTCTACTTTTTAATTTCCTAACCCAGCATGGTTTCCAACCATATAGAGACATCATCTGATGTACCCTAAGGCTGAATGCCAGTGATGTATACCTTCTCTGGCATTCATCCTGAGTCACTTTAACTCAAATAAGGTAAGTAGTTAACCTCATGATTCCTTGCTTGACTACTTGAAACCACACTGAGGGGCCTCTTTACACTACTATAAGCTTCAAGAACTCTGAAAAGAAATTGGCAGACTGGATTTTCTCACACCCTTTTTGTAGAAATTTTCAAACTACAAGTCTTATATAAAATATCTTCTTTGGGGATGGGGATGAGATTTAAGTGAAGGATTAATAACCCTGGAAGGATTTAACTGACTCTGGGGTAGTTTGAACTAGGGCACATAATTCAGATTCTTTTTATCTTTGTCCCTATAACATTTTAATATAGGAAGAAAAAAACACATAAATTAAACTAAGCCTTTCACTACAACAACCCAAAGGACACCAAGTCAAATAGATCTCAAGTAAGAATTTGCTTTCCCTGGTTCAAGCCTGTGAAGGAGAATAGAAAGAGGAAAAGGAAGAGGAAGAAGAGGGAAAATAAAGAAGATAAGGAGAAGTAGATGGAAGAGAATGGGAAAGATGCTGATCTCATAGTCCCTCTGAGCTGCCACAGAATTTTGCAATTGTCTTCATGGAATTTATTACTGTCTTCAATTATGATTATTTTCCTCCATGGATTTCCTCTTCTAGTCAATTGAAGACTTCTTGAGGGCATATCTTGTTTTCATCTCTCTGTCTCCCTTGGTGGCTAACACAGTGTTTTGAACATTTGTGAAATAAACCAAAGTACTGAAGAAAACTCACTGAAGAGCTTGCTATTTCAACTAGATAAATTATCTTTTCTTTTCATTCTCCCCATCTTTCAGTAAGGCTAAGTAGGTGAAAGTTTCAGGAAATTGTCTAATGAGTTAACAATGACCACAGGCTGATTTGTTTCAGAAAAAAAAAGCACCATCTTGGTTGTGTTCCACAGAATTACTGCCAACATCCTGGTGGCTGTTGGTTTGTAATTTTATGGGTTTTCAAAGGATCAAACAAGGTATTATTATATTTGGCTACTACCTCAGGTCAACAGTTCAAAAGGAAAGAGAGAGTGGAGTGGGTAGGAGGGGAGAGAGTGAGAGGGAGCAAGCATGTGTAAGTTGGTACATTTTAAAATAAAGAATTCAATTTACTGACATTTAAGTAGCCTTGAATCTTTCAAGTTTATTTCATTTCTTTTTTAAAGTACACAATTAAAATGCAGTTAAATTGGTGTTTAAAGTTCTAGCAAGTTCTCAGGCATGATAACTGTGTATTCTAGTGACAGTTAAATAAATCATGTCTCTAAGTGATGTGCTATTCTCTCTCACTCTGTGTGTGTGTGTGTGTGTGTGCGCGCGCGCATGTGTTTTACAAAGTTTCTGAGTAATTCTTACTCAAATCTCTCTTCTATCTAGATGACAAAAACTTGGTATAATGAACACATCAAACCTTAAACTGCTGTCATTAAGCAGAGAAAAAAATGACACTACCACCTCTAGTTCCATGGTTTTATTAATTTGCCCAGGCTATAAATTTCATGAGGACAGAGACTTTTGTCTTACCTAGATTTTATCTATCATTCACAGACTCTAGCAGAACTGCAAAGCTCTGCATAAATTGAGAAACTAGCAAAATGTTTGCTGGGTTGAATTTGTGACTTTGATAACTATGTCTTAAAGGCACAATATAATCAATTTACTTGCTACTTGAGAGCTTAGAAATGCTGAAAATACCTCCTTTTCCATACAGATAATTATTACAGTAAGACTTTAACTACAGAATTTATCTATCTAGAAACAGCATATAGAGAGAACAGCAACAACAAAACAGACCTTATTTACATGATAGAAAAATCCTTGGATTTAAAGTCCAGTCAGAGGATCTGGATTCAGATCCTTGCTTTACTATTTATTATCTGCATAACATTTAGAAAGTTATTTAATCTTTCTAGGCTTCAGCTTCCTTAGCTGTAAAATGAAAGGGCTGAAATAGAGCATCTCTATGCCACTTCCAGCTTAGTCTTATGATCTTTTGAACATCATTTCAAAATATTGTTATAATACCCCTCAGTGCTCACTTGAACTTATACTGTTTGGGACCTCCAAGAGTTGGTTGCCACTACTTTCAGCATTCTAGGGGTCACCCTGGGTCATTCTGAGGCATCCTCAAAACACAAGCTCATGAGCCTCCACCAGTGTTTCTCAATTACAATCAGCCACCAGAACCAGTTTTAGAGCAAATTCATTCATTTGAATGGGAAAAATTAGAAAGAATGTGCCTCTCCCCCCCCCAACAAGAGGGGAACACTCTCTCACAAATACTCATAGTATCAATGTAGGGGGTGTTGACAGCAGCATTTAACTATGATGGCAATGAGGCACATGTATAGGAAACACATTTAGCTAAGGCAGTAGATAGAGGGCTAGGCCTGGTATCAGGAAGACTCATCTTCATAATTCAAATTCAGACACTTAACAGTTGTGTGACCCTGGGCAAGTCACTTAACCCTGTTGGTCTCATTTCCTTATGTGTTAAATGAGCTGGAGAAGAAATTGGCAAACCATTCCAGTATCTCTGCCAAGAAAACCCCAAACAGGTCATGAAGAGTCAGACGTTACGAAAAATGACCTAACAGCAATATAGGCAGCCCACAACTTCTACCAGCTGCGTTGCTTGATTTCTCCCATTCAAGTCATATTCAGGAACAGCTTATCATCAGGAGACTTATCATTATGGAGATTTCACCAGCTTTGGTACTCACAGCTCATCAGGACCTTCACTTGTCTCTGCCCCTCTGATCAGAGGACTGCCCCTGTTTAAAGAGGGTTTAGAAGTCCAGCAAACTCTTCATTTCCCTCTAGCTGGACAGTTTGGTTTCACCTCCACCATCATCATGCCCCTGCATCAGATATTCTCTTCCCCATCCCTCCTTTTCGGCTTGCTTTTTGTGTTATGGAGCCTCATCGTAATCCCCTTGAGAGCAGAGACTGTCTTTCTTTTTCTTATTTGCTTCCTCAGAACTTAGCATAATGCCTGGCACAGAGTAAGCGTTTAATAAATCTTTAGCATGTCATGATACATTAGATTGTGAAATGCTACGTTATGTCTCATTGAATTACATTATGTTGCATTGTACGATATGATATAATATGATATTGTGTGGTGTGTTGTTACGTTACATTATGTTATGCTATGTTATATTAATCTCTGCAACTGGAGGGCCTTGATGTATTCTTTCTCTTCACAGAATCTTCAAGATGTTCACTGTGGGGTATGGTATCAGTGCTGAATGAGTCATTCTACTGATCAATTGGGCTGGCTCTTCACAGGCAAGTTATACCTGTAGGATTGACTGGTAGCTCATTGACTCTTGTTCCTGGATGCTGCTCTCTCTCAGGTGGATGATCCAATCCAGGGCTGAGCTAGATGGAACAGGTGATTGATTGGCCATGCTGGCTCCTCACCAGGATTCTCTGTTGATGCATGGGGCTGGGCAGGCTACTGTGGGACTAGACAGCTATTTCCCTGGAGGCAAGGTCACTGTATCATTGACCTTCTTTTATTCAATTGAACTATTTAACCTCCAACCCTTTCCTGGATGAGGAATGTCTATTTTGCACCTAAAGATTTCTCCTTTTCACTTTAATACTTCTGTCTTTTAGTGCCACCCACCCAAGACCTACTGTTTTTGCTGGCCCTACTGGGGCACCCCCTCTTATATTCTTCTTAATACATAATAATTCAACATAATCGTAAAGTCATGAAACCTTGATTTAACCTGTTTAATTGATTTTTCTTATGCTTTTCACAAACTGCCTTCTGAAACAAAACAAAATTTTATATTTATATTTGGATTTGAGATATAGTCAGAGATGCATGCACCCACACAAATCACCAACCCTCAGCCCCACCCCACCTCCATATATATACACACACATATGTATATATACATATGGATAGATATGTCTAGAGAGAGATATGAAAATACACACATACACACACACAAACGTGTGTGTGTCCATGTCCCTTACTCCTCCAGCTACTGTCTACTATTTGTATAACTATTATGGATCTCTCACTGGCACTAGTAATTACTATGCATGGAAAAATTATTACTTAATTAACAATATATTGTTCTCCTCATCACTATGTCTAAAATTGTTAACACATACCATGCACTCCACAGTTTCTAATAGAGAACAAATGTGTTCCATTTGTCAGATGTTGCTTCCTTCAAAGCTTACTGCTAACTCTACTCCTGAGTGGAGTTAGACAGTTGGGCCCTTTGCTCCTGACGTTTGCTCACAAGAAAAGATTCCTGATAGCATTTTGGAGACAAGGAAGTCCAATCTCAAGTATCAGACGTTACTTGAAACATGTGCCTTAGCATTTTTTTTTTGATGGGGAGAAGGGTCTGGATCTGTGATTTCATCACTTTCAATGAAGCAGAATAGCAACTTAGTCCTAGATAATTGACTAGGACACCTTGATGTTAGTGACTTGTGCGTAGTTGCATAGGCAAAGCAAAACTCTGGCTTAGACTTTCCTAGTTCCAGACAGGGTGTATATCAACTCTGCAATACTGTCTGTCTCTCAGGGGCGAGTTAGTAACATACAAAGGATCATGCATTCAGCATGCTGGTCGTGAGACTTTAGATTTTTGTTACTAGGTAGAACAGAAAACAAATATCATAACAAATTTCCAAAATGTAGATTTTACACAAAACTGATGTTCCTTGCCTCAACTTACACTCATACTTATGAGTCAGATCATCAAGTAAGATTGTATCATTGGGGGTGTCTTTCTCCAATAAATGTCAACCATTTGAGTCCTTATTCCAGTGTTTTCTTCCCAATATCAATAACCAATAATCAGCACCTCGGTATGGAAGAGTCAAGGCTCAGGATGCCGCCTCATTTGCCCAGGCACGTAAAACCCTAGTATGGACTCTGGCTCCCAATTCCTGGAGGTGGTCACAATTCTGATCGTTCCTTGTTTACCAGGTCAATCTTTTGTGGTTGTTGATACTCAATCGCTTCAGTCGTGTCTGACTTTTCGTGACCTCATTTTGGGTTTTCTTGGTAGAGATACCAAAGTGCTTTGCCTCTTTCTGCAGTGCATTTTACAGATGAGGAATCCGAGGCGAACAGTATTAAGTGACTTGCCCAGGGTCTCAGAGCTAGTAAATGTAAGGGGTCACATTTGAACTCAGATTTTCCCGACTCCAGGCCCAGTGCTCTATCCACTGCACCACCCAACTGTCCCTCAAAGTCAATCATGACCATCTCCAATCCTCCTGAATCTAAAAGCAGGAAAGGATAGATACAACAAAGACAGAGACAATAACAGATCCATGCACTCAAGCCACATGAAAGTGGGCAAAGTAAGTCAATAAAGGTCTGAGGCTTCTCTCTGTCCCCATCCAGAGACACACATAAGTCCTTGGGTCCTTACTCAAACATATCCAGGCTGAAAAGTGGCCTAGTTACCACTGAGGGAATCTTTTGTCTGACTCTCAAGTTCTGGATCAGGGACCAAGTGAAGAAAGTTCTTCTACACCAGCATAGACTAGAAACAAAATAACTATGCACTTGGAAGGCCATCTGAGTTCTTTTTTTTTTTTAACCCTGATCAGCACTGTGCAGGTTCCTAAGGTTTGTACTCTCACTGGTCAATCCCAGTCCTGTATTACAAAACAAGTAAACAAACAGTCAAACCCAGCATTATCTGCATAGGTCACCCCACCTAGCCCAAAGAAAAAAGAAGAAAGAAAGGGGGGACCAGGGAAAGCAATAAATTATTTTTGTTTCCTGAGATGTGAGAAGCAGGAATACTTTTCCTGAAGACTCATTGTCATCACCAGAGTGTTAACTAATATATTTTTTCTTTTTATTCAGATTGAGATAAACAGAGCTCTAGGTAAACTTGACAACCCCTGAAGAGAAATTCTAAAACTGGGTGATTGCCAGTGAGAATGCCTGCATATGGCTGACCTGGACATCCTTCTCCACCTCGCTGAACTTGAAAGTCCTTTCTTCAAGATGATTGACCCATCTAGTGAACTCAGCAGCCATCCCTTGAGCTTCCATCCCAGTGACCTGTGAAGACCAGGACACTGCTGCTCAGCTCTGTTTACTCAAATTCTATTAAAAGCCGCTTGAGAGAGGCCAACACAACTGGCTGTAATTAAAAGCAGTTAAATAAAAGAATCTTCCAAAAATTATAAAGGGAGTGCACCAATAGTTTGGTGAAATGAGGTATGTTTAAAAATACTTCTATTTTTATGTGTTTTTCTCCATATTAAAATGCTCCTCCCTCAATAAGGAACATTTTTAAGAGTATTTTGGAATGTTTCCTTTGGTTAGAGTACACCAGACCAGGAAATTAAGGAAGATACTATAAGTGTGTCTAGGCACAAGATTTTCCGCTTAGAAGTCATCAGTTCCTACTACTAATGTCTTTTTTTTCAGACAAATCAGATTTTTTATTTATGTATACTCTTTCACTTTGGAATCCCAAAGCTTTTTTTTTTTTTATCTATACAAATTGAGTAAACCTCAAGGCATTTGGCTGTAGAGTGCTTGTTATTACTATGCCTCTTTGGTAGGAAAGCCAAAGTACTCTACCTAGCATCAGTTAGCCAATCACTAATTAATAACCACATGAGGTTAACAGTCCAAGTGGCTGTTTCTTCACTACAGCCAGTACTGCTAGTATTGGCCCTACACAAGATGAGACATTCTAATCCTATGCTGTATATTTTGGCTCCTTGTGCTTTACTTTTTTATTTGTCCCTTTCCCATCTCCTCTCCCCCTCGACCTTCCAATGAACTGACTGCAAACCTTGGAATGGATTATTTGAGGTTATCCTAAGCCACCCCAATAACTCTCACCTAAATTATTCCTCGGGAACCTACTTTATTTCTCATGAGTCTCTTCCTTTCTCCCAACCCCCAATCATTCAGTGCCCTAATAAGATACAGCAGGTAATCAAGTGATTTAATTAATTTAATTTAATTGATTTCATTAAGTGATTTAATTTTGGTTAATAGAAAGTTATTATATCCATGATTTAATAATTTCCAAAGGATTGAAATATGATTAAGGAAACTTAAACACTAATATTACACTACTCATGACCTTTATTTGATGATTCAAAGGGCACTGCAAGATCTTCAGGCAGATCTTTAAGATCAACATCAATCATTTTCCTGTATGATGTTTAGAAATTCTGGTCAATTAACTTTAATAAAATATGACTTAAACTCTCCATATGTATTTCGCTTTGACAAGCATTTAGTAAGTGCTTGTTATATGCAAGACAATAAGGATTCCAAGACAAAAATGAAAAATACTTTCTACACTCAAGGAGCTTATTTTCTATGAAGAGAGACGAGGTATACAGATAAGTAAATAGGAAATAATGTGATGACGGAGAGAGTATCCATAGCTGAGGTGATATCTGCATTGAGCCTTTGTTGTTGTTTGTTATTGTTAAGTTGTGTCCTATTCTTCATGACCCCATTTGGCATTTTATTGACAGAGATACTGGAGTGGTTTGTCAGTTTGTTTCTCCGGCTCATTTTACAAATGAAGAAACTGAGACAAATGAGGTTAAATGACTTGCCCATGGTCACACAGCTATTGCTTGTCTGAGGTCACATTTGAACTCAGGAAGATGAATCTTCCTGACTTCAGGCCCACCACTCTACCACTGAGCCACCTAGCTGCCTTGCATTAAGCCTTAAGGAAGCCAAAAAATAGGAATGAGAAGGGGGCACACAACAAGAATACACACAGAGCATCCTCTGTGAAGAGAGGGGGACTTGACAGATGCTGTTTGTAGAACAGCAAGCAGACCAGATTGTCTGGAACAAAGAGTGCATGAAGGGAAGAAATATAACATAAGTCTGAAAAAGTAGGTAAGAACCGGTGCAGACAGTTTTAAGTTATGAGCTGAGCTTATATTTTATCATAGAAGGAATAAGGAGGCACTGATGGAATTTGAGTACAGTAGTGAAACAGTAAGACCTATTTCTTTGGAATATCAATTTGGCAGCTCCATGGTAGCTTCATAATCATGAAAGGTGCTTAGATGTCTTCTTGTACAATAATATATTTTATCTGGTTATCTAAGTCTATGGAAGAGAAGGGAAATCAAGGGGCTGGAACCATATAAGAATTAACTAATGTCATAGAACTGGAACCCAAAAATTCTGGCTGGGTTGTAGCCTTGACCATAGGTGTATGATAACTATGTGTGTCTATTTACTAAAGTAATTATCAAATATATTCACGCAATCTTATAAAGGGGATTTCTTGGGTATTCTGAGTGGTAGTGGGTTTATCTTCTTGCTAGGAAGCAACATTCAATAGTTTCTTCTATGCTTAAGCCAACAGGCAACATAGTATAATAGAAAATCATACCAAAACAAAACATATAATACTAGTTCACAGGTGTTCTAATCCCAGTTTCTACCATGAATTTGTTATGTGATCTAGATATCTCAGCTCAATAATTGATTTAAGAGGTGTAGCTGGGTGTTGAAGTAGATAGAGCGGTGTCCTTTGAGTCATGAAGACCTGCGTTCAAGTTTTACCTCAAATACTTACCAGCTATATGACCCCAGGCAAGTCACTTAACCAGATTGCTTCTCCCCAGATAAAACAATAATTGATTTAAGATTCTGATATAGAAAGTAACTAATTGATTCATCGTTAAATCTCAAGCACACATGCGCACGCACACACACACACATATATATTATACATATATGTATATATGACATATATGTATGTGTAAAAATATGTATGTCTGCATATATAATATCCATGTGATGGTGAAAACTACTGTTCCTATAAAGATTAGTTCCCAGGAGAAGAAATGTATGATTGAAGTAGTATTAATAAGTAATAAACTTTTATTAAGTGCATACTGGGTGCCAGGCACTATGTTAAGTACTAAAGATACAAGGAAAGAGAAAAGACAGTGCCTACCCTCAAGGAGCTCACAGTCTAATGGAGGAGATACCATTCAAACAGCTATATACAAATATGTTATATCCAGGATCAATTGGGAAAAAAAATGAAGAGGAGAAAGGCACTAGAATTAAGGGAGAGGCACTGGCGAAGGCTTTCTGTAGAAGGTGGGATTTTATCTGGGATTTGAAGGAAATTAGGGAAACCAGAAGACAGAAATGAGGAGGGAGACCATTCCAGACATGTGGTAAGGGTGTGGGGGAGTGAAAATGCCCAGAGTCAGGAGATGGAGGGCCATGTGTAAGGAATAACTAGGAGGAACTGCAAAGATGAACTATAATAGATTAACCAATGTACCACCCACAGAATGTGGAAAGAATGCCACTAATGTAATATTAGAAGGTGGGTGCTCTTGCCTCCTTGCATTTCCCTTAGTCTTTAACTAAGAATTCTAACACAGCTATAGCTGCCCCAAATTCCTATTCAGACTAATAGGAGATGCAGACACATTTAGCTCAGTAGGGATTCAAGGTCAAGCTTTACCTGAGCTCTGTCTGAACTGTTTCTTTAGGATCTTCTATGGAGCTGAGTTGTTACAGTTGTCCTGGAAACTGTACTAAGACCCTGTTGGTCCTTCCAATAGTGAAGTTTGCTCATTTGTTGAAAATTATACCTGGCCTTTCATAGGATAAGGTCAATCATTTGAATCTGATTGAATTTAGGTCCTGCCCAATCCAGAAGGGAGTAGAAGGGATAAATTATAGAGAGAATTTCCCTGTTGACCAAACTGAATACTTGAAGTACAGTGTACCAAGTACGTTGAAGACACAGTTAGTTTCCATATTTATACCACTGGGGAAATTAATTAGTTTGTATAAGCCTTAGTTTCTTTATATGTAAAATGAGGAGGTTGGATTTAATCTGCAAGGTCATTTTAGTTCTCACATTTTATTACTATAGGTATAGTTATCAGTCTCCCAAAGGCAATGCTTCTCCAAGTCTTGTTAGACAAAAGGAAAGTTATTTATAAAAGTATTTATAGAACTGCCAGTGACTATGAATCATGGCATAATTAATCCTGCATTATTAAGTTGTCTTGTTCCCTAACTTTGTGCAGCATTTCCTAAGCCTTGTTTAACAGTAGCTCCATTGACAGATATGACATTCTCCCTGTCTTTTCTACCCTGTATTAGTTCAAAACAACCAGATTAGTCTCTGAGGTTCCTTCATGCTCCAAAATTCTGTAATCTTCTATGACAGAGTGATGAGTCTGGCTGCCTGAAGGGAAAGGACAGATGTAATCTGTCTTGACTTTAACAAAGTGTTGGATTTATTTCTGCACACTATCCTCATCAATACAGTTTGAATACTAAATTATTTTTAAAATATTGTCAAGAAGACTTTTGACTCTTCTTTGGGTATAAAGCGGTACTCAAAGAATAATTGCAAATTGATTCTTGTCAGGGTAGATAGAAGAGGTACTCCCCAAGAGATAATTTGGAGTATTATTTCCAAAGTTTGTCTCGGTGCAGTGGATATGGAGTAAGAGGAAATTGTTCTAAATCTTTCTTAATATGTGTGTACCTCAGGTAAGACATTTGATGTCACTGGCTTCAGCTGGAACCATCACCCCCACCCCATTTTTAGCTCTGATACATTAACTAGATGAGAACGTGATAAAAAGACCTTAGATAAAGTGTGAAAAGTTATTGGAAGCCATTGGATGAAATGACAGCAGACATACTGTTCTAAAAGGCTAGAAAACTAGACCATACATTCAGGGATCACCTACAAAGTATCAAGAGACTTAAAAAAGGAGTCAAATTCCAGAATCTGGAGTGAATAGTTTTAGCTGAATATCCTGAGAAGAAATGGTGTGTGTGTGTGTGGGGGGGTGGTAATTAGCTGGTGGTAGGAAGGGGGTGGAAAGAGCCCAGCCACATTACTTTGTAGTTGAGAAAACAGAAGCTAAGAAATTAAGTGACTTGCTCAGGATCACACAAGTGTCTGAAGAACACTTTGAATCCAGGTCTCCCTAACTCTGACTCTGGTACTTTATCCACTATGCTGCCTCTCAGGGAATAGGAAGTGGATTAAAACATGGTTGAGGCTTATTTAGAAGAATGTACCATATCTATTCCAAAATTCCCTGTTACTGTTGAAGGTACCACCATCCTCTGAATGATGTGGCTTTACAACCTCAACATATTTCTTGAATTTTCTCCTTTATCCTCTCCATAAATCCAATCTGTTGCCATTTTTTTTTTGCACTGCTTGGTTTAGGTATCAAGACTATGTGACATGCAAGAAATTTGGTAAGATTCTTCTTTTTCTTATTTTTGCAGATTATGTAATATTGGAATTAATTGCTTTTTAAAAGTTTCATAAGATTGATTCATGAACATATCTATTCTTGTTTATCCTTTGGGAATTCACTTGTTGTTTTTCCAACTTCTTTTTCTGAAACTAAGTGGTTTCAATTCTCTCTTTTCTGTTACTTTAGGGATTTTGTGTTTTTATGACTATCTGTCCATTTCACTTACATTGTCAGTTTTATTGTCATATAGTTAGCAAAATTATGTCTACGGCATGGTCCAGGAATAAGGTGGCTGGTGAGGCTGTTGAAATTATAAGGAATGGGGAAATCCAAGTGGAGAGTTGTTGCTATTCAATAGTGTCCGACTCTTAATGACCCCATTTAGGGTTTTCTTGGGAGAAATACTGGAGTGGTTTGCCATTTCCTTCTCTAGCTTGTTCAACAGATGAGATAACTGAGACAAGCAGGGTTAAGTGACTTGCCTTGGGTCAAACAGCTACGAACTGTCTGAGGCCTGATTTGAATTCACAAAAAAAGATGAGTCTTCCTGACTCCAGACCTGGCACTCCATCACCTGTGCCACCTAGCTGCTCCATTGGAGAGACTCAAGGGGTTGTTTACAAATATTCATGCCAGAATTCTTCTTTCCAGATCTTTCAATATCATCTTGATTATACCATTTCTATTTTTGTTTTGTTTTTGAGGCTTACAACTTATGAATGAGGTTGAGAAATCATTAAAAGGGGGGAAAATAGTCTATTTTATTTGGAAGAATACATTTGTCTAAAAGATCCTCCATTTCCTACTTCTGCCTCCTAGCTTCCTTGGCTTCTCTTGCTTTCTTCAAGACTTAGCTCAAATTCCAGCTTCTGGAGGTGGCCCTTCCAAGTGTTCCCTCCCATCTCACCCCCCTCCACTATTCTTACCTTACCTAGGAGATTACCTTCCATTTAGACTGTAAATATCATGTATATACATTTATTTGCATATCATCTCCATCCCCCATCTAACCTCCACCCTTACCTCCCAAATCTTTCAGGGACTTTAATATTTACAGAAATTTAACATTATGAAAGACGAAATCAGCTCAGAAATTCTCACCTTCTTAGATAATTTCTCACCCCAACTTCATGACTTTGCTATGCCCTGTTCCTCCTACATTGGGTAACTCCTCCCACCCTTTTTCAGTTTCTTTTTATGTGTTGTCTACCTCATCAGGCTGTGAGCTACTTGAGGGCAAGGACTATCTTAAGCCTTTATTTGTATCCTCAGCATTTAGCACAGCGCTTAGAACATAGACAATTAATCAATAATCCTTTCTTATTTGACCCTGAACCAATTAGAATGACAGCTCCTTGAGGGCAACGACTGTGTTTTATTTTTTATTTTTTAAATATCCTCAGTACTTAGCACAGTGCTCAAACATAGTAATTGATTAATAAACACCTGTTGGCTGACTAATATGTCTCAACAAAATCTCAGATCATGCCTTGATTTGCACTAATGTGACATAGAAGCCTGGTATTTATAGGCTGAACTAATTATTATATTAACTAATTTTGTTATCAATTGCAATAGAATTCACGCATAAGTAAGAAAAAAAAGGTTATTAACCTCTGCAAGAAGAATCACTAACAACTATGGACTCTACCTCTAGCAGGGTAGATGCACACATATATGAAAGTGCATACTGTAATGCCAACCCGTGTGGTAAAGTCAAAGGAAGCTGAGCAGCCCAGTGTCCCTATCTCCACAAGACTTAGATCCCTATTGTGCTTATCTGCCTGGTTTCTTAGATGCGTCCTCAGAAGAAGAGAGATCTGTGACTCAACCACAGTTAAAGAGCAGGGCCTCAGCATGGTCATTCTGAACACAGTTCCCAAAGGAAAGGAGATGTGGAACTCTATCACCAAGGAAAGAGCAGGATATCCTGTCTAATCCTGATCCCCAAAGGAAAAGAGAAATCTATGCTTAATTCATGAGGTATGGAGCAAATCCTCCGATCTCCCAACAAAGAAGATGAAGAGATATTAGGATTTTAGGGATTCCCTGGACATAAAACCAGAAGAGAAGAAAAAAAAGACCTCCAAAACTACAAAGTTAAGAAAAATAAATCTGTATACATAATCTGCAAAAATAAGAAAAAGAAGAATCTTTCTAAATTTCTTGTATGTTATATAGTGTTGATGCCTAAAACAGGAAGTACAAAAAAAGGTAGAGAATTATTCATGATCAAATAAGAGATAAAGACGATCACAGAAGAAAAAGATGGATAACTGTGATTATGTAACATTGGAAAGGTTTTGATCAAATAAATGCAGTTCAGCTAAGAGTAAAAGTCAAAGTAAACCATCAACTGAGGTTAATGAATATTTGCCACAAATTTCTATAATCAGGTCTCAAATCCAAGATAAATTGATTTAAATTTATAAAAATAAAAGCCATTCCCCAAATGGTAAATGGTTAAAGGATATTAGCAGGTAGTTTTCAAAGAAATCCGAGCCTTTCTATAGCCACATTAAAGAAATGTTCCAAATCATTAATAAGTAGAAGAATGCAAATTAATGCAACTCTAAAGTTCTGCCTCAAATCCTTCCCCAGTGGGGAAACTCCTAGATAGTGAGCTGGGGAAGACTGAATTGATGGTAGCACAGGAAAATTCCAGGTAATTCTGTTGATACTCAGGTTACGTTCAAGGTGATAATGACCATTTAATACTTTATAAGATAAGCTTGACCCGTAATGTGATCCATGACTTTGTTGGAAATATTATTGTTTATTCTATCACTCAGATGCTCCTGGTTCTACTCCTATTCATCATCACAAATTTATACTGGGATGCTCACTATGAACTGCAAAGATTTGGCATCCCCTGCTACGTGGATCACATCATTTATCTCTTAGACTTAGTCTTCCTGAATGGAGAGGTGAAGAGAGAAGAATCTTGGGATTTCTGTTCTTCATTCTCCTCCATATTTTATCATTATAAGACCTATCTTGCCTTGATTAAATCCCTGCCCTTTGTACATACCACCCAGATACTGCTCAGTCTCAGGTGGCAGAAGGCTACTTGCTCCTCTAAGAATTTAGGGTCATTTTGTTGCCTATTGTTTTGATTGTTTCCTGCCATCTTTCTGTTTTAGCTTTTCCCCCCTTCTCCAGTGCTGCCTATGACAGCCTTCATTTGTCCTTGAGATTAGGATGTTCTAGTAATGGCCTTAATGCTAATTAAATAATGGAAGGACTTCTAAAAGATCTTTAGGATTTTGTTACCAACTAGTACGATGTATTAGGAGAAATACCCTAAGGTGCTATTCCATGTTAGGCTAGGTTTTCCTTAAAAGGCATTAAAATTATCTTTTAGACTTAATTGGTCCAGAGGGCTAAGGTTCAGATCAATGATGTAGTTACTCCTTGGTGGCTTAAGTACAAAGAATCAGTTGCTCCTCCCTCATGTTTCTAATAGGTAGACCACCATAGACAACACAAAGTTAGTGAAGCAATGTTTACCTGAATAAATGTATCTTTGATGAATATCCTTTCTGTGCTCTGAATAGTTTTTTTTCTGCTATGGCTAATTAAAACTCCTTCTTTATTTACTCTTAGATGAACTATCCCCACCTCATTTTATTCCCATCTTGGACTTGAACTACCATTCCAAATTGGGTTCCATTCCTCATAGGCATTTACAGATGAAAAAGCTTTGGAAATCTGCCTGAAAAATTGCAGAACTCAAACCTTAATGGTCTAAAGACCATCCACTAACTGTCTGAGTTTTAGTTTTTCAATTGATACCACCCAACAGCCCAGATTCAGAATGAAGACACCATCTGGGCAAGACACACATCATGGAGCTGTTTCATTTTATTCTGGCATTTTTTAGTTTGGAAGTACTGGCTGCACAAAAGAAACACCCTCTATGTGAAGCAGAAAACTATGAGGCCTGTCATGGATAGCTATAAGCCCTCCAGTGATGTCTAGGAGAAAGGCATGAGCTATGCCCATATTGGGTCACTTGATTTATAATGTGTATCTCTCTTCTGCTTTGTTTAATCCACTTTCACTTTTCGTTAAATTCTGCTTTTTAATCTAGACTAGTTTATAGAAACAGCATGACCAGATGTAGCACCACTAAATGAAATGGAGAGACCTTGTCATCACCTCCCTAGGCTCCTCAGTACCTGACTTATTAGAACAATTAAGGTCCTTTGATACCTTAAGGGAATGTCTCATCATATAGAACTACTCTTAATAGTTTATTTTTGTAAAATCTGTCATGGATGATGGAGTTATTACATTTGCTACTATAGCTATTATTTATAAAGGAGTTATTTTACTTACTCTTCCATTCATCCATCAGATACATGCTCAAAACACTGAGTACTGAAGGAGATACAGAAATGAATTCAATGTGGTTCTTGTCCTTCATCACCACCCCTCAATGATTTCAGCATCTCATAGAGGGAATGAGTCATATAAAACCCTATCAATACCCTATGACCCTACCTGAGCCCCAAGAAAAGCAGTAATGGAGGAGAGGATGCTCCTCTGGGTCATCGTCTTGGGTGGCAGGGAAGAAAGTTTAGGATATCCTAAAGTTTCTACATAAATGAAAGTGCAACTACATGCTGAAAGGAGAAAGTGAGCTACTATTTCCAGAAGGAGGACTGTCAGAAAGGGAAGCATCCCTAGGATTGTGTTGTCAATGCCCTTTAAATTTTATGACCTGGGACTAAGCTCTAGTGCCTCCATCCTAGTTATGACTGAACACATGTGTTCAGAAAGATCTACCTCCCCTCAGCAAGGAGAAAAAAAGGATTCTGGGAGGAGGAAGAGCCTGAGGAAGTTCATGAAAGATTAATAGTATTTCAAAGGCAGAGGTGGTAGGGAAGAGTGAAGGAAGGGCATTCCAGAAATAGGGGAGAGCATGAATGAAAACAGAGATGTTGGGAAATCTGAACAATAAGCCATCCAATTTGGATAGACATAGGTACATGAAGGAGAAATCTGTGAGCAAGTTTAAAGGCAAGGAAGAGCAAGATTAGAGTGCTTAGGACATTAAGACTCATTTGACCACTGACTGGCTATTATCCAAGTCTCTTCAGCATTTGTACTAGATTGCTTCCACACTCTGGGTTGAAGATCATAATGGATATGAAGTGAGGATTAGTGGGATGAAACTGGAAAACTATAGCATATAGGAAGTCACAATCATTCTTACAGAGCTATGTTGGTAGTATGACTTGATCAGTTTTGTTTTGTAACAGTGTATTAAGTGCATGCTATGAGCAAGACAATGTACAGATCTAGTACAAGGTTGATTGATTCCTTTTCTGAGCAGTGTGTGCGTGCATTTTCTGATAAACTTCCTCAATGAAAATGGTTTCCTATATTTAGAAATAAAAAAAAATACACAGTCCTGAAGCTTTTTCTTATTTTGATTACAGTATTTCAAAAGACAAAAATAAATGTACTTATATTACTTCTAATTAACACACGTCCATCAAAGCCATTTTAGAGACATTGGGGAAATACATCATTTTTATACTTGTCAATGAATATTTAACAGTTTCTGAAAATTCACCGACCTTATTTCTGAATGACTTTTCCATTAATTTACCTGAAACATTCTTTATATTTATTTGTTCCCTCCATTTTCCCCAAGTAATTATTAAAAATTTAATAACAATTACAAAGTTCCATCACATACTAGTTTTATTTCCTTGTTGCCTCCATTCTTAACGAAAATTCTCTGTCAGACACAACAGAAATGATAAAAAAAATTATAATAAATGGCATGTTTGGTTTCCTGTTTCTACAACAGCTTGAGGAAGGTCAGTTTCTATGGAGGAATCTGGATATGGAGGAAGCTACCATAGAAAAATGTCCACCAGGTCAATTAGTGAAATTCATTTTTATTCATTTTAATATTTCTGCATCTACAGCTAAAAATACAGAAGACGCATCTTGAAAAAGGCCTTAGAAAAGCTAGAGTAATTTCTATCAGAATAATACGTCTTCAAATATCTCAGGGTGTGCTCACGTAGAACATATTCAGAAGCCCCTCTTTTGTATATATAGTAAGTGCGTAATAAATGTTAAGTGAATAAATGGGTCCCCCATTGGGAAAATAATCTTTTTGAGTGTAGAGACTGTAGTTTATAAATTATATGAATTTATAAATGTTACTTCAAATCATTGTCCATTTTTCTCCTTTCTAAAATGAGGAGCTCTTTCCAACTCTAACAGTATATGTTTCTGTCATCCAATTAACATATGGTCAGAGTATATGAACAGGCAGTACTCAAAGGAAGAAATTTAAGCTTTTTATAGCCATATGAAAATGCTGCAAATCACTAATAATTAGAAAAATGCAGATTAAAACAATTCTATATTTCTAATCATGCTCATTAGAGTAGCAAAAATTGATGAAAAAAGGAAAAAAATGACAAATGTTGGAGAGACTGTGGAAAGCACATTGACACAATGTTGGTGGAATCTTGAATTAGTATTCTGGAATAGTAATTCTGGAAAGTAATTTGGAACCAGGCCCCCAAACTTGATGAAAAGTACTTGCTTTTTGACCCTGAAATATCATCAATAGGCCTATACTGTAAGGATATCAAAGAAAATGAAAAGGTTCTACATGTATATAAATATTTACAACAACTGTTTCTATTGTGACAAAAAAATGGGAACTAAGGCAGTACCCATTATTGGAGAATAGCTGAATTAATTAGAGTATATTGGTATATAGCAATGGGGAACCTGCAGACTTTGGATTCAGTCAAAGGACCACACTTGAGGACCTAGAGGGCCACCTGTGGCCTCAAGGTCACAGGTTCCCCACTCCTGGAAAGTATATATGATATAGTACTGTAAAATTATTGCTCTGGAAGAAATGAAAAAGACTATATATGAGAAACCTGGAAAGACTTACGTGGACTAATGCAGAGTGAATTGAATAGAACCAGGAGAAAAATCTATGCTGGTAACATCAATATTGCAAAAATGAACAACTCTAAAAGACCTGAGCCTAATCAATGCAACAATGAACTATGATTACCAAGGGCTGGTGATGAAGAATACTGTCAGTTCCTAACTAAACAGGTAATACAATAATATACAGAATGAGACACAGATTTTTGGACATGGCCACTATGGAATATTTTTAGAATATATTTATTTGTTCTAAGTTTTTTTCCCCCCCTGATCATTGGTGAGGGTTTGGAGGGAACAAAGAAAACAATAACTGCTTGATAATTGAAAAAATAAAATTTAATTTAAATAATAATGGTACATGTTTTATGAAATTAAATTTAAAAATAATTTATACCTCTTTATATATGCACAGAGTCTTGCGTGTAATAAGTGCTTAATCATTTATTTTGGTTAATTGATTATAATAAATTCTAGTTATGAAGTGGGAATCACTAAGGAATACATTAACCCTTTAGAGTTATAGGGTATCCTCTTAACTTTCATTATATGTTTATCTTTTTTAAAAATTATTATTCCAGTTTTCCAAATTACATCTTCAAAATACACTGAACACTTGGAGATTTTTTGTAAAGTACTTAAGATGACATTAACTATAACAGCATAGTGGTCTGAGAAAGCCAAAGTTCCAGCCAAAGGAGTAGTTAAGAAGGCAGAGGAAGAATAATAATACACAAATTTATGTAGTAACCGAAGTTTTATAAAGTGCTTGTCTTATAAAAGCCCTATGGATTAAGCATGCAGCCATTATTGCTTCATTTTTCACAGGTGAGGAAACCGAAATTCTGAAAGATTAAGTGACTTTCTTAGGATTGCAGACACGTAAGTGTCTGAGGTGGGATTTAAACTCTGCTATCCTGAGACTAATTCCAGTATTCTATGAACTATACCATACTGTCCCTTCACAGTATATAGTATATTTTTACAAGACAATATTGTACTGAGATAATTTGCATGTCATTTGAAGCTCATGAGTCTTATTTCTCAAAGGTTTAGAATCCATGTGTGGCTATAATGACTTCAGAAGTTTTTTAGTTCTGGGAGACTAGATTGTACCATGTCATTTAAGCTCAATACACTGAAAATAGACCAATCTATAAACATTACAATAAATGAGATATCTTTTAGGGGAAACTGCTTTTGCTCAAAGAAATGTTCTCACCATTTTTCTTATTTAGATTATTGTCCATTGCTTCTTATTTCATATGAAAAGAGAGAACCCATTTTAATTACCATAATAAAGTATTTAGCTCACAGGAAGTGACTAAACGGAAGAAGGTGTAGAACCCTACAAACTGATAACATAGAAGTCAGTAAAACACAGGAAAAGAGTTGAACATGACCTCATGGTCTTAGTTCTGAGTCAGGCCTTTTTCTGACAAATTAAAGTGTCCTATGTGGCACAATGAAAAAAACAAAACAAAACAAAACAACAAAAACACTGAATTGAGTCAGAAAATCTGTATTTGAATCCTCACTCTACCACCTCTGTAAACTTCTGAATGATTTTCTCCATTGATTTACATGGAATACTTCTTTATATTTGTTTCTTTCCTTCTTCTGTCTCAAATAATTATCAATTATACAAGTTAATTAACCTTTTTGCTCCTCAGATTCCTCATCTATAAAATAAGGAAGGTTTGAATAGATGACCTATAACTTTATTTCTAAATCTATGAATTTTATGTATCTTCATAATCAAGAGTTTTATGTGGAAGTAAGGGAGTCAAAGAAAAAAATAAATTAAGATTGCTATATGCCCTATTTATGTGTGTGTGTGTGTGTGTGTGTGTGTGTGTGTGTGTGTGTATGCACATACCTACATCAATACCTGTGCCTGTACCTATACCCATATCTACATCTACATCTTTATCTGTATCTGTCTAAACTATAACTATACCTAAATATCTGAGGAGTCAACCCATTTTCCCTTTCTCTGTACTGATTTTTATTTTGTTGAATAAATTAATTTACATTAATCTTTAAATCAATTGTCATTTTTATCTGGTGTAGTCCAACCATGAAAATGAATAGGCTTCCAATTATTTAAGTCATGTGTCTTGAGTGTGTCTTGGTAGATTGCCATTCAGATATACATTTTATAGTAATTTAAAGTGGTATTTGCATTTTATTTCTATATAGAAAGATAAAGTTATTTTGAGTTAATTTTATAGCCTACAGAGAGGTAACATAGCATGATGAATAGAGAGCCAGCTTTAAAACCAGGGAATATCTGGCTTCAAATCCTTCAAAACACACATTTATTGTGTGACCCTGGGCATGTCATTTAACTATTCATAGTCTAGGAATCAATAAGTTGCTGAGAAGGTGACAACCTACATTGATAAAAGGAGTTTCTTCACATGATAATTTTCTAGAGTAATGAAATCACAGGTTCAATCTTTATCCCTAACCCTATGTTTTATTTTGCAGTTTTACTGATGCTATTAATTATCTAAATTAATTTTTTGCTAATCCTCTATGGTTTTATAAGTGAACAATCATATTGTTAGCAAATAAGGATATTTCTCCTCTTTATCAGTGTTCATGTTTTTAATTTGTTTCCTTTTTTCTTATCACTATTGCCAGCACTTTCAGAACTATCAAATAGCAGTGAGGAAAATGGGCACTTGTTTTATTCCTTTATTGGTTTATGAAGTTTGTACTGATTATCCATTGCAAATAAAATTAGCTTTTGATTTAAAAATGCATACTTTTATCATATTAAAAACTTTATTTTCTGAACCAACACTTTACAATTTTAGCATGAATGTGGTATTTTTGCATATATTGTTCTGATTTTTAACATTCCCTAATTATGTTCATTGCTTTCCTAATGATGAATTATGTTTATATCTTTCAGCAACATTCAAAATTGTCGTAATGATAAAAGAAATGTATTATTATAGCTTTTATAGGATCATATTTAGCATTTTACATGATACTACTTATTGAAATCGATATACTGGTTTGTTTGTTTTTTTGCTTTATCCTCTGTTTTACATTCTAGGACTATATATAAAAAGTATGGCAGAGTTTTCTGCCTTTTTTTAAAGTTTTTTTTTTGATAGTATAAGTATTAATTGCTCTCTAAATGTTTAGTAGAGCTCACTTAAAATCCATTTGGACCATCTCCTCTCCTTTTTTTTTATAGTTCCATTTAATCTCATTTTCTTTTATTACATTAAAATGTCTTTTTTGTGTTCTATTAATTTAGATCATTTAGAATTTGCATATAATCCTATATTTCTTTGAGAATCCCAATTTTCTGAGTAATTGTATATATGTTGTTCAGTCATGTCCATCCAACTCTTTATGACCTCTTTGTGATGAGGTTTTCTTGGCAATGATATTGGAGTGGTTTGCCATTTCCTTTTGTATATATTAGGTTATAATAATGTTTCTGTTATAGTTTTAATTTGTTTGTTTTTAATCTTGTTTGTTGAATTTGAATTTTGATAAAACTTTTAATTTGATTTAACTACTTCATTATGGAATAATAGTGTCATAGATTTGGAGCAGGAGAAACCTTTAAATGTCACCTAATTCAGTGCCCTTATTTGACAGATGAAGGAACTGAGGTGAGAGGTTGAATGACTTCCCCATGTTCACACAGCAAGTATCAGAGAAAGGATCTGAACTTAGCTCTTACTGACTCCAGGTCCAGCATTCTATCAACTGTTCAATGATGCTTTTCTCATAGACACAATAAATACTTGTTGAATTAATAAATGATTTAAAATTTATCTATTAATGCTGAGGAGAAATAGAGTTAGAGAGATCGCCTTCCTGTATTATTTTATTGTGAGGACATTGCCACTGACAGTAAATTGTTAGTCTATTGTAATATTTATTTGAAGCTGTATGAAAATAATAAAGCAAGATAGCTCTTTGGATACCATTTCAAATCTTGGATTTAACCTTTTGTGATGAATTTAAAACTCCTGCAAATAAAAGACTAGTTCTAGAAAGAAAATCCATTGTTTATAATTTAGAGAACAAGTCAGTAAATGATCCTATTTTAATACAAAGTCAAGGGAAGAAGTATCAATTGCCACAGAGAGAAAAGAGTCTGTATGGTGCAAGTAATATGAATTTGACCCATTTGCTACAGGTACTTTAAATTGACTTTTCCTATTCTAAGCTTGTTTTTTATTCACTTAAATTGTTAATTTCTCTTTCTTTTTTTATATATTTATTTGTTTGTTTGTTTGTTTTCCCCCAACACTTTTACCTTTTCTTTTTCTGCATTTCTAAGTGTGTGGATCAAAATTCCCTCTCTTCCTTTTTCCCTTCCAATCTCTTATTTTGAGCAACCTTCTCTTACTGTCCTCTTTTCCAATTTCTCCCCTTGTTTTGTCTCCTCATTATTTTCTTTTCCTTCCTGTCTAGTCTGAATCTTATTTTTTTATCCATGAGCTATACCCTTACTTGTTCCCTTCTTTAGTGACCCTCATGAAAATAAAGGATCTAAAGTTTCATATTTGAGCTCCCTCTAACTTATTTTTTTTTTATTATTGGCTTTGGAAAACTTATTCCATCCCCTCTATTTTTTGTTGTATCTCCCTCTTAAAAAACGTCAATTCCTAAAAGAAACAAAAGTTAGAAGTATTACATAGTGGGAGTCATGTCACAGTGCTCAATACACCTTGCCCTTGCTTAAAGATTAATTCCTAGGGCTGTCTTATCCTTTCTCTGGTTCTAATTCTTCCCTTCCATTCTGGGTGCTAAGGTCCTGGAGGCCTCAAAAATCCACTCTTTTGGGGTGGGACAAAGTCTTACTAGGTATAATCCACTTTCCAAGAAAGTGGTCTTCTATGATGCAAAAACCTTTTTTAAAGTCCTAATCTCTTAGCTCTACCTTAGTGGCACCCATTCCTTTGATATTCTAAGACAGGATTTAACATATTTTTCAATCCAAAGAAGCTGATGTACTTCTTAAAAAATGTTTTTAAAGCACAAAATAAAATTCATAGGATTACAAAGGAAACCTATTAAGCTGAGGTACTAGCATAAAATAAAATTTAAAGAAAGTTCAGAAACTCAAAAATAAGAATCCCTGCCAGGGCAAGCTCCTCTCTTCCTACCTTGCCACTCTTCTCCAATACCTATATCCTATTCTCCTGAAGTCAATTCTTGTTGAGAAACTTCACTGTTCCCTTATGTCTATATCTCTTTATTACATACCTCCCCTTTGCCCATTTGAACCCTTCCTACTCAATTACACATATTGATTCACTTTTTTCAGTTCAAAGGATGTAATTGTTGACCTATTGAACATATCTCTTTCTCCTTCCCTTCTTATTCTTGAAGTCTGCTTGAATATTTAGCCCCTTAGCTCCATTTAGTTATTTGATAGTCTTTGTTAAATCTTTTACCTCCTAGTTCAGTCTCTTGCACATACACACACACATACACACAAACATGAGAATTGTTTTCATTGCTTATTTTTTTCTTGATAATATTATACATTTACCTTTTGGGGGGGGTTTCCCTTATTTCAGGTGTTGGCAAGTAAAATAATTTGATTACCACTGGTTACTCTCTTAAAAAAAACTCAACTATCTCTTTTATTGAAAATTCATTTAAAATAAACTGGCTAGAGAGCTTTTATAATTATATTATTTTGGGTTGTAGATTACGATACATTACTTTGTGAAATTTACTATTTTATCCTCTTATCTGATTTCTCAGCTGTTAAAACTCCTGGAATATTTGTATTTGAACTTCTCCTGGCACCTTGCAAAGGATGTTGTTTCTTATTGAGTTATAAGATTTAACCACCATAAGCCTATATTTCCATATATTATTTCCAGTCAGTAATCTGTGAATTTAATTGATTGGTGCCTTCATTTAAAAGTACTGACAGCTTTATTTTATTATATGGGAGACCTATATTTCTTAAATCATTTCTACTCCTCCATTCTTCAATGTCAATCACTTTGATACATGTCTCATATGTTCTTTTACATAATCTCTCTTTTTTTCCTTTGAAAAATCTTATTATACTTTGGTATTTTTATGTTCTAAATCTGCTTTTCTCTTTCTCAAAGGATCTATGTCTTTGGACAAATTCTTTATCATGTAGTCAATTTTTTCTACTCTGATATTTGTGCTTTTTAATTCTGCTTTGAGAGCTCTGATTCCTTACCCAATTACATTCTTAATGTTTACTTCTAACCATTCTCTTTCTCTTTTGAATCAATCTGAATTTTCTTTCTATTGTTCCATGGTGTGTTGAAAATCTAGAATTCTAGGGACTTCATGGTATTCTTTTATTCATCGGATAATGTTGATTCATTTTCCTTCCTTGTATAACATTTGTTCATAGTGTCTTGTATTCTTTGTGATATTTTACTCATTTTTTCCATTTACCTTTGTGATTATCTCTGTTAGCTTTTTTCTCTTCAACTTTTCACCTTTGAGTTTTTCTCTTGTATTCACAGCATTTGTCTCTGGATTCCCTCTTCACATATTAACTCTTTCCCCTTTCACTGCTACATTAAAGTCTGAGTACCCTCATTTTCCTTAAGTCTTGTGGAGAGATGAACTGCCAGGAAAAGATTTTGAGGAGAGAAGACTATTACCATTAGTTTACTAGTCCATTTCCTTGGAGAAATGATGTTTTTTTTTTCTATCTGACCTGTGACTGTACTGTGACTCCATTCTGTATTCATTTTTGAACCACCCTTCTAGGTCCTTTTTTGGCTAGACAAAATCTGTGTCTTCTGAGCCACTTGCACTTGGGAGGCAGGCAGGGTTGTCTAAAGTCAAACTCTGAATTCCAAGTTGCTAATGCTCACTGCAGATATTGAGTAGAATAGAATGGGCTATGATGACACACAATGCATGTATTTAAGTTACCTTATGTTATTTCATAAGATTTTACATGATACATTTTTTTCCCTTATGGATTCAGCTTTATTGCTATACAGCTGCTGCATATTTTTCCCTTGAGTTTTGGGGGTTACCTATGGTTACATTAAACAATTACTCTTCCATTTTGATGGTTGCATCTCAACCCAGGTCTTAATAAAATTGAGAGCCCTTTTCCCCCTACAAGTAGCCTTTAAGTAGCATGTGATCCCTTTATGTACATCTAGTTCCTTGATATCACAACCCTATATTATTCCACAAAGGAAATAAGATACTTGATTCAGATTTGCTGTGTGAGAAACTAAATTTCTAAATCCTCCTGTCTTGTGTTACTCAAAACCAACAGACATTTTATTTTTTAAGATGAACATAGTCATTCTAAGAGTTCAGTGAGTCATAGCTGATTAACTCTATCATGAGAATGTCATTTAAATAATACAATGATAAAGTGAGCTAAAGATACAATGCAATAATTATTATGTTAGGGTAAGGTATTGACTGAAATATGGCACTGAAGTATATGTTCTGTTTCAAAGGAACATATAAAATAGAAGAGGTGATGAAGTGGCATTCAATATAAACAAAATACACTTTTGTGAGTAAGTCAAGGAACTTAAGAGAATAAATATGACAGAGAGAATAAAGGTTAGGATTAAAAGGAGGAAAGAAAAAAGAATAATCATTGTAGATGTATATTATGTACTACTATGTGGCCAGGAGGAAGAATTTAGGAGAATAAGAGATGTAGGATCCAAGACTGGCAAATATGGCAATTCTTTAAAAGGGTTAGAGAGCTTGATTTTGAATCAAACAGTGTTTGTAAATGTATGGCTTGTGAGCATTTAAAAAAAGATGACAGTGTTCACTGTTAACACTCATCATGAGTAAGTTTGTTAGATTAACCTCACTCTCTTTTTGACAATTGCTATATTGCTGTATCAGAGAAACCCCAGAGACATGTTGTCCCTGAATTTCAGCAAGGTTTTTGACAAAGTATCTTACAGAGACATGTAACCATACAAAATGTAAAAAATATAGAGTAGGTGTTTATAGAGTTAGGTATATTTAGAACTTCAAGGAAAGGATTAATTAATGAATTAAAGTATATATCAAGTAAGAATTCTATCCTTAGTTGCATTTTGCAAAATGATTTCTATCAATGGCTTGGATATAGAAGTAGACACAATACATATTAAATTTGTATCTAACATGAAGCCGAAAGAGATGATCAATTAAAGAGAAAGGTATTAATTCAGGTTGTTACCTGGAGACATTTCATTATCTCACTGGTCTTCCCATATCCGGTAAAGGTATTAAAGCCCCAGACTACTTTGTTTCCCCTTTATAAATCAATCAATTAGCATTTATTTTTCAATGTCACTGTCTTTTAGTCTCTGCACATTTCAGATTTTTGTTGTAGCCTTACTGTAATAATCAGCCATGTGTTTTAAGTTTCCATCAACAGAAATATGTTAGGAAAAAATTTTTTAAAATGAATGATGCTAATTGAAATTTAAGTAATTAATAGAAAACTTAGTCTTGTAAAAAAAATTTTTGTATACTATAAATTGAGACATGAAAATTTCTGAAAAAGCTTTATTTTATGGACATAACTATGAATATCATTATTTAACATTTTCTACATGAATAGTTATTCTTTATGAGTTATTTTTTATATTTTGCCTAAGTAAGATAAATAAATATGTGTGTGTGTGTGTATATATATATATATATATATATATATATATATATATATGTATATATATATGAACATAATGCCTTGTTACAAAAAGAATCTAAAATGCAAAGAGCATAGTCATTTGAATGACATCACAGTCCCAAATTTAACACCATCAACAACAATCATGGGTATATATAATGCACAAGAGGACAATAGGAGAGAATGGAATCATTAACCTGAACCCTATCCAAATCAAATGAAAGTAGGGACTCTTGTGGGCTACCTGTTGACATAGAATATCACATTAATAAGATCTATGTTTTATTGTACTTTTATTTATTTAAAAAAATAATTCCTAATCACATCATAATCTGGTTTGGCTACTGCATTTGAGAGTGTTAGAGGCCACATTTGTGCTGTGTTTGACAACCCTCCTTGTGTTTTGGAATAAGACATTCATTCATTGTCAGTGGATCAACTACCTTCCTTCCAACAACAGGTAAACACCTGATATTCCAGAATTTAGGGCTCTGGTCAGAAGCAAGCAAACTCACAATAGGCAGCTTATCCATACTGGAGGCAGTTAGCTTAGCTTATCAAACTCATAAATGTCACAAGGCTATGATAAAATATGTGACACTTATTGTTCAGTCATTTTTCAGTTGTGTCCAACTCTTTTTGACTCTATTTTGGGTTTTCTTGGCAAAGATACTGGAGTAGTTTGCCATTTCCTTCTGCAGTTCATTTTACAGATGAGGAAACTGAGGCAAACATGGTCAAGTGACTTGTCAGGCTCACACAGTTAGTAAGTGTCTAAGGCCAGATTTCAGCTCAGGAAGATGAGTCTTCCTGACTCTAGTCCCAGTGCTCTATTCGTATTGAATGACAAAATCAAGATTTGAAAAATATCTTCAGTCTGGAATAAAGCTTCTATTTCTGTCATCCTCTCTATCTTGCCCCACTTCAGAATGTTGAATTCTGCCCCTATTATGCTGTGATAGGTAAATTTGACCAGAAAAAGGCCAACAAAAAACTTTTCGACTATCTCTACTCCATGCTGCCATTTTCTCCCATTAGAATGGAAGTTTCTTGAGAACAAGGATTGTCTTACTTGCTTTCACTTATATCTGCATTACTTAGCATAATGCCTGGCTCATAGTAAGTGTTTAATAAATTATCTATTAGCCCTATACCTGTTTGAGAGAGATGTAGTTAGGCAATAATTCATAGGGGAAAAAAGGACCTAGAGAGTTTAATGGTATGCAAGTTTAACATTACACTCAGGTGATGTGATAGAAATGTAAAGAAATTTTAGGTTGTAATAATAGAAGCTTAATGTCTGTTATAATGGAAGATATAATTCCATAGGGGATCAGATCACATGTGGCCAAATTGCATCTGGAATATCATATTCAAGTTTCAGTGACACATTTTAAGGAGGATACTGGCAAATTAGAAATTGGATAGATGAGGGCAATCATGAGAATGAGAATGTGTCAACCCCTGGCATACAAAGTATTACTCAAGAATCTAAGGATCTTGGTCCTAGAGAAAAGAAAACTAAGATGGAACATGATGTTCATCTTAAAGTAGATAAGGAGTTGTCATGGAAGAGACAATATATTTCTTTTCCTTAAACCATGTGGGTTGAACTTAGAGTAATGGATAGGGAAGTTGCATAAAGATTTTTGAGTTTGAAATAATCAACTTCAGAAGTACAGGACAGGAGATGTATACATGGTTAGACAATGTCTTGTCTGAAAAAGATCTACAAGTTCTAATCAACAAGTTCATTAAGTCAAAGATCTGATGTGAAACCCCCCCTTCCCCCAATGTTGTTAATTCTATCTTGTCATTGACAGTATTAAAAAAAAAGCAACCTGATTATAATGTACTTAAGAAAATATCAAACAATCTCTGATACCTTATTTTCTTAAACGATTTTCCAAGGCAACAGAACTTGTGTTTACTTCAGAAAAAAAAATTGATTTTTTCTTTCCATGTCATTGGAAGTAACAATTTGAATGTTCTTCTACATGTGACCTGCTCCAATGTATAAATGATCAACTTTCTTTCAGTGGACAGATTTTTGAATATGGACTATCACATAATTAAATGTTTGGTGATATTTTATTGTTAGTATGATATTTTGTGTTTCCAGTGGGTTCAAGTTAACTTTTATATGAGGAGGAGCAACCTTCCACTCTCACACTCTTATCTGTGTCCATGTCACTCAGTGGAGAAAGACAGGTGCAGAAAGGAGGCTCCCTTCTCTTCTTACCTTCTCTCTTCCCCTCCCCAGCATAGTCTATCCTTTCCAGGCTGCTTCACTGCTAGGGATGAGATGGGAATTACCTACCAATTCTATGTCTTGCAAAGGTAGAAAATAATCAGACTTTAACTTTTTCCCTGTCACTAGTCCACTGCTGATATAGAAGGAGACTGAAATCTTCTGGATTATATGGTAAGAGGAGATTATTCCCTGGAAGATCAAGGATGACGTTTTCATTGTCCATCTATATAAAGAAAAAGGAAACAGGTTGTCCTGTGACAATCATAAGAGGGTCTATTTCTTAGTCATTGCTGGCAAGATTCTTGCCAGAGTCCTTTTTAATTGGCTCAACCTTCACCTAGAAGATGGTCATCTACCTAAGAGCCAGTACAGCTTTGGAAAGGTCTGAAAAACAGTTGATGTGCTTGCATTCTCTATAACTAAACTAATTGCGAACCATGAATCAAATAGAAATTATTGAAAAATTTAATCAGAATAAACAAAATCAAGCAATGGGATCATCCTCAGCCCCTTCAAGCACAGATGAATATTATCTCTAATTGATTTGTGCTATTATAGGAAAGGGGGTAAACTCTCTGGAAACTCCTGTTTCTAGTGGGATGTCATAAGCCATGCATTGCTGCTATGAAATTCCTCTTGCATAGATAAACATGACTTGGTCTCCTGCAATTCTTGGTTGTGGTCCAAGGAGTCTCTTTGCTTTTACCTGTTCCTCAAATCCATATGCATCAAGGCTAGAGAAGTGTTCCTCTGCTGTTATACTTTGCCTACATATCTAATTTCTTCTGAAGCTCTTGCCTCTGTCGTGAATCCCCAGGTCTCTTGAGTGCTACTGACTAAATCTGCTGCCTCCCATACTTTTGCTATGGTCTGTAGGAAATAATATCTTTCTTCTTATAATTATACCATCTGATCTAGTAACCTGAGTCCAGTTCACATAATTTTAGGTCTGTCAACGAAAGTGCCATAGCCTTTGACACATAGATATGGGAAAAGACCATGCAGTTAGACAATGTCTGGGCTCACCTTTATCAAAAGAAAGATTTTCTCTCTTGTCCTCACTGAGTTAAGGTGATTGAGAGTCTTTCATCTCTTTTTCACATCTAGGTGCAAGTATCTCTTTTCTTCCATTCCCCTCCCCAGTCATCACCAATCAATGAATCTCTCTTTTCGTTGGGAATAAATTGCTCTTCCCCTTTCCATGTGCCTTTTAAATTAGCATCATGTTCCTACCATTTAGTTTTCAGCCATACAAATGACACTGGAATTTTGATGAACAGCTGGAAAACACTAGAAACACTGGAAATAAAGTGACAAACAGGTTGCCTGTTTGCCTTACCAATTAGTAAGGAAGAGATTTGAAAAAATGAATCAGAAGAGGTAAAATAGGGAGTACTGTTGAGGAGCTATTGCTCTCCTGAAGTGGGCACAAATGAAGAGATGGCAGGAATTAGAACTGTAGTGTGAGGATAGTTACATGCATCTAAATGAACATGTATCATGTACTGGAGTGGTAGAACAAATGATCAAATGACCTGGAGAGAAAAACAATCTGTGATTTTAAAAATTGGAATCCTCAGTGGACCACTAAATTAGCAAAAGGTAGGCATTTCCTTTAACAGAATATTGTCTGGAATAGCTTAAAAAATTGAAAAACAAAAACAAAACAGAGTTGATGTGGAATGGAACAAGGTGTTCTATTTCTTTTTTTTTTTTTGAAAATTTCAATTTAAATCCCATTTCTTCCGAGTGAAACCATACTCCAAAATGCCTCTGGGCTTCTTCATGCCTTACTCTCTTCTTTTCTCAGTCTCTTTACCTATCATTTCATAAGGGACAGATAATACAGAAACTGGTAAGAAGAAGAGGGCATAGAAATCAGGGTCAACCTAACAGCAAGAATTGGGGAAAAGATTTTTACCTCTACTTTTTTTCCTCTCTATATAAATTGCTGCACAAAAAAGTGACTGCATAAAAAAAAACCACAATGGAAATTCATCTATAAAGTTTATTTAGATATTAAAACTCAAGAATAAACATAAAAAGTATATTTATCTCACTGCTGAAGTCTCACTCACTTATTTTATAAAACTACATGGACTTTAATATATAACAGGTATTTTCCTCCCAACTGAAGGCCTCTTACGACAAAGCAATAATTCACTTTGAAGAAATTACTATCCTGGTCTTCAGATGATTATGGAGCTGGTAGCTGCTGTGGATTAGTCTTTGACATTTTATGGAAAAGATAATGGAATTATTTAAGCAGCATTGTACAAAGGGAAGTAAAAGGAACATAAAACATTTTGCCAAATGGCAACTACAGAGAAGAGTTAATCAGTTCCCTAAGTACAGAGTGCGCTGGGACATTTCAAAAAGGAAAATGGAAACATTCATCCATAAAGGAAATATTTTGTCAGAATTTGGGGAAAGGTGGATGAAATTGATTTTTTATCAGTGTCTTGAAAATCAAACAGTATTGTTAAGTGGTTGGCTATGGAAAGCCAGCAATATATGTTAATATAAGAAATAATAATAATAACTGGCATATATAAAGTGCTTTAAAGTTTGCAAAATGCTTTACATATATTATCTTATTTGTTTTTCCCAACAACTCTGTGAGGTTGATGCTATTTTTATCCCCATTTTACAAATGAGGGAACTGTAGCTAAAAGAGTGGCTAATGACTTAACTAGGGTCACACAGCTAAATAAATGAGGCAGAACTCAAACTCAGGTGATACTGACTATAAGTTTGAGCCCCCTTTCCCCAGGGACCCCATATTAAAAGGACACTTTAAACTTTTCTAGAAATTGCAGTTGGATAACCTTAGTGAATTAGGAAATCAAAGTGGAGTTTTTACAAAGTTGGACTGTTGTCAGAGAGTGAGGGAATTAGTACTAGTTGATGTGAGTCCTTTATTCCTATGTGATATATCCTACATGCTCTGAGATTGTGACAGGGACTCAGCTCCCTTGAGATGGGAATCTTGATTTTCTTTTTCTTTTTCCTTTCCTTTGGTATTAGTCAATGACTGAACTTGTTCTGTGACAATGGATCCAGAAAGGAGAGTGGGGGAAACTGGTGGAAAAGAGCGAGAATAAAATATGCCAGCACCCAGGGCCAAGAATCAGTTTGTAGGTACTGAACTAAATATATTTAGTTTCTCACCTGGGAAGGAAGTATGACTTCCAGTCCACTTTTGTTGTTCAATTGTATCTGATGCTTTGTGACCCCATTTAGAGTTTTCCTGGCAAAGATACTGGAGTGATTTGCTGTTTCGTTTTCCAGCTCATTTTGTAAACAAGGAAACTGAGATACACAGAGTTAAGTGAGTGACTTGCCCAGAGTCACACAGATAATAAGTGTCTGAAGCCAGATTTAAACTCAAGTATTCCTGACTCCACTCCTGGCATTCTATCCACTGCACCACTTAGTTGCTCTTCCAGTCCACCCCAGGTCCTAAACAGCTCAAGTGTGAGAGCTCCTTGTGACCCAGAAGGTACTGTTGGGACCCGTTTTCCTTCAGAGATAGGAGAATGATTTTCTTTGCCTTTTTTTTTTCTTAGGGTTGAGGATGGTCGTTGAAGCACTGAATACTAATTGAGTACAACTTAAACAGTAATCTTCAGCAAATTTTGTAAAATGCTCATTGTTCATTGAATTTGCATAACTTTGCATTTGGTGACAACTCTGATTTTTGTGGAACTGTATAGCCTTGTGTGATATTGACTGTTTTGAGACTTTTGTATGGCACTGGGGAAATAAGTGGAAAAAAAACACATGAAGGCTTATACCCTCATGAGACAAGAAAAGACTGTTTTGGATTGGAGAGATGGATTGTGAATTCAAAGAACTCATGTGGATTTTAAAAGAATGGCAAAATTTTCAAATGTCAAAATAGTGTAATGGGAGTCTTGAACATATTTAGAGTACATTAGAAGGCATCTCTTCATGTGAAATACTCTAGGTAGTTTGCTTCCAGGAGAGTTATGAAAAAACTAAGTTTAGGTATATCATATAGAGCCAATCATGGTAGACTTACAGAAGACTTACAGAAATATGCTCATGGAAAGTCTTAGTGGGGGATGTTTATGGGCCAGAATGGGGCTGGAAGGGAAGGTTACAAAACTTAGAACAAAGAGGAACTGTGGAACATGAGAGTGGGAATATCATTGGCCTGTAACAAATAAGGAGAGTTATGGCATACAAGCTAGATATGCACGTGACCCTTATTCTTGAAATGTAACAGATATTCACCTTTCCTCATTTCCTTCATTTGAGGAGCATAGTGTATAAGATACTTGATGTGTGTGGTTGCAAAGCGGGATTTGCAGCAAGAAGACTCAATTCTGAATAAATCTGGAGCCCTTTCATATTTGTATTAAAAAAAAGCACATCAAGAGATTGCACACAGATAACAGATTGGAAGACAAATGTTTATAAAGAACCTATTGAAAGATGGAATCATGGCCAAAATTATCTTATTTGTGAAGATGAAAGATGAAGCAAACATAGGTCACAATTGTTTGTTGTAAGATAACCATCAGCACAATACGTGGGAAAAAAGGTATTATTTTCTGATATAACTGTGAAAGGGACAGATTTATGAGAGACAAATTTGCCTGAGAGAAATATAATGTTGGTATATACAAGATGAGTTCCAAAGAATCAGTGTCAAAGAATGAAAATGGGCCAGAGATGCCAGTTAGATCAAAATTTCACGCAAGAATACCACCATCAAGGTACAGAAGTATGTTCTGGTAGAATGTCATAAATATGTCAAGTTCACTTGCAAAGGAAATGATCACCTTAAGAACCAGTATCAAGAAACAAATAATGATTTGAAACCCAAGTTTATTATCAATAATGAAAGCATGATAAAGTTTTACTTAATAATTTAGATGTTCAGCAAATATTGGAGAAATTTGAAACAGAAATTAATCTGAGATTTTATAGCCAGATAGAAAGATTTAAGTGTGAAATCTATCAGCTAAAGAATAAAATGAAAAGATAGAGCAAAAAAGGGTGTATGTTTGCAAGAAAATGTGATATTCATATTGTAGCCATAAAGAAGCAACTAGAAATTAAAACACAAAATCACCTTGATACAAAAGAAACATTTAAAAATGTGCAAAAGGAAATTGTTACATTGAAACAGTAGCCCCAAAAATGCTGATGTTCAATTTGTTCTCCAGTAGGCATACTGAGCTCAAGAGAGATATTGCTTTGGGTAAAGCACAACCTGGACAGAGAAATTCAATAACTTTGCCTAGCTCTGAGGTGGATATCAGTTCAGATAAGTGAGGGAGGAGAGCTCATCTAGAGTTCCTTAAAAAGACAAGCTATAGAATTTAGAAATACTGGTAGTAAGGCTATACTGTCTACCAATTCAGATGTGTATGCGAAAAGATCAAGCAATCACAAAAGGATTAGATCTATCTGGGCCATAAATCAGCTAAATTATGATCTTGTTGGGGGTAATGGTAATACATTTATCTAGATGTAATTGGTTGTTTAATTATGCATTCATATGTATATATGTGTATATACTTAAATGTACATATGTGTATATTACTTTGTATTCAAAAGAAAACAGAGAGATCCACAGGCTCCTAAAATCACTAAATTTTAGAGTTGAAAGGGGCTTTGGCGATTGCTTAGTCTACTTCTGTCTGAGGTCACACAGGGTAGAAAGAATGTAGAAGTTTGGTGAAAGTAAGTGTTATGGTGGATTTGGGCCTAATTCTCTTTGTGTCTGTTTGTTTTTTATTGTCCCTGACCACACAGACAAGAAGTGTCCATTCCATAAGGACAGAACCAATTGATGTAACATAGTTATCATTTGAAGTACAGAGGTCCAGGAACACTTATTCTATTTAATAAACTATGGGGAAATATTTGCCGGCTTTGTCTATTACAAGATTGTTGCCCTTGCTTACTTCCAAATAGGAAAATACAGAGTTGAAAGAAAACCCAACTTCAAGCAAGGCAAGGAAAGACAAGATTTCATTAAGCATTTATGGGTATTATATGGTATGGTACGGTAGTTTGGGCCTAGAGAAGGCAAAACATGTCACATGAGGCTGATTGTGGTGCATATCACTTCATATGCAATAAGTGTACTTTCCTTTTCTTTTAATTTTTTTTCTTTTAAAAATTATTTGTTTATAGTTTTCAACATTCACTTCTATAAGATTTTGAGTTCTAAATTTTCTGTCCCCTCTCTGCTCCACCCTCCCCAAGACAGCATGTAATCTGATATAGGCTATACATGTACTATCTTATTAAATATATTTCCGCATCATTTACATTGTAAAGAAGAATCATAACTAAAGGGAAAAACCATAAGAATAAACAAAAAACAAAAAAAGTGAAAATAGTATGCTTTGATCTGCATTCATACTCCATAGTTCTTTCTCTGGATGTAGATAGCATTTTCCTTTGTGAGTCTTTTGGAATTGTCTTAGATCCTTGTAGAGCTGAGAAGAGTTAAGTATATCAAAGTTGCACAATGTTGCTGTTATTCTTATGGAAGAATAGTATTCCATTGCATTCATATACCAGAACTTGTTCAGCCATTTCGCAATTGATGGACATCCCCTCAATTTCCAGTTCTTGGCCACCACAAAAAAAGCTGCTACAAATATTTTTGTACATGTGGATTCTTTTCACATTTTCCCATATCTCTTTGGGATACAGATCTAGATGTGTATTGCTAGGTTAAAGGGTATGCACAATTTTATAGCCCCTTGAGCATAGTTCCAAATTGCTCTCCAGAATGGTTGGGTCAGTACACAATTCCACCAACAGCAATGCATCAGTGTTCCAATTTTCCCACATCTTCTCCAGCATTTATCATTTTCCTGTTTTGTCATGTTAGTCAATCTGATAGGTGTGATGTGGTACTTCAGAGTGGTTTTATTTACATTTCTCTAATCAATGGTGATTAAGAACATTTTTTCATATGGCTATACATAGCTTTAATTTCTTCATCTGGAAACTGCCAGTTCATATCTTTGACCATTTATCAATTGGGGAATGACTTGTATTCTTATAAATTTGACTCAGCTGTCTATATATTTTAGAAATGAGGCCTTTATCAGAGACAATGGCTGTAAAAATTGTTTCCCAGTTTTCTGTTTCCTGTATAGTTTTGGTTGAATTGGCTTTGTTTGTGCAAAAACCTTTTTTTTTAATTTAACATAATCAAAATTATCCATTTTCCATTTCATAATGTTTAATATCTCTTGTTTGGTCATAAACTGCTATTCTCCAGAGATCTGACAGGTAAATAATAGTTTATATTATGATAATATGATAATGATTACCTTGCTCTTTTAATTTGTTTATGGAATTATCTTTTATGTCTAAATCATGTATCCATTTTGACCTTATTTTGGTATAGGGTGTAAAATGCTGGTCTGTAGTTACTTCCATACTATTTTCTAGTTTTCCCTACAGTTTTTGTTAAATAATGAATTCTTATCCCAGAAGCTGGAGTCTTTGGATTTATCAAACAGTAGATTACTATAGTATTTGACTGCTATATGTTGTGCATATAAAGTATTCCACTGACCCACCACTCTATTTCTTAGCCAGTACCAAGTAGTTTTGAGGATTGCCAATTTATAATACAGTTTTAGATCTGATAAGGCTAGGCCATCTTCCCTTGAATTTCCTTTCCATATTTCTCTTGATATTCTAGACTTTTTGTTCTTCCAGATGAATCTTGCTATAATTTTTCCTGGTTCTATAAAATAATTTTGGTAGTTTGATTGGAATGGCACTAAATAAGTAAATTAATTTAGGTAGAATTGTCATTTTTCTTGTGTTAGCTTGGCCTACCCATGAGCAACTGATGTTTTTCCAATTATTTGGATCTGACTTTATTTGTGTGAAAAGTGTTTCACAACTGTGTCCATATTGTTCTTGAGTTTGTCTTGGCAAGTAGATCCCCAAATATTTGTATTATCTACAATTACTTTAAATGGCAATTCTCTTTCTATCTCTTGCTGCTGGGCTTTGCTAGTAATATATAGAAATGCCAATGACTCATATGGGCTTATTTTATATCCGGAAACTTTGCTAACATTGTTAATCATTTTAAGTAGTTTTTTAATTGATTCTTTAGGATTCTCTAAGTATACATCATATCACCTGCAAAGAGTGGTAGCCTTGTTTTTTCATTTCTTATTCTAATTCTTACAATATCTTTTTCTTTTATTGCTAAAACTGACATTTCTAATGCAATATTGAATGACAGTGGTGATAATGGGCATCCTTATTTCACCCCTGATCTTACTGGAAATGCTTCTAGCTTATCCTGAATACATATAATACTTGCTGAATGTTTTAGATAGATGTCACTTATTATTTTAAGGAAAACTCCACTTATTCCTACACTCTCTAACTTTTTTTTTTAATAGGAATGGGTGCTCTATTTTGTCTAAAGTTTTTTTTTACTTCTGCATCTATTGAGATAAGCAATTTTTGCTTATTCCTAGGTTAGGTATCAGCATCATATTTGTATCATAGAAAGAATTTTGTTGGATTCTTTCTTCACCTGTTTTTCCAAATAGTTTATATAGTTTTGGAATTAATTGTCCTTTAAATGTTTCTTAGAATTCATGTGTAAATCCATCTGGTCCTGACGATTTTTTCTTACGAAGTTTATTGATGGCTTCAATTTCTTTTTCTGAAATGACTTTTTTAAAGTATTTTATTTCCTCTTCTATTTATCTGGGCAATTTATAGTTTTGTAAATATTCTTCCATTTAATTAGATTGTCAGATTTATTGGCATACAGTTGGGCAAAATAGCTCTTAAGTACTGTTTTGATTTCCTCTTCATTGGTGGTGAATTCATCCTTTTCATTTTTGATACTTGTAATTTGATTTTCTTCTTCTTTTTCTTCTTTTTTTTTAAATCAAATTAACCAAAGGTTTATCTATTTTTTTTCCCAGAAAACCAGCTCTTAGTTTTGTTTCTTAGTTTAATAGTTTTCTTAATTTTAATTTTATTGATCTCTCCTTTGATTTTTAGAATTTCTGATTTGGTATTTAATTGGGAATTTTTAACTTATTTGTTTTCTACCTTTTCTAGTTCCACGCCCAATTCATTGGTCTTCTCTTTCTGTATTTTATTCATTTAAGCATTTAGAGAAATAATGTTTCCCCTAAGAACTTCTTTGGCTGCATCCCATAAGTTTTGGCATGTTGTCTCATTATTGTCATTCTTTTGGATGAAGTTATTGATTGTTTCTGTGATTTGTTGTTTGACCTACACATTCTATAGTATTAGATTACTTAGTTTCCAATTAATCTTTCTTCTATCTTTCCATGGCCCTTTATCACATGTAGTTTGTATTGCATCAGGTTATGAAAAGAATGCATTTAATATTTCTGCCTTTCTGCATTGAGTTGTGAAGTTTTTATGCCTCAGTACATAGTCAATTTTTGTGTAGGTGCCACGTACCACTGAGAAAAAGGTATATTCATTTTTATCCCCATTCAGTTTTCTACAGAGGTCTACCATATCTAACTTTTCTAAAATTCTACTCACCTCCTTACTTCTTTCTTTCTTTTTAATTTTGTAGTAATATTCATCTAGTTCTGAGAAGGGGACATTGAGGACCCCCCTCAGTATAATTTTGCTGTGTATTTCTTCCTGTAACTCACTCAACTTCTCTAAGAATTTGGATGCTGTGCCACTTGGTATGTATATGTTTAGTACTGATACTATTTTATTGTGTAAGGGATCTTTTAGCAGGATATAGTTTCCTTCCTTATCTTTACTCTGTATGTATCTCTCTGCTTTAAAAATGTGTTTTGTAAACAACATATTGTAGGATTATGGTTTCTAATCCATTCTTCTATCTGTTTCCATTTTATGGGAGAGTTCATCCCATTCATATTCACAGTTATGATTACTACTGTGTCTTTCTGTCCATTCTATTCCCAACCCCCATTTAAGCTTTTCTTTCTTCTTTTTTCCTTTCTCTCCTCACCAATCTTTTCCTTCTAACCACTGCCTCACTCAATCTGTCTTCCCTTCTATCAGTCCCTCCTTTTTTCCCCCTTTCCCCTCCTACTTCCTATAGGGTGAGGTAGATTTCTATACCCAAATGAGTGTGTATGTTATTCCTTCTTCAAACCAAATCTGATGAGAGCAAGGTTCAAACAATGCTCATCTCATCTTCTTTCTCTCTATTACAATAGGTCTTTGCAGCTCTTCATGTGATGTAATTTACTCTTTTCTGTCTCCTTCTTTCCTCTTCTCCCAATACAATCCCTTTTCACCCCTTAATTAGTTAATTTTTTAGCACTATATCAAAATCAACCCGCTGTCTATGTATACTTCTTCTAAATGTCATAATAAAGATCTGCTTCTGAAGAGTAACAAGTATCACTTTCCCATTTACAGATGTAAACAGTTTAATCTTATTGAATAATTTTTTTCCTTTCCTGTTTACCTTTTTATGCCCCTCTTGAGTCTTGTATTTTAAGATCAAATTTTCTGCTGAGCTGTAGTCTTTTCATCAGGAAGGTTTAGAAGTCTCCTATTTCAATGCAAGTCTACCTCCTTCCCTGAAAGATTATGATCAGTTTTGCTGGGTAATTGATCATGGGTTGTAATCCAAGTTCCTTTGCTTTCAGGAATATCGTATTCCAAGCCCTCTGATCCTTTAAAGCAGAATTTTCTAGGTCCTGCATAATTCTCATTGTGCTTCCATAATATTTAAGTTGTTTCTTTCTGGTTGCTTGCAGTATCTTTTCCTTGACCTGATAATTCTGATATTTGTCTACAATATTCCTTGGAGTTTTCATTTGGGGATCTCTTTCAGGAGGTGATCAGTGGATTCATTCAGTGACTGCTTTGCCCTTTGGGTTGTAGGACCTCAGGGCAGTTTTTATTTGTTTTTTTTAGGCAATGGGGTTAAGTAACTTGCCCAGGGTCACACAGCTAGTAAGTGTTATGTGTCTGAGGCCAGATCAAGTAGACCAATAATTCTTAAATTATCTCTTCTGGATCTATTTTCCAGGTCAGTAGTTTTTCCAATGAAGCATTTTACATTTCCTTCTATGTTTTCATTCATTTGATTTTGTTTGACTGATTCTTGATGTCTCATAGAGGCATTAGCCTTCCACTTGCCCAATTCTAACATTTAATGAATTGTTTCCTTCAGTTAGTTTTTGTACCTCCTTTTCCATTTGGCCAGTTCTCCTCAGTGAATTTTTTTTAGTTCCCTTTCCATTTGGTCATTTCTGCTTTTTAAGGACCTCTTCTCTTCAGTGGATTTTTGTACCTCTTTTCTATTTGGCCTGTTGTATTTTTTTAAGGAGTTGTTTTTTAGTCACTTTTTGTCTTTCCTTTTTTCTAAGCTGTTGATTCTCTCTTGTATACCTCTCATTTTAATTTTTTTTTCCATGACAGTCAATTTTTTAGAATGGAAAGATTATGGAGTTTCAGGTCAGTGTGTAGGGGTCAGATCCTATCTTTCTACTTTGTAGCTGTGTGACCTCAAGCAATAATAGTACCTGGATAGAATATGAATACATATATGAAACTCTTTAGAAACCTCAAAGTGCTATATAAATACTGATTGTTACCATGGTGCTAATAGGGGTAATGCTAGTGGTGGTGGTGGTGGTGGTAGTAGTGGTGATGATGGTGGGAATGGTGGTGGTGGCCATGATGGAAGTAGTAGGAGTGGTGATAGTGATTATGTCTCAACTTCTTTGTGCCCTCATTTCTTCATATGTAGATGGAGGGTTTTGGGCTAGCCAAACATTTGTATGCCTGCTACCTTCAAGTCCTGTAATATTCTCCCTAGGCTCCATAGTTGGGACCAGAGAGGTGCCAAACTTCTGACTTAGAATATTTGTTGAACTTTCAAGTGTCGTAGTTTGTATATTTGTTTAACTTTTGAAATAATTTCATTGCTCAATGAAGAATAGTCTCAGAGTTCTGCTTGTGCCAATCCTTTGGGACAACAGCAAACACCTGGGAAAAAACCCCTAAAATTTCAAATATCTTCATGGTTGGTTCATTCAACAAACATTTTTGAAGTGCCTGCTATACACATGGAACTGTTCTAGTTATAAGTAATATTTATAAGATCATTGATTTAGAGATAGAAGTGAGTTTAGAAGTCATCTGGTCCAATCCCCTCATTTCATAGGTGAGAAATCCAACCCAAGAAAATGAGGTAGCTTTTGTCAAATTCATATATGTATTAAATGGGAGCTGGTTTTTAACGCATAGCCTCTGACTCTAAATCTAGCATTCTTAACCCTTCAACAAAATAGAAAGAATCATTAGAACTTAAAGCCAGAAAGGACCTTAGAGTTCATCTAATCCAACCCCCTCATTTTATAATGGACTGATACCCATGGAGACATCACTTACCTAAGATCACATAGATCATAAATGACATTGAAGTGATTCTAATTTAGGTGCTCTTACTCCAAATTCAACCCCCTATTAAGGGGCAGTGGATATAGTACAGGACGTGGAGTATGAAAGACCTTAGTTTTGGTAGCATGCACCATCATTCATTTTGGCATATTTTGTCTTCTCTAGACCTAACCTACCATACCAGTAGTTATTCCCATAAATCTCTGATAAAATCTTGCCTTCCCTCAGGCTGGGTTTTCTTCCAACTCTGAATATTCCTACTTGGAAGTTAGCAAGGGCAAGAAACTTGTGAAAGACAAAGCTGCAAGTATTTCCCAGTAATTTGCTGAATAGAATAAATCTTCCTGGACCACTCTATTTCAAATCTGCCTCTGAGATTTATTTCTGATGTGGTTCTCAGCCAGTCACTTAATTTCACTTAACCCAGTTTCCTAATCTATGAAATGGACATAATAATAGCATCTACCTTACAGTGTTGTTGAGAATAAAAGATAAAATATGCAAAGTACTTTGCCAACCCTGAAATATATAAATGTTAGCTATTACAATTATTATTATTTTCCTTAAAGAGCTTACAGTGTAGGAGGGGAAAATTGGATATGTATATAAGCAGATAACAAATTAAAAGTATATAGGAATGGTGGTGAAATTTGTTCTGTGGGCAGCTGGTGCCATGTACTTTTATTTGGATATATTCCTTATGTAATAGAAAATGTTAGCAGTCTCCATGCTTCTACATGTGCCACCTGCTTCCACCATAAAGGATTTATGGTCAATAAAACCAGAAAATATTCCTCTATTGGAGCTCACATTTTATATTATGCTGCCCTATAGGGTAACAGTTAATGTTAACCTTTGACTTTACATATTTCAGGTGTTCAAAGACAAGGCAAATGATTAAGGAGAAAACTTGAAAAGCAGAATGTTTTGCCTTAGCTTACTGGCATCATCAGGTGTGGAGGTTGGGAAATAGTATATCTGCTAATAGGAGGGAATCTATATATAGTAGAAAAAATAAATTTAAAAAGGAAGTGTCAGCAGAAATATAAATTGGAGAATTTTAGTGTGCCATACTAAATGAAAACTTCATATGCTAAAAAAAAATCAAAAGAAATAAAAGCAGAGTGACAGTAAGACCTATTTCTTCTATTCTGATACTCTTATTTGACAGTGACATAGTCATCAACAAATATTTTATAATGAACTCGGGTAATAACTGGCATTTGTATGATACTTTATGGTTAGTGAAGGACTTTACAAATATTGTTTTATTTGATCCTCATAACATACCTGGTAAGAAGGTGGCATTATTATTCCTACATAATTGAGTAAACTGAGGCTGAGAGAAGTTATGTGACTTGTCCAGGGTCACATACTTAGTAAGTGTTCAAAGCAAATTTGAACTCAGGTCTTTCTGACTCCAAGGCATGCCTACTATCCTTTGTTTGTTTGTCATGATCATAAAGTAAAGAGTTGTGGTGCTCTCAGTGGTAATATAGACCAATGCATACTCAAAGAATAAACTCCAGAAATAACTATCTCTCTGGTTTCTTATTGAAGACCTTGTTTGATATCTATTACTACCAAAAAAACTCTCCACCCTTAACTACCACTGCCAGAAGATTTCCCTTGTAACACATAAATCCTCTCAAGAGAAAAAAAAAGAGTAACACATTGGCAATTTCTGAAAATGTATACTTTATTTTGCACCCCTGGTTATCAACTCCTTCATTAATAGGTGGGAGGCATAATTTTCTGGTCTTTGCAATTCAATTGGTCTCTGTGTTTACTGGAGTTCTATAGTATTTCAAAGTTGTTTTCCTTTATGTTAGTATAATCACTGTGTGAACCATTCTGGTTCCACTCATTTCACCTCACTTCTACCAAGATGCCCCAAATCCTTTGCAATTTTCATTTGCTATTGCATAATAATATACCAGTATATTGGTATGTCACAATTTATTCAGTTACTCCCCGGTTGATAAGCATTCACTTAATTTATATTTCTTTCCCTCAGCAAAAAGTGCTGCCATAAATATTTGTGTATGTATAAATTCTTTCCCTTTGTCTCAGACCTTTATGGAGCATATGTGTGATAGAGTAATAGAACAGGTAGGGAAAATGACATGTAAAGTTTAGCAAATTTCATGAGTATATATAATTTGAAATAATTTCCCCAGAATTATGCTATTCCATTGATAGTGCAGATATGTGCCTGTGTTCCCATTGAAGCCTGAATAATTGACATTTTCTTCTTTTGTTCTCTTCACCCATCTTCTAGATGTAAGGTAGAATCTCAGTAGTTTTTATATACATTTTTAAAATTATTAATGATTTGGAACATTCCTTTATATGGTGAGTGATAGAATTGCTTCATTTGAAAACTGTTATTAATATCCTTTAATCATTTTTCTTCTGGAGAATGGCTTTTGTTTTTATGTAGTTGTATCAATTCTCTAAATATAAGCTTTTTATTAGATATATTTGCTTCAAGAACACACCCCTCAGGAAATTGTTTTTCTCTAACTATTGATTTATTTCTGCAAAACTTTTCAATGTTATTGTTCATAATGCAAATTTTCCATTTGATATTCTATGATCACCTATTTTTTTTAGCCAATAACTCTGCCTCCATCCATAATTTTAAAAAGGAATCTACCTGTATTCACTTCAAATTACTTTATGATATGACTTTTATATTTAAATCACACAGAAATTAATTTGGCATATGACATTATAGATTAGTTGATTGCTTAATATTGATTGCTTAATTTGATTGCTACCTGATACTACTACTTTCTTAGTAGTTTTCTCTAATAGTTATGTTTCACTCCAGTAGTTGATGCTCTTGGGTTTATTGCATACCATTACATTAAGTGTAATCTGTTTCATTAAAGAACTTTGAACTTTTAAGCAGTTCTAAATAGTTTTAATAATATTACTATAATCAACTAAAACCTCTAGATATTTTATGTTCAAATAGTTTTGAATTTTTATTTTCATATAACTTACGTTTTCTACTTTATCCCTCTTCTCTCTCCAAATAAAAGAACCATCTCTTATAAAAAAAAGAATAAAAGAAGAGAAAAAAATAATCAAAATTACTCAATATATATAAAAAAATTTTATACTTCATGTATTATTTCCCACCCATGGTTATCTATCTCTACAAAGGAGCTGAGGGTGGTACTTTTCAGTATTTCTTCTTTTAAGGCCAAGCTTGGTCCAGAAAGAAATTATTCAAATAATATAGAGTCACAGTCAGAATCACTCAAGATTTCACAGCTATCAACATAAAGTATTTGAGGGAATGGAATATATTCCAGAAGACAAATGAGCTAGGATTGCAACTAAGAAATCACCTACCCAACAAAACTAGGGGAAATAGACATTTAACTAAGAAAAATGACTTCCCAGTATCCTGAATGAAAAGACTGAATAGGAAATTTGACATTTAAATACAAGATGCAAGAGAAGCATAAAAATATAAACATGAAAGAGAAACCATTAAGGATTTATTAAGGTTAAACTGTTTACATTTCTATATGGGAAGGTGATACATATGACTCTTTCATTTATTCATTTACTTATCTTTTTAGTTATTTAGTAATTTACTTATTTATTTGTTTGTTCATTCATTCATTCATTCATTTAATTATTTGTTTGTTTGTTTGTTTATTTAGTTACTTATTTTTAGTGAGCCAATTGGGATTAGTGACTTGTCCAGAGTCACACAGCTAGTGAATATTATGTCTGAGGCCAGAACTCAGGTCCTCCTGACTCCAGGGCCAGTGCTCTGATCCACTGTGCCACCTAGCTGTCTAGCTGCCCCCACATAACTGTTAAGAACTTATTATTAGGGCAGTTAGATGGAGACTACATAGCTAAAAGGCATAGGTTGAGTTTATTACGTTGGGATGATCTCAAAAAAAATGGAGGGATAAGAAAGAGGGATGCACTGGGATGAAGGAGAAGAAAAAAGAATGGGGAAGATTATCTCACATAAAAGAGGCACATAAGGAAGAACTTGTTATAGTAGAAGGGAAAGTAGGTGGGATGAATAATGCCTGAACCTCACTTTCAACTGAACTGGTTCAAAGTAGGAAGACTGTATTTACACACTTAGTGAGATAAAGAAATCTATCATACCTAACAGGGAAGTAGGAGAGGAAGGGTTTAAGAGGAATTATGGATAATAAAAGAGAAAGTGGGTTAAGGGAGGTAATAGAAGCAAAAACAGACTTTTGAGGATAGACAGGGTAAAAAGAGAGAGAGAACGATGAACAGAAGAAAATGGGATGAGGAAAATATACAATTTACAATCATAACTCTGAATGCGAATGGATGAACTCATTCATAAAAAAGAAGCAAATAGTAGAATGGATTAGAAACTAGAATCCAACAAAATGTTTTTTACCAGAAGCACATGAAAAAGGACCGACAGAGTTATATAAGGAGCTGGAGCAGAATCTATCATGTGTCAATTAAAGTAAAAACTCAGAAATAGCAATCATGATCTCAGACAAAGCAAAAACAAAAATAGACCTAACAAAAAGAGATAAACAGGGAAATTACATCTTGCTAAAAGGCACCATAGACAATGAAGTAATATCAATACTAAAGATATGTGGACCAAGTAGTATAGCATTCAAATTTTTAAAGGAGCAATTAAATGAGTTGCAAGAAAAAATCGATAGTAAAACTATACTATTGAAAGACATCAATTTACCCATCTCAGACCTAGATAAATCTAACCATAAATTAAATAAGAAAGAGCTTAAGGAGGTGAATAGAATTCTAGGTAAGTTAACTACAATAGATCTTTGGAGGAGTTTGAGTGGGAATAGAAAGTGGTACACTTTGGTCTCAACTGTACATGGCAACTTCACAAAAATTTATGTGAGACCATCTTTTCAGTCACAAAAACCTCACAAACTAATGCATAAATATCAAAATCACCATTTTCAGATCATAATCCAATAAAATCACATTGTATAAAGGGCCATAAAAGCATAGATTAAAAATTAATTGGAAACTAAGTAATCCAGTCCTAAAGAATGTGTGAGTTAAAGAACAAACTGTAGAGGTACCCAGTGATTTAATTGAAAATGGTGACAATAATAAGATAGCATGTTGAATTTTATGAGATGCAGTTATGTAATTTCTTAGGGGAAAAATGTATCTCTAAATGCTGATGAAGGAGAGAAGAAGCAGATCAATGAATTGGACATGCAACTGAAAGAAATAGAAAAAGTATGAGTTAAAGACGCACAATTAAACACAAAAAGGAAATTCTGAAAATTAAAGAAGAAATTAGTAGAACTGAATATAAAGATGCATATACACACACATACAGGAGAAACAGAGATGAGGGGAAAGAAAGAAAGAGAGACTGAGAGAGACAGAGAGGCAGAAAAACACAAGAGAACCATAGAGAGAGACAGAGAGAGAGAGACAGAGAGATAGAGACAGAGACAGAAGGACAAAGAGAGAGACATACAGAGAAAGAGAACCTAAACAATTAACTGATGGATGCAACTAGAAACTGATTTTGTTAAAGAACCAAATGAGTGAATAGACCATTGGTTACTAGAAAGAAGAAAACCACATTGCCTGTGTCAAGGATGAAAAGGGTGGGTGTGACACCAATGAAGATGAAATTAAGGCAATCATCTGGAGCTATTTTGCTTAATTATATTCAAAAAAATGACAATCTAGGTGGGATGGATAATTGTTTATAGAAATGTAAATTGCCCAGATGAACAGATGAGGAATTGGTGTGCTTAGATTTTGTCAGATCTATGGATAAGAAAAGATGTTATGACCAATGAAGAAATAAAGAGAATCATAGGAAATAAAATAGATAATTTTGAATACATGAAATTGAAAAAAAGCTTTTGCATGAACAAAACCAAGGCAGCCAAAATTAGAAGGAAAGCAGAAAACCTGCAAAAAAAGTTACTGCAAGTTTCTCTGAGGAAGGCCGTATTTCTCAAATATATAGGGAACTGACCAAATTTATGAAAATAACCATTCCCCAATTGATGAATGGTCAAAGATGTGGATAGTTTTCAGAAGAAAACATCAATGCTATTAATAGTCACATAAAAATGTTTTCAATCACTATTGATTAGAGAAATGCCAATTAAAGCAACTCTGATGTACCACCTCATACCTATCAGATTGACTGAAATGACAGAAAAGGGAAAAAAAATTCTGAAGCAGATATGGAAAAACAGGTAGACCAATGCTCTGTTAGTGGATTTGTGAACTGGTCCAACCACTCTGGAGAACAATTTGCAACTGTGACCAAAGGGTTATAAAACTGTTCACACCCTTTGACCCCAAAATGCCACTGCTAGGTCTATATCCCAAAGAGATCAAAGAAAAAGGGCAAGTATCTATATGTACAACAATATTTATATCTGCTCTTTTTGTGGTGTAAATTGAAGGGATGTCCATCAGTTGGGGAATGCCTAAAAATTGGTAGCATATATGATGGTATACTATTGTGCTATAAGAAATGATGAGGGGTGCAGCTAGGTGGCACAGTGGATACAGCACCAGCCCTGAAGTCAGGAAGACCTGAGTTCAAATCATACCTCTAATCAAACACATGATACTTAATAGCTGCGTGAGCCTGGGCAAGTCGCTTAACTCAATTGCCTAAAAAAAAAAAATGACGAGCAGGATGGTTTCAGAAATATCTAGAAAGACTTAAATGAACTGCAAAAAGAAGTGAGCAGAACCAGGAGAACATTGTATATAGTGACAGCAATAATGTAACAGCGATAACTGAAAAAGCCTTAGCTAACCTTATTAATATAATGAACCAAAACAATTTCAGAGGACTCTTGATGAAAAAGGCTATCCACTTTCAGAGACAGAACCGGTAGACTCTGAGAGCAGATTGACGTATTTTTTTTTCATTTTTTTTTCATTTTTCATTTTTCATTTTTTTCTTGTAACATAGCTAATATGAAATATGTTTTACATAACCTCATATATATATATGTATATATATATATAAAATATAAATAAAATGAATATCATATTGTTTGCCTTCTCAATGGGTGTCAGATGTTGGTGGAAGAAAGAATTTAGAACTCAAAATTTTTTAAAAGTGAACATTAAAAAGAAAAAAAATAGCTTCAGATATGTGGGATATGCCATTTTGGGTTGCATCTTACATTGCTTTGTTCTTTGGAACAATATTTCTCTTTCTTCTGTGGTTTCTATTTTCTTGCAAGGGTAAAATAGTCTCATGTATATGTTATTCTAATTTCCATTTATTTATACTCGATGATTTTTTCCCTCCTGGTTGCTTGAAAATTTTGTTGTCTTTTGAATTGTTAAATTCATCTACTATATGGCTTGAAGTTTGGCATAGATTTATTTCTTTGTTTTTAATGGTGTATGTATGTATTCTTCCAACTGGCAGGTTTTCTGTATTGTAAGATGTGGTTCCATTATATCAATAACTATCAAACAATGAATTTTCATCTCTAAAGTATTCATAAGAATAATTTATATACTGACGAAAGCTATCCTTGGTGAACACATGAAAAAGGAACAGATAGGCTTTTCTAAGAAATATCATATAACAAAGTTCAACTTAATAGTCACAGAATTGATTGAAAAGATATCAAGAATTCAAGACTTAATTGTACTTATTTTTAACTATAAAGCTTCAGATCCACTAAAATAAAATGTTACCCTAAGATATCTCCTAAGCACATGTTAATATCATGCAAGATTCTTTGAGAGATAACACAGCTTTATCAATATGATGATTATCATTATAAAGAAGGGTATGTTCATTAAAATTTTTTTTACAGTGTCATAAAGGATATCCAGTGGCAAGGCCAAATCAAACAGATTTTTATGGAAAATGAGGTCCTCCCAGATTCATCTGTTTTCATCAGGAATTTTATTGATGGAATCATCCTCTAGAATACTACAGTCTCCTAAATGAGATCTAACATTATTACAAAGAGGTTGATCTATCTATTCAAACAGAGGAGAAAAGTGGGTAAAGAATATCAATTGTTTCAGTGGTGAGGATGAAGTTGAATAAACAATCTACAGAGATAGCTCTTCATATATCATGGAGAGGCAGTGAAAATGGGTAAGATAATGGGTTCAGAATTTCATTAAAGGAAGAGATTGATCTGGATGGCATTTGGGAAAAAGTGAAGAATTTTTAATGACCCCAAGCTTCTCCCTGAAGCCAAATCTTATCCTTTAAATACTTACATACTTCTGATAGCATTGTACAGTAGTTAATCATAGAAAACCACATCTAAGAAATCAAAATCACAGATCATTTAAAGGGAATGAAAAAAGATATAATGTGAACATATTGACTGCAACATATGGATTACATGCATGAAATGATATAAAAGAGATCATCAAATAGATGTATGAATAGACAAGGATGTAGACAAAACATAGAAGTGAAGGATACTCAATAGGCAGTTTGTGTATGGAGGCAAGGTCAGGAGGCAAAGTGAAAGCTTAGATCAGAGCTTTAATACATGTTGCCATAGCACCTTCAGGCCAGGCTTATTTCCCAGGATGATGGATGTGAATACTTGGAATGGAAATATTTTTATTACAAGGGTTCTTGGGTTTAGAGTCCTGAGCTTTCTTTGTCAGAGTCTGAGGAGAGATGGTGGTCAAGGTAATGGTAATTATTTGAGCTCCCCTGTTGCACCTTGTCAATTGACTCTCCCTTAAGGTGACTTGCTGCTTCAGTTGCGCTGGTTTTCCATCCCTATAACTGGCAGTTGTTGGAAATGGTTGGTTTCTTTTTTTCTTTTGTAAATATTTTATCTTATTTTATATCTCCCTGCCCCCCTCCCATAGCTTTCCTTTTTTAAAATTTATTTTTAATCTTCAACATTCACTTCCATAAGATTTTGTGTTTTAAATTTTCTCCCCCTTGCATTTCTTCCCCTCCACCCAGAGATAGCATGCAATCTGATATAGACTCTCTACATATGCTCATGTTAAGCACATTTTCCCATTAGTTATGATGTAAAGAACAATTAGAACTAGTGGGAAAAACCATGAGAATAAAGCAATAAAACAAAACAACAAAGGAAAAGGAGAGCAAATAGTATGCTTTCCATCTGCATTCAGACTGCATATTTCTTTCTCTCGGTGTGGATAGCAATTTCTGTCATGAATCTTTTGTAGTTTTCTTAGATTCTTGCATTGCTGTGAAGAGCCAAGTCTATCAAAGCCATCCCAAAATGTGTCTGTTACTGTGTACAATGTTCTCCTGGGTCTGCTCATTTCACTCTCTATCAGTTTCATGTAAGTCTTTCTAATTTTTTTTAATTCTGCCTGCTCATCATTTCTTACAGCATAATAGTATTCCATTACATTCATATACCACAACTTGTTCAGCCATTCCCCAATTGATGGGTATCCCCTCAATTTCCAATTCTTTGCCACCACAAAAAGAATTGGTATAAATATTTTTGTACATGTGGGTCCTTTTCCCATTTGTATGATCTTTTTGGGATAAATACCTAGAAGTGTTATTGCTGGGTCAAAAGGTATGCACAATTTTATAGCCTTTTGGGCATAGCCTCAAATTACTCTCCAAAATGGATGGATCATTTCACAACTCCACCAACAATGCATTAGTGTTCCAATTTCCCCATATCTTCTCCAACATTTATCGTTTTCCTGTTTTGTGATGTTAGCCAATTTGATAGGTATGATGTGGTACCTCAGAGTTGTTTTGATTTGTATTTCTCTGATCAATAGTGATTTAGAACATTTTTTCATATAACTATAGATAACTTTAGTTTCTTCCTATGAGAACTGCCTGTTCACATCCTTTGACCATTTACCAACTGAGGAATGACTTCTATTCTTATAAAATTCATTTAGTTCTCAAAATATTTTTGAAATGAGACCTTTATCAGAGACAGTGGTTGTAAAAATTCTGTTTTCTGCTTCCCTCCTAATCTTGAATGCTTTGGCTTTATTTGTGCAAAAATTTTTCAATTTAATGTAATCATGATTGATGCTTTTGCATTTCATGATGTTATCTATCTATTGTTTGGTCATAAATTCTTTGGGGATGGTTTGTTTCATTCACAAGAACCACTTCCCCACACAATGACTGTGAGTAATGCTCTCATAGAAAGACCTGTCATCTATAATGTGTTGCTACTCCCAGTTTCTTGAGCCCATCTGCCTGTTGGACGAGGTTGATCAGTGATTGTTACTTGTAGGAATGGCCAAGGATGGTGAGACTCTTCTCTACAATTATTTCTCCCCTCAATAATGGTGTTAAGGGCTTATGGGTATGCAGGCTTATTGGTCTAGAAAATGCTAATACCCCCACAACTGTTGGCTTCAGGGTCTTGGCCTCTCCACATCAGGATTTGCAGGGAGATAATACTCAAGGTAGCAGCAGTTTAACCTGTCTGGTATATGCTGATTCCCATCTATCCCTCACAATACCTTGCTGCTTTACCTAGAATGGGAGAAGGTGAAGAACCCAGTAATAAAGAGGACTGCAAGATCACTTAAAAAAGTAAAGGAGCACTCTTTTTCTGGAAAGGCGAAAGTTTAGCTCCAGGAAGGTGAAGGTTTAGTTCACCTGAAGCACAGGTGCCATGAACGTAGCTGAGTGAGGAGGACTACCTTTCCACTTCTCCCTTTTTACAGAATTTGGTTTGGGTATTTGTTCTGTTGTCCTTTTTTTTTTTCTCTAGGAACAGCCAGTGGAATCCCCAGACCTGGAACTGAACCATGGCGACCTAGGAGGTAAGATTCCAGGCCAAATGTTGCAGCCAGACTCAGCAGGGAAGCCCTGAGAAGCCAAGGCTCAAGCCTAAGGGCTCAAGTCTCAAAAGCTGGGACTCAGGCTGAATGGGGGCTTCAGACTTGGAACTTTGTAAACCTGTGCTATACAGGAATAGAACTGAACAGGGATAGAACCTAATCCCTTTTCCAGAGATTGGGGTGTGGAGTGTGTGTCTAAGGATGGGGGGATGATATTCCTCCAGTAAGAGGATGTTTGGATGTTTCTTCTTGCTATGATGAGATGAAGAAAGACTTGTGCTAATTGGAAGAGAGCTACACTGCAAATTGTCTTGTCTATAGCTCTCAGAGGTACTTTTTTTCTTTATGACTATCTATGATTTGAAAGGGAGAAATAGAAGGGGAAAAGGCAGGCATAGTGCAAGTTTTGGGGCTGCTATCCAGCTCCTACTGGCACTGATGAGTTTGTGATTTCTATATTATGATTTCTAAAAACCATCATGGTTCTAGGGCAGACCTACACAACTTGGCAGTAGGTTGGGGTCAAAATTAAAGTAGACTAAAATTCTTCAGGTTGTAGAAAGGTTAGATTAGAGAGAGACTGATGATGGTTTGGTTGCCATGGGTCACGTGACAAATAGGAGAATGTGCAGTGGCAATTCTACATTTTTCCTGGCCCACCTGAAATCCTTTGATGGGCTACAAGTAACCTGCAGGCCACGTGTTGCTCAGGCTTGCTATAGGGTATTCCTAAGGGATTGGAAGTGTCTTTGTAATGTTTTAGCTCAAAATTCCTGCTGGTATGCTTTCCATCAATATTATCAGTTATTTATTTGTCATCCAGACTTAATTAGCTTTGAGAAAGTGCTATTTACTTGGGTGATGTAGTTAGACAAGCTGCTAAAGCATTGTCCCAAGAGTCTGTGACATATCGTCCCACAAGAACAGAGTCCCCTCCCAAAAAAATGGGTTCACGCTTAGAAAGCATGCATATCAAAGAGGTAAGAAAGTCCTTTTACTGGAGTCCCCAAGATCTTCCTCCTTGTGCATGATGTAACTTTTCTGCTTCTCTTTTTGCAGAGTTTTTAATCTGAATCCACTCTGTATTTTGCTCCCTATATAGACACTGCTTTCAGCTGGTTTAGTAACACTGGTACGATGCTGATGGGAAGAGGAGGATTCCTCCCAATTTTTTAGGTTGTGTTAGTGAATTGTAAAAGGTTGGCACTGTTCCATCAGTTTGAAAGTAGAAGAAGAGAGGGGCAGCTAGGTGGCACAGTGGATGGAGCACCGGCCTTAGATTCAGGAGGACCTGAGTTCAAATCCGGCCTCAGATACATCACACTTACTAGCTGTGTGACCCTGGGCAAGTCACTTAACCCCCATTGCCCAACCAAAAAACAAAAAAAGAAAGAAAGAAAGTAGAAGAGCCCGAGAAGTTGCCCAGAAGGAGAGTCATAAAAACATGAAAGAGAACAGTTAGAAGAAAAGTGGTTTACTATGGGGCAACTTGTTTATGAAGGAACCAAGGGCATCAAAGCCGACCATTCAGAGTTGCACATGGGTTGTCCTAACATGCATTTCCATGCAAGTTTAATGCAAGCATGTACCCAATCTTTTCTATGAATACTGAGTGTGTTTTTGGAAAAGTGAAACCAGTATACGTGTAGACTGTAATAAATTGATTATCTGTGTTTTGCCTTATATTGAATAACCATGATTTATTATTTATTACTGATTTCACTTTTTGTTGTTGTCAATTGTTTTCAGCCAAGTCTGACTCTTTGTCACTGCATTTGGGTTTCTGTTGGCAAAGATACTGGAGTGGTTTGCCATTTTCTTCTCTAGTACATTTTACAGATGAGGAAACTGAGGCAAACAGGGTTAAGTGACTTGCCCAGGGTCACATAACAAATAAGTTTCTGAGACTAGATTTAAACTCAGGAAGATGAGTCTTCCTGACTCCGAATTCTACACTATGCCACCTAGCTTCCCTATCATTAAATAAATATTTTTTTAAGGGTAAATGGTGTCATCATTATAACTAACTTTAAGCTCAGGAACCGCAGTGGTGAGTAGAGAAATGTCTCTCCACCCTCCCCCACACCATAGGATTCACCCTAGGACTCTGAAAGTGTTTGAGTTGCAGCCTCATGGTAATGGTCCTGGGATCCCATCTGCAAGTGTGAGGCCAGGTTATGTGAGTCAGCCAGCTGAGAGAATGAATAGGTGACAATTCCCAATGTAAGAGGCTATACTCTGGGGTTCATTCCAGAAATGCTATGTATATAATACCAAGGAATTACACGACAAGAAGAGAATGTGGTCACATGGTTAGATGGAGGATATTTCAACAGTTGTAATACTTTACTTATGTTCCCTTGATACCATGAGTATGAGAAAGTGCTCTAGTATGTTGGCTGGATTTTCTGTGACAAATTTATGGAGGGACAGGAATGGACAAAGGTCACAGAAGATGGTCAGATGTGGATTAGTCTGAATCAATGGAAATGACTTCTGAATTAAACTGATCAAAGATCTATTTGAGTATTTGAGTATAGAGATTTCCCCAGTATGAAAAAGGGTGGATGGATGTATACCATGGAAAGGGAGAGCTACATTGATGAAACCATAATAATGAGGTATTTAAATATTAGGAATTATATAAAATGACATGAAATTAAGAAATAATAACTAGAAGATCAGTATATACCTCAAGGATAACTCTACTCAAATACATACTTTTATCTACAGTCTCAATTATGATATTTTGCTAATGGGAATGTGGTAAGAGTGATAAGTTTTCTATAGGTAGCTAGTTTCCCTTTAAAAGGGGAGGGAGATTGTTTTTAGGTTTTGATTGATCCAAGGATTTGGGTGTGAATCATTTATTTTGATCTTGCCTCTTGAGTCATAAAAGGCACAACTCATAAAGAATTGGTGCTACAAAGATTTAGTGGAATTCCTATTGCCCTGAAGAGGTAGTTTTCTGACTTAGTGTTACTATTGTTTTTGAAACTGCCAATTTGGAGGATATTAGTGCTTTATCTGATTTAGAAACTAGGAATTATTTTCTTTCTCATTTAATTCTAAGTACAACTTCTTTTTTTATCACATTTCAGGACCATTTATTGTTAGGTTATATTCCAATTCTGAACCTGGAATACTGGACAGACTTGTGTTGGGTCTGACCCAGAAGAAATAATGTTGGGTGACTGTAAGACATGGTAAACAGCAGTCTCAAAATAATTGAAAATGAATATGAATAAATGTATGGTGCATTTATTAAGTGCTTCCTTTGTGCAAAGCACTATGCTAAAGGATAGAGATACAAATAAAAAAAGTTACTCCTTATTCTCTAAAAACTCCTATTCGAATCGAAGAGATAACACATATGGGAAGTTTCAGCTACAAGTCAGATAGAAAAGTCCCAAGGTGCTTAGGGTACAGTAGCAAAGCAGAAGACAATGCTTCTCTAATGTCTTTGAACAGCACACAGAGGGTAATGGAAAGTATGTATAGGCTATAAAACATATGTAATGAGAAAGTTTGAAGAAAACATGATTTAATTATATACAATTAAAATGTGTGCACAGATATAAGTCAGCTTGGCATAGGGATTAGAGCAAGTCAGGAAGATCAAGGGTTCCTGTTGTCCAGTATATTCATGTCAAATACTTGCTATGTGACTATGGGCAAGTCATTTAACCTCTTGGTATTATTCTGTAAGGCCATAAATTACAGGTAAAGTCCTAATCAAATTCAATCCTTTAAGACTTCCTTGGAAGATATACAGCTAGAAATAACATTAATAAAGGTAATAAAGATCAGGTGAGGTGTGATGGAGGTGATTCAGCAACAAAGTTCGGGTAGAAAAAGGATCTCCCATGGATCTTGAGGTTCTCCAGATGCAGCTGTTTGTGTGAGACATTATGCTGCTTGCTTCTTCACGAAAACCTTTGAAATCATCCTTGAGAACTTCAGTATTCCTGTTGTTGGAGTAAGCATCCTACTCTCTAATATCATATAATGTTGCTGCTCCCATGAGCTCCATTTCAATTCTACATTAGTCTGCCAGAGTGACCATACCTTAGTCTTCACCTTTACTCCACATCACCCAAGCTCTAAAACCTGAACTTTGAAATCCCCTTTCTTAACAAAATCTCCTTTATTTTTTTTAACCTTTTCCACCAGCCACTTCTGAATTTAACTGTACTTTGACCTCCAATCACTCAATCCTTCTTCCTTCAGGCAGGCCATTACCTTGTTCTGTCTTCATTCTTCTCCCTTCACAATCTTCAGTGTAACTGTAGTCAGCTATGTCAACAATACGTTTTCCTCCACTGTTGAACCCCTTGCCCCCTTGTCCTTCCTCTGTTTCCACTCTGATAGTCCGACTTTGTAATACCAGTCATTCTAAAATGCTTTCCAACTCAAGTGATTGTTTCTATGAGACTATTGCCTGTCTGATGGGAGTTTGGCCTAGAAACTGCCCTTCCATATTGGCATTCAAACCGCTATCAGGTGTTAATGACTACTAAGCCAGACTGAATACAAACCAGAGCAGGAAGACAGTTCTATATCCTGTCAATTCCCTCAGAAAAGCCTCATAATAATGAGAGGGGAGGAGGGGGACTATCTCTCTGTCTCGAAGGGTGGAACAACTAAAGGAAAACCCTCTCTTGTCTTTCCATTTTCTTAAGATTGCAAAAACAGACCCAGCAGCAAATTAACCTGTGTGGGCAGGGGTTACCCAGCCAGGCAGACATCATAATTCAGATATTGATGCTTTTTGAAAGACTCAGATCTGGTTATTGGGTCAGGAGGACAGCCAGAGTAAGACAGTTCTCCATTTCAAGTAAAATTGATGACATTTATATTGGCAGTACCCTTTAGGAGTGGAAGGATTACAGACTCAGAAAAGAAAACATACGCAGAGGACTGGCTGGACAGATGTAAAAAGATGACTAGTATGGGAAAAAAAAATTGACTTGGGGCCGAAGGAGGCAGAACCTTGATATACCGATGCTATTTTAATTGGACTAGTACAAATCCTTAATTTCAATTTTTGTAGAATTATGCAATTGTTACAATTATGTGAAAATAATAAGAATGAAACAAAATGAAAATCAGACCTTCCAATAACAACATAATGTAACATTGTAATGAATGAAATCATTAAGGTGGGTATTCCCTCCAGGGATATAGATCTGAAGTCATATGTGCCTGCCTGTCTATGTTCTTCTACAGATTTGCCAGCAAATGTGTTTGGGTGTCTTCCTTGCATTCTCTTGACATTACATGGATACCAGCAGAGCAGGCATGCTGTCAATCCATTGTCCCTAAATCTTGGTACATGACTGGTCCATCATTTTTTCTGTTGAAACATTTCTCTAGTGACATTCTCTACACCACTACTTTTGTTTAACTTTTTGTTCATAATTCATTGCAGCCTTCCTAAACCTTCAAATGTGACACAAAAAATAATGGTACAAGATCAACTCATTTTATCGGAAAGCAATTTAATTATTTTAACTCCTTTGAAAACTGACAGGTATTTTGCTACAAATGTGACCTGTAACCCAAAAGAGACCCCGGTCCCTAAAAAGAGTTCTTATTTCTGGACCTCTATGCCTCTGGATTTATCTTATATGATGACCTGACTTCAAAGGGAGAAACTCAGGCTCTTATCATTCTCTGGTGTGTCATACCATACCCTGAAGTGGAAAACAAAGAAACAAACAAAAAATGGCCCCTGTGATAAAGTTTAGTTATTGCTTATATCTGGTGTTTCCCATTAAAAGGGATTAACATGGACTCTTTAGGAAAATACTCAATGTTCTAAACAGATAATGGGCATAGTAGAGATATTTTTATTTCTTCCACCACAAAAGAAAGGCTTAAAACAATAAAAACTTAAGCAGCATGAACTAATGTTTAAAATATAAACAATAACTTATTACTCTCATTATATATTTCTCGAAAGGTAAATGTCCTTTGTCTAACTGCTTGAACAGATAATTCATTTTCACCTCTGATCTGTGCTGTTTTTCACACTCACAAGTCCACACGTCCTGGCCAGCCAGGACATAGCAATGATTTTCTTAGTCCTCTTAACTGCTACATCTTCCTAGTGGTTTCTCCTGGTGGTGATGTACCTTGTCCTCTAAGATGCAGTGTAGCTACAGAAAGCACCTCCTGTTAGATAACCAATATTAACTTAGGAATCAAGGAAGTCTTAAACTCTGGAAGAAGTCACTAAGTATAGAAATATTGCTTCTTTAGAATTTTTATTTGTTTATTTATTTTCAGGGGACAAGCACTAAACAGAATAGGCAGCCAGGTACTCAAAGTTCAATATCATGATCATCATGATCAAAAGCAAGCATTTGTTCTAGGTTCAGCAAAATCTCTGGTGGGGCAAGAGGAAAGAGAAGCCTCCCATCCCCTTCCAAAGGACAGCTTGCAGAATCACAAGTGGCATAGCCAAATGAAAGAGGGAATGACAGGTAGCACTTGGCTCCTCCCTCTTAAATCCTGGAAAATAGGTTGTCAATCATGTTTGATGAACTCTAATCACGGAGACAAAGGGACCAATCAGAGTTACTATGTATCACATAGCCTTTACTGAGAAGCCAGAGAATCCAACTTATCTTCTAGAGAACCATAGCACATGCTGGGCTCCACTGACAATTTCTTGGTTTGGCTCGGATACAAAAAGATTACCATTCTGCTGCAGTAACCTACATTAATTTTGGATGCATCTGTAGTATCTTACAGTGTAACTCCTCATGCAAATACTTCCTGTAGAAAAAGAAAGCATATTAATTCTTTAAGCTACAATTAGTCTTTAAAATAGAGGGTTGAATTTGATCTCTAAGATATTTTCCACCTCTTACGTTCCATATTTCTATGAATATAATAGATCATTTAATTTTTTAAGAGAGGGAAATTTCTCCTACTAGCTGAGGAAAAAACATCATTAAAAATAACTCATTTTAGTTAAATTACCATATTTTTAGAAAGTTAAATTCACTTGAAATATCCACAAATATTAAATATAGCATCATTCCCTTGGGGTGGGGAGTCAGGAGTAAGGAAAGGGGATGAGAACTTGGGGGAAAAAATCTGAACCTTGAGATTTCTCTAAATATTTAAAAAAGATGGGGAGGATAACTCTGTGATATGATTGGTCCAGGGTATGGTCTAAGGAGAAAGCAGGTGGGATAAGCACAATGTCATTTGTCATGTTCCCTTGTAATATCATCCCTTAAACAGCTCTCATTTCAGAAGAGCCAACCCATAATTATTTGAAAGGAGAGAACACTTTACCCTCTCTTAGCAGTATGTGTGCTGAAAGTGCCAGCTGTGCTGCAGCTGCCGCAGTAGTCTATCCTTTCCCAGGAGAAGAGGGTTTCAGACCAACAAGTGTTTTTGCTAACTTTGTAAATATTTAACTACTTCTGTTTGAGTGTATTTGACTAAACAAACAGTAGCTTGGTGTATATGATGGGTATTATATTATATGTCCTGCCTCTGTTGGCATGGGGAGGGGGAAAAGGGAGGAGTTGTAGCTCAATCCCTATAAAAAAGAAAAGGTAATCATCTCTTGTTGATTGAAGGACAGAGCATTCCACTAAAATTATTTATCATGGTGACATCCCTGAATATGACTTAACAATACTAGGGACTTTTTGTGTGTGTCATCCAGTGAGTCTGCCTTTGGTGGATTCACTAAGATTAAAATCAGGGTGAGAAATTCCTGCTTTTGTCCCTTGATATTTGAGCCTTGAAGGATAAGATGACCTACAAAATTAAATCCAAAATACCTCTCTTCTCTAAAATTCACAGTGATCCCTCAGCCATATAGATGGCTCTGTCTTTCTAATTGTCATGGCCATGCCTCCTTCAATTGGGAACCAGGTAAACAGGGTCACAAGACTATAAGACTAGGCCAGTAGATTTAGAGCTAGAAGGTTCATCAAAGGCCCTCTAGTCCAACACTCTTGTTTAAGAGATGAAAAAGCTGAAGTCTGGTGAATAATATCATATTCATGTAGCTAAAGTACATTTAATGCCTCTGATATATAGAAGACAAACATACAATTTCCAATGGGTGATGTGTGTAGGAGGGAGGGTTAGGAGAAAGGAAGAATATTTTTATTTTCCACCTCATCAAGATTTCTAGAAAAAAACAACAACTCAATTCTTTACTTCTCTTTTGTATGTAGGTATATTCTGGAAGAATAATCAGATGTTAATTAGCATATTATTGATATTAACAGACAGCCCTATAATTCTCTATGGATCTGGCATTCTGTAGAGTCAGTATCAATATGTCACCAGCTCAAATGAGTAGTTTGTATGTTAATGAAATTAAAGCGGTCTCCAGATAATGATAACTAGGTTATCAAAGAACAGGGTAGGCAAAAAGGTGATGCTATGTGTAGAGTGAGCCAGTGATCCAATGATAGGATACTCAAAAGTTCAGTCCAGTCTGAGTAGATCCTCAAACATTTGAATATCCCTTGGTGTGGCTTAAAGATTATTGAGCATTGTGTCAACAAAATCTTGGTCTCAGAACTTCATGGGAATCTTGGCTCCTGGATTCCTAAGGGAAAGACCTGGACTTTAGACCATGGTTCTGCTAAACAATATAGGAGATAAAGGATTTTGTTTGGAGTGGATAAAGTGCCTTAGGCTAAATGATTCAGTAGCAGCAAGATGCACTAGTCAAAGAAGCTAAAGTAAGAAATTTCAAGGCTGTGAACCTGTAAGGTAAGGTTTCACCTTATAATTCTTGAAATGTTTAGTATTTCATCCCTTTTAATAGGCTAAGATTATGGATGATGTATTTGTCTCCATCCCTTCCTTACTAGATAGCTTGTTGTTTAAGTGAATTAGTGAATATGAAATTGTTCTGTATTACCTTGTACTGTAGTGTTTATTCAAGACCAGATGCATAAATTTAGTACTCAAAGGACCCCAGAAATAGACATGGGACACTTGAAATGTAAATAATGAGAGGTAAGTGTCTAGTTGAGCAACAGACATTTCTAAATGAGGCCATACCTCCAAATAACCCAGTGACATTACAAATTTGGCTTTGAATCTTGCCAATGTGTTTTAATGGAAAGAATATGGCATTTAGAAACCCAAGGATTGGGTCTGAACCTAGGCTTTAAAACTTTGTACCTGTATGATCCCTGGCTTAACATTTCATGTCTCTGAGCCTAAGTTTCCTCATAAAAAATCTTGCTCACAAGATAGTTATAAGGAAAATTGTGAACTATTATTTTAGAACAAAATTAGCCTTTCCCACAAGGAGTGCAGATAATTTACTCAAATTCCAGTTTCACATAGTGGAAGGCAGTCATTTCGAGATTCACTTGCCATAGATATGGGATTGCATTTGGCCTAAGCACTCTTTTCTACATGAAATATTGTCGAGATTTCTGTTTGCTTTCCCTCCAGTAGGGTTAGATATTATGATATTCAAGTCATTTGAATAGCCAAGAAATACTAACTTCCTCCGCTCCTGCCCCAGGTAGTGAATATATGATGCTCTTTTTTTTTTAAGAAACCTGGACTTTTAATTAGTAATTAAGATGCTTTTTTTCAGAAACTTGATATAAGGTAGACTCTTCCAGCATTATGAAACTGCAATGTAGCCAACTTCTCCAAACTTCTCTGAATTTTAGAGGTAATTAGACACCTTAAATTGAATATCAACCATAAATCAAGTCATTGGCACACAGAGTAGAAATCTACTAAAGATTTTTTACTTAGTTGGTTCTAGTACTTATATCTCTGAGGTAATTGAGTCTGGGAGGTTGGATGATGATGGATCGTTTCAGTTCAAAGCCTACTTTGTGCCTGCTATGTGCAAGGCACTGTGCTAAGTGCTGAGGATATGAAGACAAAGAAGAAACAAAGAAATTCCTTGCCTTCAAGAAGCTTATATTCTACTTGGGTGAGGTAGAGGGGTAGGGATAAAATATTTACTCAGTTAAGTAGATACAAATTATATATAAATAAAACAAAGTGATTTTAAGAAAGACAGAGAGTGCTAATGGGCTCAGAGATCAAGAAAGTACTCCTGTAGAAAGTACCCCTTGAGTTTTGCTTTAGAAGAAGCTTGGTAATCTGAGAGGCAGAGTTGATGGTAGCATTCCAGGCATTGCAGGGGGAAGCACTTGAGCAAAGTCAGGGAGAGGGAAGGTGAAATGTATTTGTAGAACACTTTGAGCACAGCACCTGCTAGAGATGTAGTGTTGTAGGGCCTCTAGAGGGGTTGGCCATTGTGTCATGTGACCTGTTTTCAAACTTGCTTTTGACACATAATGAATGAACTTGAACAAGCCAATTAACTTCTTGGTGGCCTATTCAACTTTTTAATACCTTAAGTTATAGACAAGTTTCCAATCTGCATTGATTGAAGGAGTTGCTTTGTACTTTGTTAACATTTAAACAAGAACAAGCTAAGCTTTGAACATGCTTAGCATAGACTCAAAACAGTATAAAATTTACAATGTATTCCATTTCCAACTAAGAAGTATAGATATCCAGGGATACCACAGTTTTAAAGATTCATATGAATAGTCCTAGAACAGCAGTTCACCTGGAATACAACTTTTGTTCAAGATTTAATAGGGAATGAGGGCAACAAGTGTTCCATACTTGAAATCACATTTCCCTCTACTGTCTCCTCACACTACAAAGCACATACTAAAGAGCTATGCTTAGTGAACACTCAACAAAAAACGATTTATGACAATGGAGATGAAACAAAACACTGAGGAAAAAATTTATTTGGAAAATAAAATTAATTAATTCATCAGATAATACTTTTTATAAGTTATTTTCTTGTTCGTTTGGTTTTAAATATACCAGTCATACTCAATATCTGTCCCTAGCACATATGGTACCTTTGTTTGAATGAAGAAAATAGTTAAGCAAAATGAAAGGACAGTGGATACATCTGACACCACGTGTACCATTTGGTATCCATAACCCTGTTCATTCCCCTTTATTAAGAAGGGGGAAATATGTTTCATTATGTGCTCTATAGGATCAAGCCTAATTTTTTTGCAATTAATTCAAGTTAAGTTGTTCTAGGTAGTTTCTTGAATTACTCTCAAACTTTAGAAATATAGACAACAAAAGAATGCATAGTGGTATAATAGACAAAAAAGATTGGAGGCAGTACTAATGAGAAGTAAAACAGGGAAAGGCAACTTTCTAGCTTAAAAAAAAGGAAACTTTTTAAATCTTCAAGTCTTTTAAAGTTAACCATTAAGGACCATTCATTCCATGGTCAATAGAACCCACTGAAGGGAAACGTATCATAGAGTTATACCTAGCAAGAACCTCAGAAGTCATTTAGTTCAGACCCCTCATTTTATAAACAAGGAAACTGAGAGGCTCATGACTTGTTCAAACTTGTGTAGTTAATAAGTGTTAGAGGTAGGATTTGAACTTAATCCAAAAGCAGAGCCAGTGTTCTTTCTATGTTTCAAATGTAATGAATTCAGCCTGTAAGAGGAAAATACATTAATAATTTGATGATTTCATATTGTCTGAGATGATCCTTATGAGCTGGTTGTATTTTTATTAGTATGTGCTTACTAATCTGATGGACCTTTTAAGGGATAGAGCATATCATTAAGAATCGTAGGTGTAAACAAGAGATGGAGAGCATTGTGAGATATAAAATGGATATTTTTATTACATTAAATTAAAAAGAGTTTTTGCACACATAAAGCCAATGTAGCCAAGATCAGAAGGAAAGCAGAAAATTGAGGGGCAGGGAGAGAATTGTATATACAGTTTCTCAGATAATGGTCTCATATCTCAAATATATAGAGAATTGTTCCAAATTTATAATAGCAATCATTCCCCAATTGATAAATGGTCAAAGGATATGAACAGGCAGTCTTTTGATGAAGAAATTAAAACTCTGTGTACTAACATGTATGAAAAATACTCTAAATCGTTATTGATGAGAGAAATGTAAGTTAAACAACTTTTAGATATCATCACACACCTATCAGATGGACTAAAATGATGGAAGGGGGGAATGACAAATGTTGGCAGGGATGCAGAAAAATTGGAACACTAATACACTGTTGGTGGAACTGTGAACTGATCCAGTTTTGGAGAGCAATCTGGAATTGTGCCCAGAAGTTATAAAACTGTGTATAGCATTTGACCCAGCAATACCGGTAGTAGGTCTTTTCCAAAGGTGATAAGGGAAAAGGGGGGGAAAAAAACCCTGTGTATTCTAAAATATTTATAGCAGCTTTCTTTGTGGTGGCCAAAAACTGGAAATTTAGGGGATGCCCATCAATTGGGGAATGGCTAAACACTTTGAGGTATATGATTGTGATGGAATACTACTGTGCTGTAATAAATGATGAGCAGGTTGGTTTTGGAAAAACATAGAAAGACTTGCAAGAAATAATAAAGAGTGAAATGAACAGAAGCAAGAGAACATTGGATACAGTAACAAAAATATTGTTCAAAGAATAACTGTGAAAGACTAAGCTATTCTAAGTTTTATAAATATTCCAATCAGTTACAAAGGACCTATGAAGGAAGGTGATGTCTACTTCCAGAGAAAAAAATAATAAATAGAAATATGCATAATATGGTTTTGCATCTGTCTATCTATCCATCTATATATGTAATCTGTGTCAGATTGTGGCCCTTTCTAATGCAATATGGGGAGGGAAGGAGAAAGACAGCTCGAAACCGAAAATGAAACAAAAATGATTAATTTTAAAAAAGAGTCAGTAGGTAGCAAGGACTCAGTAAGCTGCCCATGCTTCTTTGTGGCACATGAGAAAATGCAATTTTAGAAATCAAAAAAGGACCATAGCTTTTAGTTGTAGCCCATTACTGCCAAAGTCTTGTAGGAAAAGTGGTAGCAAAGACACACATTTTTAACAATTCTGTTAGCGACAAATAGAAGTTTTTTTTTTAATTTTGTAAAGTAGAATCAAATTTCCTTGTAGCACTGTATTAAAGAAAAAAAATACCTGACTTGGAGTCGAAAGAGTTGAGCTTGAATCCTTACTCTATTACTTATTATATGCATGACCATGTTTGAGTGACCTCCCCTGTTTGAGCCTCAGTTTTCCCATCTGTAAAATGAAGGGCTTAGATTAAATAAATTTAATCCACTAAAATGGATTAAAATCCATTCTGGCCCTTAATCCATTCTAAGATGGTTCTAAATACAACTCAGGTACTTACTAGCTGTATGACTTTGAATAAGTCATTTAAAAACTCCTAGCCCTAGTTTCCTCATCTGTAAAATTGGAGTATTAGTGCCTTCCTCATACAGTGGTCAGAACAATTAAATGGGATAGTGTATTTGTGAAAGTGCCTTGTAAACCATGAATTGCTATGCCAGTACATGTCATTATAAAGATATTCCTTCAGCCAATCTCCCCCCACCCTAGATATTCACCATGTCTAGCTATTTTTAAAAGATTAGAATCCTGCAGGCTTTACTGAGTCTGCTTTGTTTCTGTCTTTTTGAGGATACTAGAAGATCCCTCCCCTAAAAAAGGCAGGTATTTAACTACCATATTACATTTTAGAAAGACTGAACCTGGATCTAGGAGCTCTCCCTCTTCCTGAGCCCTTTGGCCTTTACTTCCCCATGGCTTTTTCATGAATTCCATTTTTTTAAAGATTAATTTTTAAAAGTTAAATCTTACTGCTTTTGATATTTTCATCCTACCTAAAACCATTACAGAACAGAGGTAGCTCTCATCCAAACCTTCAACTCCAGTTTTTCTCTCAGTTCTTAAGAAACATAGTTTCTGAATTAGAAAATTAGTCCTTAAAAATAGCTGGTGCCAACTACCTAGAAATGAGATTTGCATGTGATTATATTCTCTTGTTCCAGTTCCAGCATCTACCAGGCATTCAATTTGTCTTTGAAGTATGTTTATTTTGGATAAAGTAGATTAAAAATAAAGTTATTTTTATTACACATGTACGTAGCTACGAAAAACTCAAATGCAAAATCAGGTATGTGAAGGTCAGGAAATCATTAGTTATTAGTTGAGGCTATAGAATGAAATTAAAAGGCAAATCATGTTACTTCTGTTAACAGGAATTGCTCAGTGTATTTTGGATTACCAGATAAAAATATTACAAAGATCAAATTGATAAGTTTCAAGGAATGATTACTGGTTTATAGATTTATACCTGAAGGTCATTTAGTACATCCTCATCATTTTAAAGAGGAGGAAATTAAAGCTGGGAAAGCCAAAATTACTTGTCCAGGGTCATCCAGGTAGTAAATAGCCAAATAGGAACTTGAACCCATGTCCTCCTCCTGCAAATCAAATGCCCTTTCACTGTATCTGAATGATGCCAGTGCAGCATAAACAGCCCTGAACTAGCCATCATTAAGGCCTGGGATAAAGGTCCTTGAGAGAAAAGACTACCTTTTGCCTTTCTTTTTATTCCCAATTCTTGTACAGTGTCTGGCACATCATACGTGCTCAACAGATGTTTATTGACTGACAATGTTCCTTAGAGAAAATGCAAGTACTTATGTTCGAGGCAACTGACTGCGTCCTTGTGATTTCTTGCCTAAAAGATGTAAAAAAAATGACTAGACATTATTTGCTCTCTTGCTAACTTTCCTTGTGGAGTTTATAAATTGCTGAAGATATAAGCAAACTAACCTACCTACATAAGCTACAATTCCTTATGTCCTTGCAATTTTTGTGCCAACCCATATGCTCTCCAATGACAATCAGGATTTTGTCAATCACAACATGTTTCCTGTGGTTAAGAAGGACTACCCCTCAGGAATTTCCTGAATTACATGATGCTGCCTAGAGATTTAAAAAAAAAAAAAGAGAGAGAAAAGAGACAACTGAGGGAAGGTCATTCCTTTTGAAGGATCCACTGATTCATCAAATCTTTGGTTTTGTTTTGTCTTTGATAATTTTTTTTGTTATTTGTGTTTTTACATTGACTAAATTTCCCCCTATATCTCTTCTCTTTTCCTCCCAGACAGCCATTCTTTATAACAAAGAGTTTAAGAAAAAAGAAAAAAAGAGGAAGAGGAAAAAATCAGTAAGCCAACCAATATATTGAAAAAAATCAGATGTTATATGCAATTTTTGTTTAATTTTTAATTGATAAACCTTTTTTTTGTCATCTGAGTCATCAACTCTTTTTGCTTAGTGGCCAATAAAAGGATTGCTCTATCATCTGTTAATCCCTTGAGTCTTTCAGCATTGTTATATAGGGCAGCCCTGTGAATATCCTGAAACACCTGTTACTGAAGAATGCAGATTCATTTAAAATTCTTTGTTGTAAGCTATAAAACATTAATTATAAAATATATAACCATAAGCAATACACAATATAGCATAATACATTGTAAGACTATATATTAGACATACAATATAACATGATACATATATAATTGTATATTTTATTATTATAAGAATTTATAATTATTTTGGGGAGGAAAGTAGGTTCTATGTGCCTGATTGTAGGAGGCAAGGAGTATGAGATATTCCCCTACTCAAAAAATATCTTCCCAACGAATGTCACTAGATTCCTTTGGGTTAATAAGGTTTTCAACTCAAATTTAAATGTACTTTGGGAGGGTATAGCTTGTTAGTCATTCACACCTTTGTTTCAATTGCTTTAATCACATCAACAGCCAGTTGAAATCAGTCTGTTGTTGAATTTGGCTGTGAAAGAAGCAAGAAAGGGAAAGAGGGGGAAAGAGTTGGGGAGTGGTTAGTATTGGGGAACTCTTTGAAGTCTTGGATAAAAGATTCTATGTAAATAGTAAGTGTTAGTATTTTTGTTATCTGCAATTAGATTGGATCATATCTTTCTGAGCTCAAATAATTATTTTGGCTTGTAATTGAAATGTCAAACTTAAGGCTTGTTTTCAAGGTTACTAATAAGTTTTTTTTTTTAAGTCTTGGGATGCTAGGCTGTTGAAATTCGTTAGGGGAGAAAAGACAGTATTCTGAGATCCTTATAGTGACTTATTCCAGGAACAGCCTCCTTCTAGTTGTTTTGTACAGTTTCTTGGAGGTTATACTGTAATTGAAAGAAAGTGTCAGAATAGAGAACAGTCTACATGGTGTATAAGAGTAGGTGGATAGGGGAGGATACTAAAATTTTAATTAGAAAACCTAGATTTTAATCTTGTGTCTTCTTCCTTTGTACAGGTCACTTGACTTCTCTGGGCTCAATTTCCTCTCTTTTAAATCTAAAACTATTATCCGATGATCTTCATTTGTAAAATGGACTTAGGTGACTTTCAGTTGTAAATTTATGAACCTATATACAACTCTTTATAATCTTGCGTGACGTTGGCTAAATCATTGCACCTCTCTGCACTTCAGTTTTCTTCTCTGTAAAATGGGAACAACACTTTTTGTCCTCCCTATCTCTCACAATTACAATGAGAATCAACTAAGAAAATTCCTATTAAGTGCTATGTAGGATCATAAATTGAGTTGGAGGGGTCATCTTGTTCAATCCCATCATATTACAAATGTGTTTTGTAAGGGCATCATTTAAAATAAGAAATCTACAAAATTAGCGTTAAGCCATTAGCTTACACAAAGTCTGGATCAGAGCCTAGCTCCCTAAATTCTAAACTCAGCACTCTTGCTGTTTCATTGTCATGTTCTATAAATCTGAGTTATTATTCTCTACCTTTTGTGGGTTGACACTTTTTTATTTTATTTTAAAATTTGTTACAGGTCTTTGCAAGAGGATCTTTGATGAAATATTAAAGCATTTTGATATAATTTGCCAGCTAATAAATGTCTCCTTCTAATGTTATTGATGTGCCAGTAACCCTTGCACGATGTTATCAGTTTCTTTTGATAGACAGCAGTTCCTGTAAACTAATAAGGGGATTCATATGACCTTTATTAATGTACTTAATTCCAGAAAGAACTTGGTCATTTCTAAAGATTACCTTGCAGTAGTCAGAACATTATTACTTCAGTTTCCCACCTGGAAATCTAACAGTTCAATACAACAGGCTTCTTTTAAAAGAAATGCTGAGACACTTAACAAAAACCTATGGAATCATCATCTGGGCCTATGTGAATAAAATGGAGATAGTAATGAAAAGTTAGGCCATGAGTTTATTTGAAGGTAGTGAACTATTTCAATTAATTTTTTGCAAACCAGTTCTAGAAGATAATCAATTATAATGACCTGTTGCATGTTTTCATGGGGGTTGAGACTGGTGAGCAGTGTGTGGAGATGACAATAGAATTGGCAGAAATATTTAAATACTCAGAAATTGCCTACAAAATTGCTGTTAAGTATATGTGATTCCATAAAATAGGATGGTTTTATTTATAGACTTTCTGAAAAAACATCTACCATATGCATATGCATGCACATACATATATATATGCATAAACACATGTATACATATGTGTATATGCGTGTATGTGCGTGTGTGTATATGGACATAGAGATACAGATATATAAATTTGAAGGAAATCAGGTAGTGATTAGAAAGAAAATAAAGACAAGGACAGTAGTCTTCCTGACTGGGTATAAGTTGGGACAGATGGTTTCTGAGGTCCTTACATTCTGCATTATTCACCACATCATAACATGCAAGTTGGAGGTCCTCCTTGAAAGAAAGTCAGGTAGCATCCCTTCAATACCATAACACGGTGCCATGAGTTACCACCTCCAAAAGTCTATTTCCATATGTCTTCATTTCATGGCAGATAATTTGTCTATTTTGGTAAAAGGCAATTAAAAGTGAAGCAGAAATGATTGTTACCTCATCATAACCCCAGCTATTCCTCTTCAGACCCGAGCATCAATAATCTATCAAAATGAGTGAGCCTTATTCAACTCAACAGGAAGGTATTAAGTGCTGCTAATGTGCTAAGCACCGTGCTAAGTTCTTTTTGTTCTCCCTATCTCTCACAATTACAATGAGAATCAACTAAGAAAATTCCTAGGGAAGTAAAAACAGTTCCTACCCTCAAGAATATTCTACAGTATACCACAAATACAAAATAATAATAATAATAATAATGAACAAATTCCCCCTCCCCTCCAATTAAACAAAAATTTATTTCTGGGAATATCTCCTAAGGTTTAAGGTGAACCTCCTTTACTATAAAGACTTCATCCATCCAATACAATGATAATACCTGGAAATGTATATAATATTTTGCTGTAATAGTCCCATATCTCTCTGACAAGGGGAGACAAATATATTTTATTTAACTTCACTGGATTTTTAATTATTTAGAGTTTGGCTTCCTTTTAATGATCTTTCTATTGATATTGTCACAGCCTTTGTGTATGTTGCTTTTTTGGTTCTATTTAATTCTCTGTCATCTCACGTTTCTCTGAATTTCTCATATTAAGTACTTCCTACTGCACAATAATATTTCATTGCATACATTGCATACTCATACATTCTCCAATTGATGGGCATCAACTTGTTTTTCAGTTCATCAATACCATGAAAGTATTGCTATCAATATTTTAGATTTTGATTTATGTCTTTAAACTCCTTAGGGAATATGACTCACAGAATGTTATGGACTATCAGAATTGGAGGTACCTTAGAGAGCACTTTGTGTGAACCTTTCCCTCATTTTGTAAGTGGGTAATATATAGTTATATAATTTGGCCAAAGTCACCTAGGGACTAGAAATTAGCTGTCTTAATACTCCAAACCAGGATCCCTTCACAAGCTTACTACAAGAATCCTATGTTTCTGGAGTTAAGATTAACAAAATGTTTTCCTCACAAAAAAATCTTGTGAGATTGGCTTTCTATCACAACAATTACGCTAGCAATATGGACCTAAAATGCCTACAGCTAACCAAGCGTATGAATTGCTAGATCTCAGTCAGTCAATAAGCATTTATTAAATAACCACAATGTGAAAATCTCAGTGTTACAGGCTAAAGATACAAAGAAATGTGAATATATATATATATATATATATATATATATATATATATATATATATATATATATATATATATATATATATATATGTGTGTGTGTGTGTGTGTGTGTATACATATATACATACACATACATATATACACCCATACATTTATGCATATACATACATACATACATACATACATACATACACACATGCATACATGTGGGTGTGTGTGTGTGTGTGTGTGTGTGTGTGTGTGTGTGTGTGTGTGTGTGTGATTGTATGTATTCCCTGTCCTGGGGAAGCTTACAATGTAATGGGGGAAACAATGTGAAAACAACTATGCACAAATCACCTAAAACAGAATTAATCTACAGAGGAAAAGCACTAGAATTAAGAGGAATTGGTAAAGACTTCTCATAGAAAGTGGTATTTTGTCTGGGACTTGAAGGAAGCCAGAAAAGCCAGGAGGTAAAGGCAGAGAGAAAACATTCTAGGTACGGAGGACAGCCCGTAAAAATAACTGGAGCCAAGACATGGAGTGTCTTGTGAGAGGAACAGCAAGGAGGTCAGTGTTACTTGATTAAAGAGTACATGGTAAGGGGCAAGGAAGGTATAGGGTATAATAAGACTTAAAGGTGGGGGAAGGGCTAGGTTATAAATGGCTTTGAACAACAAAGAATTTTATATTTGATTACTGAAAAAATAGGGAACTGCTGGAGTGCGTTAAGTAGGAGAGGAGCAGATGAAGTGGTAGGGCCTATATTTTGTTGGCTGAATGGAGGATGGATTCGAATGGGGAGAGGCTTGTGACAGTTAGACAAACCAGCAGGCTATTGCAATAGTACAGGAAGGAAGAGAGGTATGCTTGCACCAATGTGGTGTCAGTATCAGAGGAAAGAAGGGATGTATTCAAGACATGTTGGAAAGGTGACATTGACAGATCTTGGCAACAGATTAGATGGGGTGGGTGGAGGTGGTGAGAAACATGAGGAATCAAGATTGACATGTATATTGTGAAGCTGGGGAACAGTAATAAGTAAGTTTGGAAGGAAGGGGAGGGTTTGAGAAGAAACATGAAGAATTCATTTTTCAATGTATTAAGTTTAAGATGTATGTACAACATCAGAAAGAAATGTCTGATGGGCAGTTGGAAATGTGCGGTTTAAAGGTAGCAGAGAGATTAAGACTAGATAAGTAGATTTGAGACTCAACAGCATAGAGATGCTATTTGAATACATGCAAGCTCATAGATCATGAAGATCCAGCAAAGGAGACTGAGAAGGAGGAGTCAAATGGAAGAAAGTAGTGTCCTGAAAGGGGTAAAGATTAAGCAATGGGCCTCCGTCTGGAAGACTCATCTTCCTGAGTTCAAATCTGATCTCAAACACTTACTAGCTGTTTGACTCTGGGCAAATCACTTAATCCTGTTTGCCTCAGCTCCTTATCTGTAAAATGAGTTGGAGAAGGAAATGGTAAACCACTGCAGTATCTTTGGCAAGAAAACCTCAAATGGGTTACAAAGAGTCAGACATAACTGAAAGTATTGAACAACAACAAATGTCCCAAAAACTTAGAGAGAAGAGGGCGATCAACAGTTTCAAACACTGCAGAGAGCTCAAGAACGATGAGGATTAAAAAAAAAGAGTCTTTGGATTCAGTAATCAAGAGATCATTGGTAAGTATAGAAAGAGCAGTTTTAGTCAAATGGTGAGGTTGGAAGCCAGATTGTAAAGAGTTAAGAAGTGAGTGAGAGGAAAGAAGTAGAGGCATTCATTGCAGAGAGGCTTCTCAAGGACTTCAGACAAAAAAAAGGTGGGGGAGGAGGAGAGATATGGGACTATAGTTAGTAGAGATGAATTAATCAAATAGGTGGGGTTTAAAAAGCTCATGGATATGTTTGTAGGTAGCAGGGAAATAGCCAATAGACAAGGAGAGATTAAAGAAAATTAGAAAGTGGAGATAATGGAGCAATATGCTGGAGGATGTAGGATGGAAAGGGATTACTTTTTCAGATAGAAGCTTTTGCCTTGGGAAGAAGTGAAAGAGGAGTGAAGGAAGTGACAGTGCCCAAAGGCATTTCAGCAATATGAGACAAAAAGGAGGGGAGAAGAGAGAACTCTCAGCAAATAACATCATTTTTTCTTCAATAAAATATGTGTCAAGATTCTCAGGTGAGAGAGTGGACAGAGAGAAAACCATGGGAGGCTTGAGGAGGGATAAAAAGGTTTGGAAGAACCTTATGGGGATAGTGATTTAATTAGGGAGATATAAAAAGATTGTCTAGCAACAGTAAGGGCCACGTGAGGTTAGGTGACATAAATTTATAGTGGATGTGGTCAAGACAGTTGCATGATTTTTCCCACTTTTATTAATCAGCACATGTGAAAAAATGAAGGCAAGAACTATTGGTTGCAATTCAAGGTTAAGGCTCTACAGGACAAGACCAGAAATATGGCAAGGGGACAATGGATTGAAGAGAAAAGGATAGTGTAGAATTGAATTGATTCACCAATAGATCAAGATGGGAAAGGAGAAGAGTTTGGCTAGTGTAAGGGTGATGGCATGGGAGAGGACAAAGGGGTCAAAGGACTGGAAATCATGATATATATGGAAAGCAAGTTTTGGTACTGGAAGGCAGAATAGACTGGCAATGGAATGCCAATAGATTGTGATCAGGTCAGGGAATTTCAGAGTTCATGAACATGGAATCAGTGGGTGATGGTAACATCAAAGGTATGACTATTTCTATGTGTGACTGAGGTGGAGGAATAGGGTTTATACAAGGGGCAAAGGAAAGGAGAGCAGCTGTTGCAAAGGCTGTGGCATACATAATGTAGGAGTCTGATCAATTTGTCTTATCTATTTCCAACATAAAGCATATTTGTTGACTTTGTTGTATGACAATTAGAATTGCCTGACATGAGGTGTTTTTGGTAATTGCTTCTTATACTGACATTTAATTCAATTCTGCAAGCATAAATCATTAAGCAACCATCATACACAATGCGCTATACTGGCCAACTCCCTGCCCTCAAGAATATAATATCCTACTGGAGTGATAGAACAAATACCAAGTATTGGGTGAGACCTATGATTCGATCAGTATAGAGAACTCCCAACTAGAAAACTTCCTCCACCCATGCAGATAAGCAATTCATTTGAAACCTGTACTCTTTGTGAACTTGAACTGTGTGAGGTTACCTGACCTACCTACAGTCACAGTTAGCATGTGTCAGATACAGGACTTAGATCCACATAATCTTGCCTCAAAATACCAAATATATGTATTAATTTGGGGTGGGAGTAGTAGGGAATGAGATGAGCCCTGAGTTAGCCATAACTTAAAAATATTGTGTAATTGAGAAGGCACTGGGTTAGAAAGATATAGGAGAGATGAGTTTATGGCTGAAATCCATCAATTATTAATTATCATGATTGGCCCTGGGCAAGTCATACATCTTCTCTGGCATTATTTCCCTTATTTGTAAAAATGAGGTGACAATGGAATGACCTACCTCACAAAATGTTTTTAAAACTCAGATGAGGTCAATGGACCTTCTAAACTTTGTAAAGTGGTATATAATTGTGCCTTATAATTACTATTATCACCACATCATTCTTATCATTTTCAAAGGCATTTAATTAGAAATAACCCTAGGGAAGTTGTTTTCTTATTATTATACTTTTGTGTTTCTTGTTTTATGGACTACTGTGTAGATGAATAAAATATCTGCTTTATATAGTTTAATAAACTGTTTACCATGTAAGCACTTTCTCAGTGAATGTATACTGAATGTATCTCTGGTATAACTCAAGTAATAGACAATGAAGCAGAGATAATATTGTGAAAGTAGAAACAAGAAGATCTGACAACTTATTGGATATGTGGTGTGAGTGGGAGGGAAGAGTTAAAGGTGTTACTAAGGTTGTAAACCTGGGTGACTAGAAGGTTGGTAGTTCTGTCAACAGTAAGAAGGAAATTAGAAAAAGGTTTGTTGGGGAAAGAGAGAGTTCTGTTTTGGATAGGTTGATTTTGAGATACTTATACTCTAATCAGAAATTTCTACTAGACAGGTAATGATGTGAGACTGAAGCTCAGAAAATAGGCTAAGGATGGATATATATGGATCTGGAAATCAGCTACACAGATGATAATTGAACCCATAAGACCTGGTGAGATCACCAAATGAGTTAGTATAGAGAGAGATGAGAAGGGAGTCCAGGAAAGAATATACTCATATTAGAGGATGCAGTACAAATGAAGATCTAGCAAAGCACAATGAGTAGTTTGGCAAGTAGAAGGGGAAACAGAAGAGAGCAATTTCATAAAAACCTTGATAGGAGAGAAGAGGGGCAGTGATTAACAATGTCAAATGCTTCCTAGAACTTATGAAGGGTAATGATTGAGAAAAAGCCATTAGATTTAGGAATTAAAAGATCACCGTTTACTTTAAAGAGCATATTTTAACTGAATGGTGAGTTCAGATGCCAAATTACAGAGGGCTTAGAAGTGAGAGAAAAGAAAGCATAGATGCTGAGTAGAAATGACTTTTTCTAGCTCATCACTATGACAGGTTGGAGCCAGACTACAACCCTGTGTATTCCTATTTCTTAGATTTATGAGAGTAGTTTCATCAAAGTGACCACAGTGATAACACAGTCAGTGATATTACCAGAGGCCAATTGGCCAGAATTTTAGTGTTCTTTCCAGGGCTTCTACCTTGATGATTCTAGGGAACGTAGAGTATCTGTACATCAATGTGTTTTCCATTCCTTTATTTTGGCACTCCTTTCCCCCTTGATATGGCTAACATGTTGGGATTTAATCAAGTTGGTTATCGTTCTTTGTTGTCATTGAGGCAGCTGGGTGGACATACTGTTAGACATATTGTTAGTCAGGAAGTCTGGGGTTCGGAACTTACCTCAGATACTTTCTAACTGTGTGGCCCTGGACAGAAAGTTAACCTATGCTTGCTTCTGTTTTCTCAACTGTGATATAGAACCTATCTTCCAAGGTTGTTGTGATAATAAAATGATATATGCAATGTCCTTTGCAAACCTTAAAGTACTGTATAATATAAGCCATTGGAATTGCTGTTTTTGTTGTTGTTATACTGTCAGAAGGTCCTGCCTCTGACACATACTAATTGTGTGACCCTTGCAAGTTACTTATCCACTCACTGCTCCAGGTAGTTCTTCAAGATAATAACTTACGGAGAAGGTGGTAGTCATCATTAGTAGAGGGAGTTTCCTCATATGGGAATTCCATATATTCAGAAATCCCAGGTCCAGCCCCTATTATCATCCAGTAAACACTGCCTTTGAAGTAGGGCAGAAGATAATGAGTATCATTGGACAAATGTACAGTACACAGAGTGACAATTTTCTGATTTGATGTATTTCTTCTTTTCTACCTGCTTTTGGTATAGGAACACCAAATGTGGCACTTGTTCAAATAATTCTCAGGTTTCAGAGCTCATGATTTTCCATCTGGCTCTTCAGAAATAGTTTCCCTTTGTCCATTTGCCAAATAGCCAAGGGTAAGGAAAAATGCAGTAGAATCCAGGTTTCAGCATAGATTTGTTCACATTATCCCACCTCCACCCAAGCTGTTGAAGACTGGTTGGTCAATTGCCATGAGACGCTGTCACCCACATATCTCATTTTGGAATAAAAGAAAAAAGCATGTTCTATACCCAGAGAAACCTTGATATAGATTAAACAGTACAGGCAGGAATTATAGTCAAAATACCTGGGTTCAGGTCCCCTATCTGCCCCAATTAGCTTAACTTCTTCAAGACTAAGTTTTCTCACATTTTAAAAATAGAGTCAATAATACAGTATCTTGTTTTAAGCTGCTAAAGCTTAAAACTGCTCCTCAACGTTTGTGACACCATATACTGTACTTAAAAACTAAGGAAAGATAAAAGTCAAACCCCTCATTTTACATATGAGGACACTGAAGCCTATGAAGGTGAACTTATTTGCATGAGACTTTTAAGAAAATTAAATAAAAATTTATATGAAGTAATTATAAACAAAAAGTACTATATAAATATGTGGTCCTATAATTATTATGACTACTACTATTATTATATAGCAAGAATATTTGCCTTTCAAAACATAAACACTTCTAAAGTCAAACCACTGAAGAATCATGTTATTTGTACAGAAGAAAGATAACTCCAAAAAATAAATTATTGTGGGACTACAAGCATTAGATAGAATCAGGGGTCAGGACTCCTACCTTTGTTGAAGGCTAGCCATGATATAGGCTTTGTTTCCCCTAGTTAGAACACATCTGGATTATCGAGTTTCTGTTCTAGGTACTCAGTTTTAAGAAAATCATTGATATTAGCTGGAGAGCCTCTAGACAAGGACAAGTGGGATGTTGATTGAGTCTTGAAATCATTCCATATGAACTTAAGTTGAAATAACAAGGGATGTTTGGGCTGGAGAAAAGACTTCAGTGGTACATGTCATCAGGGTACTTGAAAAACTATCAAATGGAAAAGGGATTAGGTTTATTGGCTTGGCCTCAGATAGTAAAACCAGCAGTGGTGAATGGAAGTTGCAAAGAAGCAAATTTAGACTTGATAGAAAGAAAAGCTTCATAACAACAACAATAAAATTAGAGTTATTAAAAAGTACAATGAGTTGACTCTTGAAATAGTTGATTTTACATCACTAGATGCATTATGTGATTTCTTTTCAGTTATGTGTAAGATAATCAGGGGTGGGAAATCTGAGGCCTCAAGGCCATATGTGGCCCTCTTGATCTTCAAGTTCGGCCCTTTGACTGAATCCAAACTTCACAGAAAAAATCCCCAAACCATTAAGTTTGGATTCAATCAAAGGGCAGCACTTGAGGACCTAGAGGGCCACATGGACCTCAAGGCCACAGGTTACCCACCCCTGGCCTTAGATCATTTCTTCCTTTCCTTCCAATGCAAGTCAGTAATTATATAGTTACATTTCAGGGGAATTTATAGTAAATATGGTACAATATAAAATGTACGCACACTATAGGAGACTGCATTGCAAATTCTAGTCCTGCCACTTGTTCTTTAGCCTGCAACAAACTTTGTCACATGTAAAATGGGGATAATAATGATTATACTAATTGTCTCACAGAGCCCTTGTGGGGGCCCAATGAGATAATGTACATGAAAGGGATATGTAAATGATGCTGTCTTTAGTTTTCTTTTTATTATGAACCTTAGAGTTTCATATCAAAACATTTATTTTGTAATGGGTCTCTATCAAAATTAAGCTTGAAAGGCTCATCTGTCATGATCTTAGTTTAGCCTAGGAAGAAATTAATAATGGGATGGTTAGATTTTTTTAAAATTTAATTTAAAGAGATGAAGTTTAATTCCATAGAAATTAACTCTTTATTTGTTAATCAAGTGGCCCAATAATGATGACACTTGATATCAATAACCTGTGCCCAACTAGCATTATAGAATATTAGTGTTGGAAGGACTTTATAGATTACTCTCTTCATTTTAGAGTTAAGAAAACTGAGTTTCAGAGTTGAAATGTCTTTCCCAAGGTCCCACGGCTAATAAGTGGAAGAACTGGAGTTCAAATATAGATTTTCCTTTTTGAAATTCAATTCTTTCTACTACACAGTGATGCTGATTATGTTCAGTCATTTCATTCTTCGTGACTCCATTTTGGGGTTTTCTTGGAGAAGATATTGGAATAGTTTGCTGTTTCCTTCTCTAATTCATTTTAAAGATGAAGAAGCTGAGGCAAACAAGGTTAAATGATTTGCCCAGCACTATATATCTAATAAGTGTCTGAGGCCAGATTTGAACTCAGGAAGACAAATCTTCCTGACTTCAGGCCCAGCACTCTGTCCACTGGGCCACTTAGTTGCCTGGAGTATGTGATGCCCTTAATGAGAAAATATATTTTATTCTGTTCTAAAGATGGCTGAATAATTGGAATAGCTGCCCCCTATGCCAGGCATAGTAAGTCAATGGTCTCCAAAATGAGAGTCATGGCACTCAGGGAGTATATAAGAGGATAAATGGGAGTGAATGAAGACACAAAGGGATTAGGGACTACCTGTTCAATTGAACCTAGTTGAAGGAACTACCTCCCTCAAGGGAGTTGAAACTCACTATGAGTTTCTGCCAGAGGTTGATCTAATTGGGAAATTGATGAAGCTACAGAGTAAGTGTTGTTTTCTTTCTCTGTGTATGTCTCTAGCTCTCTGGTTCTCTCTCTCTCTGTCCCTCTGTCTCTCTGTCTCTCTCACTCTCTCTCCTTTCAGTGACTAGGCTGTGCCAGTGATATCAGGGAAAGACAGAGGCTAAGAAAGAAATTTAGCAGGGCAGACTGAAGCAGGCTGAGCAAGGTGCTTAGTCAAGGGTATTTGTGAGGGGGCACAGAGGCACTGAGGACAAATCAAGGCTGAGCCAGGGACCAATTGATAGGATCTACTTTAAGGATAGATGCAGAATGCTCTTAAACACAGCTAGGTGACACAGTGGATAGATTACTGGGCCTGGAGTCAGGAAGACTTGAGTTCAAATCTAGCCTCAGATACTTTCTAGCTGTGTCAGTTAACCTCTGTCTGCTTCATATTCCTCAATAGGAAAATGAGGATAACAATAGTGCCTACCTCCTAGGTCTGTTGTGAGGTTAAAATTAAGTAGTATTTTAAAGTGCTTGGAACAGAGTAGGCACTTAATAAACAAACAAGTTCATTGATCCCAGATTGAGAATCTCTGATCTAGAAATATCTAGATCTCCATGAAGGGTTTAAAAAAAAAAAACAAAAATTAATGTCTATACTATACATCTCTAGTCCATAGTCAAGTGATGTGTCCATCCATTTGCCCTGCTGTGCATTTATCAAGTAGTTCTGGTGAAATTTTAGCATTCAAAAAGGCAATTCTCTTTTACTATGTTTTTAGATCCTGTCTTCTTCCATTGCAACTGAGGAAAGGTATGTAAATTACCTGCTAACCTTTCTTGGAATTCTCCTAAATTAAAGATAAAGGTAGATCTAATTGCTCCTAGAAGCTACTTTCATTATAGATACATGGCTTAGAGGAAAAAAGAGGTATTCTTTTGCTATATTCATGACTAATTCATTGTCTTAGAGTTCATAATCAGCAAAGATTGAACACTTTTTTGTCTAATGCATACCTTAGATATTGGGATATGTGATTTGAAAGAATAGTACAGTATGTATACATATATTGTCAAGCCTATGGTTGGGCATTTTGGGGAAGAGCCAAGGCTGCCCTTGTTTATGGGAATGTAAGTGCTCTTCTCCATGATATATATGGTTCACTGTGTTTGGACAAAGCAAGCAGTAGGTTCATCCTTTTAATGGAGAGGTCTATTGAAGGAACATCACAAAGCCTGACTGCTGCAAAGTGTATGGGCAGCCTATGTCTGCCATTCCCTGGAGCGTGAGGGGTGAGGCAGGGAAGAGTGTAATGTAGAATACACATTTCATTATTGTCTCTATCTGCATTAGGGGTAAACTCATACATGTGGGGCATCTCTAGTGCCATTGTTATATATTGTAAAAAACTGCTTCAGCCTCTCTCATGGTGATTCATCTTCAGCCTCTTCAATAGGTCTACGAGGGAGCAAATGAATTCTTGGAGCTCTTTATTGGAGTACTTCTGAGTGAAGTACTCTTGCTCTACACTAGTGGTTTAGATATTCATACAGGTTTCTGTGTCTCTGTCTCTTGTTCTTTTCAGTCCTGAGCCAGTCAGGAGAGAAAAATAAACAATATATCCCCTGATCAAGGTAAAGTCTGGTGACTATTGAAAGCTATGAGTAGCATTGTAATTGAAAAGAGTAGAGTTACTGACCATCTGGCATCCAGCCCCTTGGCTGAACTCAGAGGACTTTACTCCCAAGGGAGTAGGAAGAAGAGAAAATGGGGGTGGGGTGGGAAAGAGTAAGAAGAAATACTTGCCGAGAGCTTTATGCTTCCAAGAAAATTGTGTTTGGGTAAGGTAAAGATCAGGTGTACATGATTATATCTGAACATGCAACCCTACCGAGTAAGTCCAGGACTCTGAGTAGCTCACTATATGTACTCTTCCTTACTCTGTCACATCAAAGTAAGGTCCTGCCACTTCCTTTATCTTCCACATTTATGGCTTAATACAAACTTTCCTTTGTGCACCTGAATGCCATTCTACTAGAAGAAGCTTGGCACAGCAGATAAAGATTCAGTTACAGAGTCAGAAAGACCTGATTCTCTGACAAGTAGTGGCTGTGTGACCATGGACAAGTTTCAGTCTCTTAGGCAATTTTCTAAGAGTCTAAGTTAGAGAAAAGTTCATGGTCTGCATTTATAGAAGATAGAATATGTACTTGGGGTATCACATTTTAGAATGGCTATTGTTAAACTAGAGTCCATCTAAATGAGAGTGACTAGTATGGTGAGAAAATACAAAACTATGCCATATCACAATGAACTGAACTTACTTGTGAGTTATAGTCTCAATCAGCAAATATATTTCTTCTAAAGGTAGTGTGCTCCCTATCAATGTAAAATTTAAAGTTGTTTGTGGATAACACCTTTTCAAGGAAGCCGTGGAGAAAAACTTGGAAACATATGTTTTGGACTGGAGACCCGAGTCTCTTTAACTCTGAGATTATATGGTCTGATAATTACATGATTTATCTTATTCTTTATGCTTAATTTTTAGAGGTCATAATTGGTTATAACTGTATGTATGGATTACTTAGAATCCTGTGCCAATGCTACCTTCTTTAGACATGATCACATAAGTTTTGTTGATTGCCCATTTTTATATGTTCCCTTTAACCACTCTTGTAAAAGCCATGGCAAATGGATTATCCATCAAATGCTGCCCTCTGGTCAGCACCTTCTCTGCAAGTTATAGTCTTAGAGAACTACCCAAAGCAACTCTCTACAAATATAAGTGACTGATGCAGGTTGTTGTTCAGTCATATCCAACTCCTCATGACCCCATTTGGGGTTTTCTTGGCAAAGATACTGGAATGGTTTGCCATTTTTTTCTCCAACTCATTTTACAGGTGAGGAAACTGAGGCAAATGGGATTAAGGGACTTGCTCAGGTTCACAGAGCCAGTAAGTATCTGAGGCCAGATTTGAACTCAGGAAAATGAGTCTTCCTAACTCAAGACCCAGTGCTCTGTCATCAAATGAAATGAGTTTCTTCTTTCTCAATCAGTATGTTCCATGCAGCATACTTTTATAATAAAGTTCCTCAAGATACTATTATAGGCAGGTCATGATGTGTCTAATAGCCTATTGTCTGGTCATTATAGTAATTACTTTCATATGAGAAAAGTCTCCCTCTCTAGGACTGAGTACACTAACTCAGCAAGTGACAGGAAATTGGTAGTTTTTGTTAGCACTTTAAAAATAACCTAATTCCTATACATCTTCCTTCTTCCATTTAAAACTTCATAAATCTGGTGAGTAATATCAGGAAAGTTGGGAGGATAAAACATGGAAAAGATTTAAACAGGAATCAAGCTTTAAGGTTTATTAATCTCTGATCTTTCAGGAAGAAAAGGAAAGTGACTCGTATGCTATCCATGGTTTATGGAAACTGTATTGGATTACTCTGAGAAGGAGAAATATATTGGTTCCATGACAGGAATTAAAACAGGTCATCCTCACAAAAATCCATGGGAGAGGGCTATTGCCATCTCATGGAGTCAAATTTCTCCAAATGAAACTTCCACTGATTTCCTTTTTCTTCTAGGAGCCAAATCTGACCCTTACATACCATTCCCATTTTTCCTTATTCAGCACACACTCCCAAGGAAAACCTGAGGGTAAATATTTCAATCTGTACTGGACCTACTTGAATGAATAAAGAGTTTATAATCCATTAAATAATGGTGGTCTATAAAATGTAAAGAGGGATCAAAGAAAGTCCTCTATTTTTAAAATGACAAAATAAACTGTATTCAGTAAGTTGGGCAATTCATAGTTCTGTTTGTCCATTTTGTAAAGCTTGATGGTTCCATCAATTCCTTCATTTACAGATCAATCATTCTCTCAAAATTGACATATGATAGTCTTACCTATAGGATATAGTTTCTTTCTGTCTTGAAAGCTCAATATAAAATTTCAAGAGATACAGAATTTCAGTGGCTTGTTTTTTTTTTTGTCAAAACTCAATTTTCATTTCCAGGAGTTCAATTTGAGTGATTACTTCATTTATTCAATAATCAATAAACAATTATTTTTTAAGAGCTGGAAATACAAACATAAAAATGGAACAGTGTCTAGGCTCAAGGAACTATTCTATTGGGGGAAAGATGTGCATAAATTATGTACAGAATAAATTCTAAATAAATACAATATATTTTGAGGATGGAGAACACTAAGCAATTGGGTAGATCAGAAAAAAAACTTTCCTATGGAAACCCTTTCTTATAGTAGTGCTTGCATTTAGTTTTTTAAAGAAGTAAGACATACTTTGAGGTGGAGGAGAGGAAGGAATACATTTCAGAGCCTTGGGAACAGCCATTTCAAAGAACAAAGAAAAGAATGGGAACATTACATATAAGGAATGTCAAGAAGGGCAGTTTTGCTAGAATATAGGATTGATGTAAAGGAGTAATATATAATGAGACTGGAAAGGTAGGTTAAGGCCAGGCTGTGAAGGGATTTAAACATTTTCTTAATTAATTTATTTAGTTTTAGTTTTCAACATTTACTTCCATATGCTTTTGTGTTTTAAATTTTCTCCCCCTCCTTTCTCTTCCCCCTCCCCAAGGTGGTGTGCAATCTGATATAGGCTCTCTCTATATATTCATATTGAACGTATCTTGTGAAGGGATTTAAAAGTCAAACTAAGGAATTTATATTTACTCTGGAGGTAATAAGAGTTAATTGAGTCAAGAAGTCCTGCACTTCAGGAAAATCACTTTGGCAACTATATGGAGGAGGCAGTGACTTGGTAAGAGATAAGGCAGAGAGATCAATTAGGAGGTTATTTCAAAAGTACAAGTGAGAAAGATATGAATTAAGGTAATAGCTATTTGAGTTGTGAGTGATATGGAGACATAAATGGCAATATTTAGAACTGATTAGGTATGTGTGGTAAGGGAGACTGAGCAGTTGAAATCAACACCAACATTGAAAACAGAGATTGCCAGAAAGATAGCATTGCCCTAAAGAGAAATAAGAATGTTCATAATAGGAGTAAGTTTGAAAAGTCTGCGTAACATTCAGTTTGAAATGTCCAGTAGGCAGTGAATGATGTTGTATGTAACTCAGAATAAGATGGCATGTATGGGATGCACAGAAAAGAAAATTAAACATATGGAAGTATATGTGATCACAAGTGAGAGTGGACAGAGAGAGATGGAAAGAGAGTCCGTGAAAGAACATTAAGAGAAATCCAGAGTTAGGGTGTGTGACATAAATGATGAGCCAGCAAAGGAAACTGAGAAGAAAGGAGTGATCAGACATGTGGAAGGAGGACCAGGGGATAGCAGTGTCATGAAACTCCCCGGGGAGAGTATGCAGACTAAACAATGTTTTAAAAATGAGAAATGAGCTGTATATTTGCCAATTAAGAGATCCCTGTTACCTTTGGAGAGGGCAGTATAAGTTTAGTGAGAAAGCTGCAAGCCAGATTGTGAAGGGTGGAGGTGTGAATATGAGGAAGAGATATAGAGGCAACAAATATAGACAATGATTTTCTAGGAATTTAGCTGAGAAAGAGAAGACACATACAGGATGTTAGCTTGAGGAAATGGTTAAGTTTAGTGAAGATTTTCTAAGTACTGGAGAGACTTGGAACTGTTTGTAAGTAGCAGGGAAAGAATCAGTAGATAGGGAGAGATTGAAGATTAGAAGGGGGTGGGAAGAGGCCAATCTTGAGGAGAAGATGGGAGGGGACAGGATCAGGGACATATAATAACAGCTAAGATTTATACAGCCCTTTAAGGAGTGTATATCTCAGATAATTCTCACAATCCTGTGAAATAAATACTGTTGTTGTACCATTTTACATGTGAGGAATCAGAGGCAGACAAAGGTTAAACTGCTCAGTGTCAGACAGCTAGTAAATGTCTAAGGCCAGATATGAACTCTAATCTTCCTGACTCAAAGTCAACAACTATCCACTTTGTCATCTTGGTACCTGATATATAAGGTTTGGCCTTATCAAGCAGGGCCACCTAGAGGTATAACAAATGAGGACAGAAGAGGGGGACAATTAAGGAATTTAGAGAAATAGAGAAGAGGATAAGAGGTAGCTTGTGGTAAATGGCTACAATTTTTTCCATAGAGTATGAAGCAGGTCCTTAGCTGAAAGGATTAAGGTGAGGAAAAGTCTATTAGACTTCAGGAAAGAAGAGAAGGCTCACAAAAGAATCTAGAGATGTGGGCAAGAATCAATTATGGAGGAGAAAAAGGATCAACTTTCTTCATAGTTCTGTAATGGACCTGGTCAATTTTGCCTACTACGCTGAATAGGAGCAGAAGTGGCAATAGTGGGAATAGTACAGGGTAGGGGTTTAGTAAGACTTGAATGGCTGCAGGACATGGGGACAAGTGACTCAAAGGTAGAGTTGAACTGGTATTTTTAGGGTTAAAATAGGGAGCTGAAGAAAATGAAGTTTGAGCAGAAAGCACAGAGATGGAGAGGGACAGGAGGTCTCACTAATGACAAACAATACATTTAGGAGGGATAACACTTAAGAGGCTATGATCATATAAACAAGTGCCAGAGGTGAGAGACAAAGCATGAAGGTACAACTTTTGTGGGTAATGGTGAGATCAAAGGTTGATTACCCCTTTGTGCAGCTGAGGTAAGAACAAGAGTAGTAACAACAACAGAAGCAGCAGTGGCAGCAGCTAATATTTTTATAGTGCTTTAAGTTTAATATTAATACGTAATATTTATAAGTATTAATACTTAATATTTTGCAAATGTTATCTCACTTTACCTTCAGAACAATCCTGTGAGGTGTTATTATTATCCCCACTTTACAGGTGGAAAAATTGAGATTAAGTGACTTCCCCAGGATCACACAGCTAGCAAGTGTCTGAGGTTAGATTTGATCTCAGATCTTCCCAACTCCAGATCCTATACTCTAACTACTATGTCACCTCTGTGCTTAGAATCGAAGAATAATTCGTAGAATCTGAGGTGACTGAGGAAGTCAGAACTTGAATTGTTTAAGAGAACATCAACAGATATGTTGAAGTCCTTTAGTGTAAGGAAAAGGGAAGGGAAGGGAAAGGAAGGGGAGAAGCACCAATAAAGTCCTTAACATGTGCCAGGCACCATACTAAGCACTTTACAAATATTGTCTCATTTGATCCTCACAACAACTCTGTGAGGTAGGTGTTATTATTATTACCCCTATTTTACAGTTAAGGAAACTGAGGTAAATAGTGGTTAAGTGACTTATCCAAGGTCACATAGCTAATAAGTATCTGATTCTGGATTTGAACTCAGGTCTTCCTGACTCCATGTCTAACATTCTATCCACTCCACCACCTAGCAATATCCTCATATAATTTTTCAACTCAAATACATGGGAGTTGGAGGGAGAAGAAGACTGTGAATTAGGTAGCGAATGCTTTTATAAAACAGAGAGAATGTCTTGGAGTCCAGTAGACAATAGTGGCTATTATATTAATTGGTTTATAAATTTGGATAGAAAAAGTAAAGATTTTGACTTTCCTTGCAGCTTTACCTTTGCAATCTGTTTGTTGTTGGGATAATCATGTAGAGAGTTTTCAAATGGCTATAAAGCTGATATAGATCACAATGCTATGCAAAATCAGTAGTCACAGGAAGTTTTGACCATGACTTCTGGTCAGTCTGTTTTCTCCAGTTCCTCAGGAATCAAGTTAATCACAGAAGGGATGTTACAATAAGATCAGGGATGTACCTACGTTGTGCGGATGTTTTTGAATGTTTTATAGGCTGTTTTTGTGTCTTCACATCAAGACCATGATGAAAATGAGGCCAAGCATGAGTTAGACGTTGTTAGTTATTAACATTTCCATTTGATTGTGGTAAAACCCATTTTGATAGATGAGCTAAGGATTCCTCATCAGGGAATGTTATTGAATTACATGGCTTATTGGGAAAGTGGGCAAAATATTTAAAATCTGTTTACTCTTCATGGAGAAACCACTTAGTGAGATAACTAAAGTCCCAAGAAATGCAAAATAATTTTTCTACTCAAAGAAATAGGAAAAGAAATCTTTTCCAGGGGAAGAAATGATTGTTAGATGCACTAATGGTGGAGAATCAACGAGGCTGAATATGTTGATAAGCATATCTTTTCTGACTTCTTCCCTTATTAAATCAGTATAATGGAAGGAAGATGGACTATTTGCCAGGGAAGCTCTGTTTTCGTACACTAACTTTGTGACTTTGTCCATGGCACTTTGGACCAGGAGATCTCTAAGGTTTCTTTTAGAAGTATCAGTGGGAAAAGCTGCACATTATATGATGGTGTGGTGATGGACTGGAACAAATAGAGGGATGAAAGATAAAACATAGTTCAGTATGTAGAATCTACATATAACAAATTTAGAGGAGAAAGAGGACCAAAAAAGGTCACAGCTGGCAACTAGTATAATGGGAAGAATGAGCTCCTTTCTAATCCCTTTAATGACACCATGACATTCTTGTCTTATTTTCAAGTTTGTCATTCCTTTAAATGGTGAAGAGAATGCAATTTTTGGTGAAATTTGTCAAATACAGTCAAGAAATTACAATAATTAGTTGCAAGGGTCACTTAAAATAAATTTGCATGTAACTAGACTTCTAGACATTTGGAAAACCCTAGGGGTGTTTTGTCCTATCAAGCAAAACTTATATTTTAACTTTCCATCTCATTGATTTGGAATTGAATAGACACAATCCAAGAGGAAGTACATTCTTTTTATTGCATCTCCTCAATGAGAAATAAAAATATGGGCATCAGTATCAGTGTCTTCAGACTTAAGTGTGAAGAATGCAGTCTTCAAAAGAATGCTGTACTGGGAATCAAGTGACAAATATTTATTCTGACACTGACGGTATCTACCTGTGTCAACTTATGAAAGTTGTTTCAGTCCTTTGGGTCTTAAAATCCATATGTGCAAAAGATAGACAGCACTAACAGTCTTTTTCCATGAATAATTTTTGTTGAGTTTTTTGTTCTCCAGTAGTAAGGAAAAGTATAAATAAGTTTCATTATCTTCTTTTGAGGCTTCATTCTCATATTTTATTTCTAGTGCCCCTGGACCTGTTTACTTAGAATGAACTTAACCAATTGGCAAATCCTTGTGGTGCTTTTCTGAAGGCTGAATGAACCATTTTGTGATCCTTTTCAAAGTAAGCCACACAGGAAGGAAAACAAGTCACCCAATTGTTAAACTGGGCTATTCATGGCTTTGCTAGGTCCTGGCAAGAGTATCAAGGCATGTAATTTAGATTCATCCCACTGATTTACTAACCTGGCCTTTTCTTTAAGACGGAAGGACTATGAAATTGCAATACCCAAGTCATTAAGTTGTAGTAACTGTTGTATGATAAGCAGACTGCTTTTCAACAAGGTTTTGGGGAAGTTCTTTGGTTTGTTTCTGTGGGTGCCACTTGAATATTGGTTCAAGAAAGAGGAAGGATTTAGCCAAGTTGTCATGTTTTGTTCTGCTAGAACAATATATGCCTTTTTGCTTTTTGGGCAGTAGAAAAAAAATCTGGATGGGCTCAGTCATTGGAAACTCATTGTGAACAATCCCATTTCCTGCTTTTAAGAGACCTCAGCCATCTCATCTGCCCAAGTATACTTTGTCTCTCTGACAAACAACAGACATGTTATTCCATTGGCTGGTAATGATTCAATTAAAAAAAAAACTTCAAAATGATTATAACAAACTTCCTTTTCTCTCCTTAGTGATAAAGACATATATAAGGAATAAGCACAAATTAAACTTCTGAAAACTTTTCTCAAAATTAACCACACAAATAGCCTAGTATTGAATCAGTTTAGAAATAATATAAGGTATATAAAGCAACAGAGGTTTAAATTTTTTGTAATATATATATATATATATACATACATATATATATGCACATATATGTATGTTATGAATGGTGAAGACATTTACAAATTAATATAATGCTTGAGGAATGGAGGTAAATGTTAGATTTGAAAGTATTATTTAATTTGATCACATTTTGAGGATGCCACTCAGATAAAAACTCTTAAATGGCAAATGTAATAGGTTTATAGTTTACGCACTGAGTGCATCACCTTTTCTGATTGATATAACTTTGCAATGGGGATCTGCTCCACAGAGAATCACAATGACATGCAAAGGAAATGTATTGGAGACACTGTGGAGCAGACTGGTTCTAGTCATGTGATGAATGGGAAATTCTTTGGCTACAGAGGCAGTGAAAACACTTTAGTTAGCTTCCCTGTTATTTCACTGGTATTTCAATTCCTCTATTTCTTGTTGTATTCTTTTGCTCATGGTAGCCTTTGAGAGACAAGGCTATAAGATCTTGGGGACTTATTGACTCTGAAACTCTCTGGTCCCAAGAAATGGGCCTCAATCTTGGCCCCTGCTAACTGCTATTAAGTCGATAAATAGGACTGAGGTGCTAGTCAACAGCACCTAAAGATGGAGGCAAGCACAAGCTTGAGACGAAGGCATTAGAGAAGAGATTCTCCCAATCTTTCAGGATTAGAACCTAGAACCCTGAGGGGCAGATGTAGCTAATAGGCATCTGTGAGAAAAAGCTAGAATTTAGGGTCTTTTGTTGAATTCTAAAGTGGTAGAAAAATATGGTGGGTGTGAATGTGCGTGTCTTGGGAGGAAGCAGGAGTGGAAGATGTAAATAGGACATATTCCCATTCTATGCACAGGCATAAATACTTAGGTATCAGTATATATCTACAAACCTTAGAAATAGTAATAAAGGAACTACCAAAGGAGACATATTAAAAGAAAAATTGATACAGGTTGATTTTCTTGAAAATTCTATCACTTTTAAAGAACAATTCCTTCTCATACAATACAAATTTCCTCTCCCCCACAAAAAGGAGTAAATTCCTTTTGTGAGACACATATAACCCTAATACCTAAACTTAGGAAAGATAAGCAAAGAAAAGGAACTATAGACTGATATGATTAATGAGTATTGTTACAATATCCTGGCAAAAGAGTAGACAATTTATCCAAAAATTATTTACATGATTGTTCATATGACTGTGATTGTTTTATTTATGCCAAGGATTCTAGGACAGGTTAATATTAGAAAATGATTATAACAATTATTTTTTAAACAAAACCAGATGCATAAAACACATACAACACTTAATTATGCAAAATAAAACCTTACAGAGAAGAGTTACAGAAGAATCATTTTTTTAGTATGATAAAAAATATCTAAACTCCAAAGATAGTGTCACATGTAAAGGAGTACATCTTAAAGCATTCTCAGTAAATTAAGGAGTAAAGCAAAGATTCCTTCCTTTCCCACTGTTATATGATAGTTATAGAAATAATAGCTATAACACTATCAAAGGGAAGAAATTAAAGGCATAAAGTAGCCAAAAATTATAGAAACTGCCTCTTTTTCTTTTACTGATGGTATAATGTTTTACTTAAAAATGCTACAGAGTAAGCAAAAAAAAAACTTGGTAAGAATCCACAACAATTAATAACATTCCCACAAGGCAATAATACAATTCAGAAAGGAATAATATAAAAGAAAGTCCCATTCAGCATATATACAAAATGCATGTAATAGCTGGGAGTCAATCTCCCAAAGCATACTCAATACCTAGAAAGATTCAGATATAATTAAATTTTTAAAAAAGCAACTTAAATTACTGCAGGGATATGCAGGGGTCACACTTAGGTCATGCCTATATTTTGAATAATAATAAAATAAAATAATATAACAGATTTATTGATATGCCAATAATATTATCAAAGACATATTTTAGAGAGCAGGCCACATAACATTACAATTTAGGTGGAGAACAAAATCTAGAATACCAAGGAAAAATATGGGGAGGGAGGATTAGAGTTGAAGTAAGGCTAGAGAGTTGAGATCACATACTATATTATAATGAGTAATTATACAAACTGTAAAAAAAATAGAAATAAATATCAGTGGAATAGAATTGACAAGCAGTAATTAGAAATAATTGAACTCCCAATAACAGTGTTCAATAAACCTGAAAACATAAGTTACTTAGGAAAAATAATACTCATTTGACACAAATTTCTGGGAAATTCAGAGATCAGTGTAGCATAATCCATAATATATCCAAAACGGATATGTAACTTGGACAGTAAAGAAAAATCCTCAAGAGAATCAGATCAAATACCTTTCACAGGTATGGGTAGGGGATGAGTTGTTAATCAAACAAAGGACAGAAAGAATTTCAAAAGATAAAATATATAATATCAATTATGTGAAATCCTAAAGTTTATATATAACAAAAATAATTCAGTTAATTTTCATTTAATTGCTTTTTTATGATAAATTGATGTAGGATGAGAAGTGAAAATGTCAAATGAGTGAAAATATTTGCATCAAATAACTCTGAAATAGATACACGGGTATCTAAAAGAATAGCAACACTTTTTGTACTATCAAAGGACTAGAAACAAAGCAGAGCATCCAACAATTGGGACACAATTGAACAAGTTGTGATTCATGAATGTAATGGAATATGTCTACTGTAAGACATATATATGATGTATCCTAGAGAAATATGGAAAAGCTATGTGAATTGACACAAAGCAAAAGAACCAGAATCAAGAATAGTAACAACAAAACAATCAAAAGCAAGTGGTACAAAACTATGATTGAGCTTGGACTGAAAGAAGAGATATGAGAAAGCACCTCTTTCCCTTCTCTGCACAAGTGGAAAAATATGAATCTGAAACATTGCATATAATGTAAGACTTTTCTGGTGTTACATAATTTTACTGCCTTGGTGTTTTTTTTTTCTCTCCTCTTTATTCTTTGTTGTAGGGTAGGTTTTTGGGAGGGAGAAGTGATACATTTAGAAATATAGCTAGTATAGAATATAGTAATTAAAATTCATTTTAAGTAAAAAGGAAAATCATTGGATCTAAAGTCAAGAAGACAAGTTCAAAACTCCGCTTTCACCATTGCTAAATGGAAAAATCACTTTGCCTCTCTCAGTCCATTTTCTTACCTATAAAATTGGGATGATGATATTTTCTCACTGGCTTGTTGTGAAGAAAATGCTTTATAAGATATTAAATGTTACATAAATGACAATTATTACTAATATTTGTTTGCACAACAATTGAAAACATGAAAAATTCAAATAATCATTGATAGGAATTTTTGCTAAATAATATTTGCCTATGTTTTATGTTCTATGATTCATTTAAATTTCATATAAATACAATCTGAGTCACCTGGTCAATTTCATTTATTCTTTAAAATTTTGCTATATTACTTGATGAGTTTTTGGTAGACAGGTATTGATCAGTTTTTGCTTTGATTTAGGAAATATTCAACAACCAATGATTTTATGTCTTAAGCTCTTAGCATCAGGAAACAGTTTTATTGTTTTTGAAAAAAGAGTGGGCTTGGTGATACCTATGCATTTGACATTGTCTCTTATAGTCTTACTATAATTCATGGTTATAAATCCAAGTATTTGGATGTCTCTTGGGGGAAAAAAAGCTCATAGAAAAGATTGACTTCCTTCTTGGTTCAGAGAAGGGGAGCTGAATTTGGAATCAGAGAAAGTGGGCTCTGATCCTAGTTCTGCTACTTCTTTCCTGTGGGCATTAAGACATTATACTTATCCTCTGTGAGACTCAGATTACCCATATGCAAAATGAGGGGTTCACCATTATGACCACTCAAGTCCTCCCAACTCTAAATGTATGGTCCTAATACCTTAGATTACTTATCAAAATAGTGTTTATTCAATAGCTCTACTTTTTAGGAGGAAAAAAATGGTTTTTTTGTTTTTAAAGTGGTTTTATATTAATCAGTGCTTGATCATACTATTGGATCTGAGATATTATAATTTTATTATTTCTATATTTTTGAGGCTTCAAAAATACTGTGAGTTGTCCTCTATCATTTCATCATAGCACTTAGTTTTTAAAGACTGTGACAGCAAAGCAAAAGCCCTGTCAGGTTCTACCAAGCTGGTATGGGTTTGAGGATGAGCCAATGTCTAGACCCATAACTAGGGCGAAGCCTTTGGCTTTGACTAGGGGACTAGGGCTTTGACACAGGGGACTAAATCTAGAAAGTACTGAAGGCTCTCAAAGGTTTTTAGTAGCATATAAACAACAGAGTTTAGCACCTAGATAGTAAAAATTAGTTAAAATACAGAAAGCTATCAGATGGCTTAATTTATTTCTTCAGAATTGTACCATTAGTTAACTCCTCTCTTTTTTCTCTCCCACATTTTAGAGGACCTAACCTTTGTTAAAAGAGCTAGTGACCAAGCTTAGTTAACTTTATTTGAGGTCATTTTCCTTGCTATTTGCCCAGGACGTGGCTTGTACTGCTCCTAAAATTCCTAGTTATACTTCTTCCAGTGGCAAACTGTGTGTTTATTGTCCAGTTACCACCCTAGCTAAGTTCAGGTAGACTTTTCACTAAGTCCACTACAGGGCCTAGCAACTCTGGAAACCATTTATTAAATTGTAGAAGTGTAGTGATTTGAATTTGTAAAGTGGGAAGAGCCCATCCCCCCAAAAGAATCATATCTTTAAATATTGATGGATGATGGTGAAAAGACTATGGAATTGAATCAATTATTTATTTTTTTTAAAAAAAGAAAACATCAGAGTGAAAAAAAAACAATTGATTATTCAAATCATTGCCTCTCTATCACCCTTTCCCCCCTTCATATATATTAAAAAGGTGTTTGATGACAACAGGCAATAAAGAACTCAGTAGGAATGAACTACAAGAAAGTATATTTTTAAAAGAAAAGATTAGTCTGGATAAGGCAAGATGAAGCATTTATTTTAACAGATGAAGTAGTAGCTCCCACAGAAATAGAGGATATTTTGATTTGTGGTTTTACAGAATTGCAGCAAAGGCTTTATCTTTATGAAAGGAAAAGGTCCGTTTGCATAAGCAAACGTTTCAACTATATTCCCTTTGGGGATGCAAAAGTTCTCAGGTTCTCCCTCCAAAGACTGCAAAAGTCTAAGAACAGTCAGGTTTCTCATCAACTCAAGGAAAGTTCAATTACCCTTGACTATGGTAGCCAAAACAAGAAGATGCACAGACTAACTGGAAATGTCTTGATTTTGAAAATTACCTGATAGGAGTAAAAAAAAAATCAAAGGAGAACCATGAATGGAAAATTCCTTTGCTGGCTTCCTGTTCTCCTTGTAATGCTAACTAAGGTGGGATTGGTTTCCAGCTGCCAAAAGAAATAACATTTCTTACTCTTTGAGGGGAGGAGGGAATGGAAAAAGAGATGTAGGCCTTTTTTTCCCCCCAATTCTCTTTTCCTCCTTCAAATTTGAAAGAAAAAGAATTGAAGGATTGGAGAGAACACAAGGGGTTCTGTAAATGAAGACAACTATACAGGACAAACATAGGATTTTGTCTGAAATATCCAGCTGTGAAAATTAAGATAATTAGGGGGTTGGGTGACTTAATTATTGACATAATTTGTTTAGTCTTCTGTTTTCACTTGGGGTAGACCCAGTAGTCTAAAATACAAAAAAGAGAAGGGTGACCTCTTTTGAAATTAGATCATTCCAACTTCTGATGATTCTGTATTTCACCTTGCTGTAGTATTCTAAGTTTCTTCACAAGATGAACTAATAATTGATAAGTTGTCAATAACAAGCAATACAACCCTGCCACAAATGTGGACAGTAGGTTATTCCCATGTATAGGTTTGGGGAGGGGCTGAGAATGTCCCTCTGACTTAATTTTTCATAGAATCGTAGACTGTGAGCTACAAGAGATTAGAGAGATCTAATTCAATGATCTCTTTTTATAGATGGTGAAGTGGAGACCCAGGAAGTTTAGAAGATTTGTTCCATAGACATTAGGGACAGAAAGCCAGTGCTAGGTAGCTAGCCTCTTGTCTCCTAATCTATTTCTTTCTACTTCACAAAGCTGATATTGGGCTTAGGCTATCAAAGCAGACTTCACAATAGCCACAACTGATCTGTTCATTGATGCCTGAAATTCTGTTATGGCATAGTTATTCATAAGGTTCCAGACTAAACAGAAGTTTGAAGTGTAAGGGTTCTCCAGAGCCACCTGGCCCAATCCTCTTATTGCCAGAACTAGGGAACAAAAAGAAAGATGATTTTTGCAAGGTCACACAGGTGGTAAGTATTTGGAGAGTCTAACCCAAATCCCAAGGATTCAGATCCAATACTTTTTCTAGTTACATGACAAAGCATTGTAATTAACTTAAGAAGTACCCTTTACAGTAGAATGTCTTCTTCTTGAAGAACAGAGCTGTCTTTCTTCTTTTAATCCCTAGCACCTAGCACATGGTGCCTTGCTCTAGTATTCAGCTAGTAAATGTTTACTGAATTGTGTAGCTGGTACCCCTGTAAAGTATAACACGAAAGGCATTCACAAATAAGCATACTTCAATTATTTGATTCTTTCATGTTTGACAGATAAGTAACAGTAGCTAGGTATTAGGAGACTAAGAATCCACAAAAGAAGTCTTTTAAAAGAGAATAGTATGATAAGAGACCCTCGGTATTTCCCAAAGAAGGCAGATTTTGAGTAGACAGGGCCCCTAAGAAACATGAGGGCTCTGGGCCCTTACAAATTAAGTTATCATTAAACTTAAGGGAGAGGATGTTGAAAGTGAAGTGAGAGTTCAGTTACAAACTTGACTTAATTCAATGGGTAGTGTCAGTATGGGTAGCACCACAAAAGGGGTACATATAGTCAATAAGCCCAAAGCAAAGGACAAGACATAAAAAAAGGCAGGACATAGAAAATCAATGTTTTGATTAACTAGATAGTTCCATGTATGTGAAGTCAGTGGTTTCAGGTATATGGTCTGACTTTATAGTTTGTAAAAGAAAGGAAGGATCTGAAAGACCAGAGATTCTGACCCTTTTCTTGTATAAATGAGGAAAGTGAGCACAAGAAATATTTAAGCGACTTGTCTGAACTCTTTGGGCACTTCCAGAAACAACCTTTTGGAAGCAGAGACCAGATGGTGAAAGTCAACATTTAAGTATTAAAACTTTTTGATTTATAGCCATAAATTCTTCCATTGTCTTGTCATCTGAATTATCCTTGAAATAAGACTGTGACTTCACTTTGATGAACTTTCTCCACCTCGTCTTACTGAGTGGAATGTAACCAGTTCTCCGTGATTCATACTAATGGCATGGATCAGAGGCATGGACAATGCAAAATGGGGAACAATCCTGACATAATTTGTATTTGGCTTTTGGATGTGTTTTTGTACTTACATTTGCATATAGGTGTGTCTCATGTTCTGGGAATTTACTTCAAACAAAAGATTGAAACCATGCCTTGAAGACCTAATTCAGTTTCCCCACCCTGTCTCGCTGCCCAGCTGCTCTTTGCAGCCTTGCTTCATACTGTGTGATAGATCACTGCAACCTGATTTAATACCCTACACACGCTTAGACATAGCTACCTACTCTAGAATCCTTTCCAGAGTAAAGAGGAACATAGAAAAAGGACGATAAACTCAAGGTGCTAGTTTGAATCCTAGTTCTACCACTTAATAGTTATATGACAATGGCTCCTTAACTCTATAAGTATCAGTTTTCTCATTTGTGCAATGGAGTTTAAAATGTCCTACACATCGTTCAGGGTTGTTTCAACTATAATACAAAAAAATGAGCAAGTGTAAAAGTGTTTTGTCAACTTAAAGAATTACATAAATTCAAGTTACTATTATTAAAAGTAACATGTTATTATGAAAACATCAAAGAGTTTGTTGTCAGAGGTTCCAGCATAAGTTCTATCTCTGACATTTTCTACTGGGTTGACCTTAGGAAAGTCACTCAATTTCTCTAGTATTCAGCTTTCTCATCTTTGAAATGAGGGGGTTAGACTAGATTATATTTTCTTTTTCCTGATGAGGAGGAGGAGGAGAAAGAGGAGAAGAAGGAGGAAGAAGAGAAGGGGAACAGTGATGATGAACAGCAGTGATATATTTGATATTGTCTGGTCCTGAGTCATGAAGACATATGTTAACTATATATAAGTCATTTAAAATCTCAGTGCCCTGGGCACCAACTATAATTGCTGCCAAGTTGCCTATTTGCATTGGTAGGAGTTTCTACACTAGTTATTACTTTTACTGATGAAATAATGTGTTAGGAGGAGGAAAAAGAAGTAGATGTTTCTGAATTCCTGAATGTTTCCTGAAACACAGCAAGAAAATTTAACGGAGAGAGTACAGTTATAAATGTAGCCAGTAAATAATCAGGATAGGATTAGATAGGTTAGGGACAGAGATTGGACATATGATTTCACTTATGTGGGGAAGCTTTTCATGAGGAAATTCCCTCTACCAATGAAGGTCAGTATCTCCTCTGCATTATATACTTTGAAAGAGTTTTCTAGGGCACTGAGAGGTCAGGTAATTGCCTAAGCTACTCTGCCTAGAGTTCTTTTTTGTGTTTAGTTCATTCGATTGTATCATATGTTACATACATAAGTATACATGTGTACAGATGCACATATGTATATGTCTATGTGTGTGTGTATTTCTCTCTTCCCCTAATCAGATTGTACACTCCTGTACAAGTACCTAATAATAGCTTACTGCCTGTGTATACATAGTTGTCCTGTGACCACTAACTAAAAGAGTTCCATGACCTCTGACCCAGTCATATTCCAAAGAATAGGAAAGTCAGAAGGTATTAATAAAGAGGCAGCTATCGTTTATCTTGAATTATAGTGATTACAGCTAAGACCTTTGGTATATGTTGTACCTAAAACCATACAGAACACTTTAAGTAAGTAGCTGACGACACAATGTATTCTTCCACACAATGCACTAGGTTTCTTACAAAGATGGAATATTCTGAGTACACAAGAGACAAAAAACAATGTATGCTGCTGAATAAATGTGGCACATTCTCCCTTTTCTTTCATCTTACTTTGCCCTGGTTCCTGTGTTACCAGATCTACTTCGAATGTTAGAATAGTATTTATTGGGTTAAGTGAGGCTACAACCTGTAAATGCAATTCCCTAGCTACTAGGTGAAGCAATTGCTATGTCTTAGAAACATAAAGAAGTATCAGGAAAAGTTCATGCATATATAAAACCCAGAGATATGATATATTCAGCACCCAGTACATTGAATTGTCATGGACAAACTGAACAGAGATCTATTATGTCCCATTCTTATGCAGATATGTAATATCACAGGTATGATTTGATCCTATCTTCTTGAATCCAAGTCCAATACTCAGTTAAGGCAGAATGTCCCCCTCAATTCTGCTCAGTTCAGGCTCCATGATAGCTCCACATCTGCTTGGGAATTCTGAAACCCTGTTCCCTGAATTACCAGGAAAGAAGCAAACATCCTTGGAGAGTTGCATTTTGCTTTAAATGGTAATATATTTGTGTAATAGAATTTATGTATATGCATATATTTATAATATATTTAAATGACCCAAATATTTAGTATTTTGCCAGGTCTATCACTGGGCCTGTTGATACCACAATATCTCCACAACCATTTTAATTTCCATTGTTACATAATTTCTATCAATTATAATATAAACTGTATGCATTTGGAATTTTTTTTAAATGGGACTAGCAAAGGTAAAAGAGGAAAAAGCCATAGTAAATAAAATGCTAAAATTATTTGGATAAAAAAATAACTAAATCATCAAAAATTTATGGTACAAAGAACTAATAGAAATGAGAGATAATTTCATTGGAAATTATGAAACAGTAAGAACCAACCATAATTTTTTTGGATGTAGCCAAAGTATTCCTTAAAAAAAAATTTATAGCTTTAATCACTTTCATCCAGAAAAGAGAAAAACAACATTTTAGTGAATTGGTCAAGGAACTAAAAAAAAAACCTAGAAAATCAACAAATCAAAAACTGTAATTAAATACCAAAAAAGAAATTCTGAAAATCAAGAAAATGAAATTGAAAGTAAAATTCCACTTAATTCATAAGTAAAAGCAAGAAGTCTTAAAAAAATAAACAATGATCCAAATTGATTAAAATATCAATAGGAAAAACAATTCACCAACATTAAAAATGAAAAAGGGGAAATTCACAAGAAGTGAAGAAGAAATAAAGGATATTAAAAACTATTTTGTTTAGTTATAAGCCAATAAACTCAACAACCTAAAATGAAATGATGAATATTTACAAAATTATAAATGTCTACATTAAGAGAGCAAGAAAACAGAGAATATGAATCATGCAATTTCAGAAAAATAAATTGCACAACCAAAAATAAACTTCCAGATTAAAAAAAAAATAAGAACCAGATTATTCTAGCAAATTCTATCAAACTTTCAAAGAGCACTTATTCCCAATATCACATAACTACTTGGAAAAAAATAATAAAAGGAATCCCAACAAGTTCTTCTTCAAATTATTTTAATTATTTTTGTTTTTAATAGTATTTTATTTTTCCTAATTACCTGTCAAGACAATTTTTAGAATTCGTTTTTACAAGATTTTGAGTTCAAAATTTTTCTCCCTCCCTCCCTTCCCTTCTTCCTAAAATGGTAGGCAATTTGATATAGGTTATGCATGTGTTATCATGTAAAACATTTCCATATTAGTCACAGCTGTGAAAGAAGAAACAGATCGGAAGGGAAAAAAACACAAAAAAGAATAAAGTAAGTGAAAAAAAAGCATGCTTCAATCTACATTCAGAGTCCATCAGTTCTTTCTCTGGATGTAGATAGCATTTTCCTTCATGAGACATTTGTACTTGTCTTAGCTCTTCGTGTTCTTGAGAAGAGCTGAGTCATTCACAGTTGACCACCACAAAATGTTGTAGATACTGTGTACAATGTTTTCCTGGTTCTGCTCATTTCACTGCATCAGCTTACAAGTCTTTCTGGGATTTTCTGAAATCTACCTGTTCATCATTTCTTATTACACAGTAGCATTCCATTACATTCACATACCACAGCTTGTTCAGCCCTTCCACAATTGATGGGCATTCCCTCAATTTCCAATATTTTGCTAACATGAAAAGGGCTACTATTTTTGCACATGTAAGTCATCCTCCCCCCCCTTTGGGATACAGACCTAGTATGGCATTGCTGAATCAAAGGACATGCACAGTTTGGTTGCCCTTTGGCCATAGCTCCAAATTGTTCTCCAGAATGATTGGATCAGCTCAAAGCTCCACCAACAGTGCATTAGTGTTCCAATTTCTCTACATTCTCTCAAGCATTTAGCATTTTCATTTTTTGTCACATTAGCCAATCTGATAGGGATGAAGTCGTACCTCAGAGTTATTTTAATTTGCATCTCTTATCAAAAGTGATTTAGAGCAATTCTTTATATGCCAATAATAGATAGATTTGATTTCTTCATCTGAAAAGTGCCTGTTCATATCCTTTGGCCATTTACCGATTGGTGAATGGTCATATAAATTTGACTCAGTTCTCTATACATTTGAGAAATAAGGCCTTTATCAGAAACACATTTTATAAAGATTGTTTCCCAGCTTTCTGCTTACCATCTAATCTTGGTTGCGTTGGTTTTGTTCATTCAAAAGCTTTTTTTAAATTTAATATAATCAAAATTATCTATTTTATGTTTTGTAATACTCTCTATCTTTTGTTTGCTCATGAACTTATGACTCACTTAACTTTTCCTTTAAGAATCTGGATGCTATGGCACTTGGTGAACATATGTTTAGTCTTAATATTACTCATTGTTTATGGTACCTGTTAGCAAGATGTAGTTTCCTTCCTTATCTCTTTTAATTAGGTCTATTTTTGCTTTTTCTTTGTCTGAGATTAGAATGGCTACCATGCTTTGTTTTTTTTTTACTTTAGCTGAAGTTCTAGCACCTTACAATTACTCTGTGTATGTCTCTCTGCTGATCCACTCTGCTATCTGCTTCTGTTTTATATGACAGTTTATCCCATTCACAATCACAGTTATGATTACTGTGTATTTCCATCCATCCTATTTTTCCTTCTGTTTGTCCTCTCTCTCTCCTTTCACCCTTTCCCTCCTTAACTGTGTTTTCCTTCTGTCTACCACCTCCTCCAGTCTTCCCTCTCTTTTCTTAGTCCCCCCAACACATACCTTTACTTAATCTCCTTTCCTCCTACTCTCCTATAGGGTAAAATAGATTTATATATTCAACTGATTGTGCATATTATTCCCTCTTTGAGCCAATACTGATGAGAGTGAGGTTTAAGCAATGCCCATTGCCTCCACTTCCCTCCACTGCAATAGTTTTTTTTGTGCCTCTTCATGTGAAATAATTTTCTCCCTTTCTTCTGTACTCAGTGTACTCCTCTTTCTAATTCCTTAGTTTTTTTTTATGTCATTCCCTGAAATTTGCCTTCTACTTCTACCTGTACCTTCTGTCTATGTATATTCCTTCAAGCTATACTATTGGTACAATTTTTAAGAATTATAAGTATCATTTTCCCATGTAAGGATGTAAACAGTTCAACTCCATTGAATCCCTTATGGTTATTTCCCCCCCTTTTTACATGTTTAGGCTCCTCTTGGGTCTTCATAATAGAGATTTTTTGTTGTTGTTGTTGTTGTTCAATTCTGGTCTTCTCCTTATGAAAGCTTGAAATCCTTCTATTTCATTGAATGACCATTTTTCCCTTGCAGCATTATGCTTAATTTCATCAAGTAGGTGATTCTTGGTTGTAGTCCTAGCTCCTTTGCCTTCTGTAATATCATGTTCCATGACCTCTGGTCCTTTAATGTTGCAACTGCTAAGTCTTTTGTAATCTTGATTGTGGCTCATCAATATTTGAATTTTTTTTAAAATACTGGCCACTTCCATTATTTTTTCTTTCACCTGATAGTTCTGTAATTTGGCTATAATGTTCCTTAGAGATTTTATTTTGGGATCTCTTTCCTGGGTAATTGATGGATTCTTTCAGTGCTTATTTTGCCCTCTGGTTCTAGACTATTGGGATTTTTCATTCATAATTTCTTGAAAGATCCTTTCCAGGTCCTCCTTTTGATTATGGTTTTCAGGTAGTCCAATGATTCTGACATAGTCTCTCCTGGATCTATTTTCCAGGTCAGTTGTTTTTCCCATGAGGTATTTTACATTGACTTCTATTTTTACATTATTTTGAATGTATTTGATTGATTCTTTATGTCTCAAAGAGTCATTAGCTTTTACTTGCTCAATTCCAACTTTTGTGGAGTTATTTTCCTCAATCAGTTTTTTACTTTCTTTTTCATTTGGCCAATTGTCCTCTTTAAGGAGTTATTTCTTTACTGGATTTTTGTATCTCCTTTTCCACTTGGCCAATTCTACTTTTTAAGCAGTTGTTTTCTTTTTCTAAACTGCTGAGTCTCTTCCCCTCATAATTCTGTTGCATTACTCTCGTTTCTTTTCCCAATTTTTCTTCTACATCTCTTACATGATTTTAAGCTCCCTTTTGAGCTCTTCCATGAGTTCTTCCTGGGCTTGACACCACTTCTTATTTTTCTTTGGGGTTTTGCCCATAGGTATTTTGACATTGTTGTCTTCTTCTGAGTTTGTCTCTTGATCTTCCCTGTCACCATAAGAACTTTCTATGGTCAGATTCATTTTTTGTTGTTTTTTTGCTCATCTTTTTTCCCTTTTTCTTTTCTTTTACATTTGAGCTCTGCTCGCAGGGTAGAAGGAGCACTGTCTTAGGCTTCGCATGCCAGGATCTGCAGGCCCCAGCTGTTTATCTGGTGCTGTACAGATGTTGTGCTGAGGCCCATGGGGGACCCTCATGTCTGGTGCTGCACTGAAGGGGTGCAGTGAGAAGATGGCTAATATGGCTAGAGGCTGTAGGAGTCTAGCAGATCACCTGGTGCTGAGCTAGGGTTCTTAGTGCTGGTGTCTGGCATGTAGTGAGGCCAGTGGGGTGTTCATGTGTTTCTCCAGTGCTACACTGAAGCACATGGAGGTCTGGTGCTTTAGGTTGCCTATTTGCCCAGGGCTATGCTAAAGCATGTGGTAGGGCCTTGCTGGTGGCTGCCTGTTTGCTTAGGCACATGTATAGTTGGTGTCTACCTGTTTGCCTGGGGATGTGCTGATGCATGTGGAGGTCTGGCCACTGGAGGATGCCTGTTTACCCAGGGATACACTGAAGCACGTGGTGGTTCTCAGAGCTTGAGTCTTCTGGTTCTCCTGGTCATGTTGAGGCACATGGCAGGTCCTGGTGTTTCTGTTTGCCTGCTCCACAGAATTGGGGCTCAGGATAATCCACTGGTTTGCTGAGGTGAGGTTTGTGGCTGGCTTACTGGGACACTTCTTTTCCTGAACTATGCTCTCCTTATACCTGAGTGAGACAGATCTTTCTTGCCAATCTTTCAAGTCTCTTGGGCTAAAAGATTGTCTCACCTCATCTTTTTGCTGGTTCTGCTGTTCCAAGATTCATTTGGGTGCTATTTTATAGTTGTCTGGAGGTGAATATGGGAGAGTTATGGTGATTTACTGCTTAGTTTGCCATCCTGGATCCTGGGAGTCCAAGAAAAATATAAAAGTTCTTACCATGATATAAGTATGGTCTTGATTTATAGACAAAGGAAATTCAAAACAGAGAAAGAATATTCCAGACCAATATCCCTAATGAAGATTGGCACAAAAATTTTTAATAAAATATTAGCAGAAAAATTATAGCAACACATCAGAGATTATACACTGTAATCAAATTGTCTTTATAGCAAGAATGTAGAATTATTTTAATATTAAGGAAACTCTCAACATGACAGATCAAATAACAAGGACAACAAAAATTATTACATCAGTGAATGAAGAAAAAAAATATTGACACAATATAATACACTTATTCCCACTCAAACCACCGCACAGTAAATTCAGCAGTAAAGCACAGAGGCCTAAAATGAAGTAGTGCTAGATATGCTATAGAAGTAAATAATTTTTGCTTGCTGTAGAAATAAGTAATAAAATTGCCAGCTATAATACTAAGAAAAAAGGAATAAAAGAAATAATCATAGTCAAGAAAGAAACAAAATTATCACTTTTTTTGCAGATAATACACAATGGTTTTCTTAGAGAACACTAGAGTCAACATAAATTTAATTGAAACAATAACTTCAACAAAGTGGCAGAATATAAAAGAAAACCACATAAATCATTAGAATTTCTTTTTATTGCATATAAAACTTAGCAGGAAGTGGTGAAAGGAAAAATTCCATTTTAAAATGATTACAGAATGTCTAACATACCTCTGAGTCTACCAGCCAAGACACATAAAGGTAATAACTGAATATAACTACAAACACTCTTTGAGTTAACACAGAACTAAATTATGTGAGAATTATTAGTTGCTCATGAGTAGGACAGGAGAGGGAAGTACAAATGCATTTATTAAGTGTCTCCTCTATAGCCAGGTATTGCACTAAGCACTTTACAAATATAATCTCATTTAATCTGATTTGATAGGGAGAGTCAACAAAATAAAATATAACAAAAATGACAATGCTACTTACATTAATTTATTTGTCTTTAGCTATAACAAATAATTTACCAAAGAATTACTTTATGGAGTTAGAAGAAAAGAGCAAAATTCACCTAGAGGAAAAAAACCAGGACAGAATCTCAAGGAAAATCATAAAGAAAAAGAAAATTAGAAAGAAGGAGATCTAATGGTAACAGATCTTAAATTACATTATGAAGCAGTTGTCATTAAAACAATTTGCTACTGCCTATAATGTAGGTCAATTAAATGATCTCTATGATATATTGCTATAGTGTTTCTGCTAATATTTTACTTAAAGTTGTTACATTTCAGGTATATAATATACTGAAGCAGATACAGTAGCTTCATATTTGTTAAACAAAAAAAAATCAACTCCAGTTATTGAGATGAGGTCTCTTTATCTGACAAAAACTACTGTGAAAATTGTCTAGCAACCTTGTAGAAATTATGTTTAGATCAATATCTTATACAGTATTCTAAGACAAACTCCAAATGGATATATGACTTAGACGTAAATGATGACATCATAAGCAAATTGGAGGAGCAAAGAAGAAATTTCCTTTCTAGAAAAAAAGTTTATGTCCAAAGAAAGGATAGAAAGGATTATAGGAAATAAAATGGGAATTTTTGGTTATATAAAATTGGAATATTTTAGCATGAACAAAACCAATGCAGTTAAATTAGAAAGAAACAGGTAACTAGGGGGGAAATCCCTTTTCAGTAAGTTTTTTGGATAAAGGTTTCATTTCCAAGATCTAGAGGGAACTAATTTAAATTTTTGCAGTTCAGTGCCATTGTCCAGTTGTTATTCATAGGATATGAACAGGCAGTTTTCAGAGAAAATATTAAAATTAAATTAATAGCCATATCCAAAAAAGGGGGTTCCATGTCATTAGTGGTTAGAGAAATGTAAGTGAAAGCAACTCTAAAATCTTACCTCATAACTATCAAATTGACAAAGATGACAAAAAATGACAAATTTTTGTGGGATTGTAGGAAAATGGGCTCATTAATGCATTGTTGGTAGAGTTCTAGTCATTATGAAATTCAGTTTGAAACTATGCCAAGTCACCAAACTATGCGTGCCATCTGACCCAGCAGTACCGCTACTATACCTATGTCACAAAAAAAAAGAAAAGAAGGAGAAAAGGGTACATTTGTACAGTAATGTTTATTGCATCTTCTTTTTGTGGTGTCAAAGAATTGGAAACGTGCAGGAAGGAAAGGAAATAAGCTTGTTTTGTTTTGTTTTTTTTAGCAATATGCCAAGTACTGTGCTAAGCATTTTACAAATATCTCATTTGGTCCATACAAGTTGGTGAAATAGGTCTTGTTGGAATTGGAAAGCAATAGATTGCAAATTAATTGCAAAATAGCTGAATAAATTATGATATAGGAATATAATGAAATTCCATTGTGCTCTAGGAAATAATGGAAGAGATAATTTCAGAGAAACCTAAGAAGACTTGTATGATCTGATATGGAGAAAACGAACCAAAGGAGAAAAAAAGTATTCAGTAATAATATTGTAAAGACATATACTTCTTAAAGACTTAAAAAAAAAAATTAATCTATGTGGTGAACAACTAAATTTCCAAAGACTGATGAGAAAATATTCAACCTAAAAAGCAGTGATGAATTCAGGGTGCAAAGTGAAATACATTTTTTTGAGTGTGGCCAATACAAGATGTAATTTATTTTTCTTCATTACTCATATTTGAATATTTGTCATATAGATATCATTTTTCTTTACTTTGTTTCTTTTCCAATGGAGGTAAGATAAAAAGGACAAAATATTATTTTTGATTGAAAATGAAAACAGTTTAAATATTTTATTATAAATTAAAACATTTTAAAAGAGCATTTCCATAATTACTGCAAACATAAATATCAAATTTTTGGAAGTGAATTAATTTATTTTTAACATTCTTTTCTTTTTAAATTTTGATTTCCAAGTTCTTTCCCACTTTCTCCCATACCCACTGAGAAGGGAAACAATATGACATCAATTATACATGTGAAATCATACAAAACATATCTCCATATTAGGGAAAAAAGGAAGAAAAAGAAAGTAAGAAAATTATACTTTAATTTGCACTGAGTTCATTAGTTCTCTCTTTTGAGGTAGATAGCATTTTTTCATCATGAGTCCTTCAGAATTTTTTTGCAACATTTTATGGGTCAGAGTAGATAAGACTTTCATAGTCGATCATCCTTACACACTTTTTGTTACTATGCACAATGATATCCTAATTCTTCCCACTTTACTTTGCATCAGTTCATATAGGTCTTGTCATTTATTTCTGAAATCACCACCCTTGTTATTTCTAAATGCACAATAGTACACCATTAAAATCATATGCTACAACTTGTTCAGCCATTCCCCACCCAATGAGCATTCCCCCAAATTTTTGTTTTCCTCATAAAAAAAGAGATGTTATAAATAGTTTCGTACCTATAGGCCCTTTTCCTTTTTTTTAATCTATGGGGTGCAGACCTAGTAATGGTATTGCTGGGTTAAAGGGTATGCAAATTTTTATAGATCTTTGGGCATAGTTTCATATTATTCTGCAGAACAATTAGACCAGTTCACTATTCACACCAACCATTCATTAGTGTATTTATTTTTTCCCTCATCCCCTCCCAGCATTTGTCATTTCTGATAGATGTGAGGCAGTACCTCAGAGTTATTTTAATTTGTGTTTCTTTACTCAATAGTGATTTAGAGCATTTTAAAATATGACTATGAGTAGCTTTGGTTTCTTCTTCTGAAAACTGTTCATATCCTTTGACAATTTATCAGTTGGGGAATGGCTCTTATTTTTATAAATTTGACTTAGTTCTATATTCAATATATATTTGGGAAATGTGGCTCTTATGAGATAAACTTACAGTAAATTTTCTTGATATTACTTTATTGTCTGTGTTACCTTTTAGCGTAATATAGTTTCCTTGATTATCTCTTTTAATTAGGTCTATTTTTGCTTTTGCTTTGTTGAGATCATGATTGCTATCCCTGTCTTTTTTACTTCACTTGAAACTTAGTGGATTCTGCAGCAGCAGCTAGGTGGTACAGTGGGCAAAGCAGTGGGCCTAGAGTCAGGAAGACTCTTCTTTATGAATTTAAATCCAGTCTCAGACACTTACTAGCTATGTGACCCTATTTGCTTCAGTTTCTTCATTTTTAAAATGAGCTCTAGAAGGAAATGGCCTACCACTTGAATATCTTTTCCAAGAAAACCCTAGATGAAGTCACAAAGAGACAGACACAACTGAAAAATGACTCAACAACAGCCAGTCCTTTATTTTAATCCTGTGTATGTCTTTGTGTTTCAAATGTATCTCTTGTAAACAACACATTGTTGGATTCTGGTTTCTAATCCCTTCTGCTATCTGCTTCAGTTTTATGAGTGGAACTCATCCCATTCATATTGACGGTTATGATTACTGTGTATTTCCCTCCATCCTGTTTTCTTCTAGTTTTTTTTTCCTCTCTCTCTTTTTATCCTATCCCTCATCAAAAGTCTATTATGCTCTTAACTACTGTCTCCCTTAAGCTTCCCTCTCTTTCATCATTTCCCCACTACCTTTGTCTTATCTCTTCTCCTATTTCCCTTTTGGGTAAGTTACATTTTTGTACACAACTCTCCCTCTCTCTCTCCCTCTGTGTGTGTGTGTGTGTGTGTGTGTGTGTGTGTGTGCGTGCATGTGCATGTGTGCATGTGTGTATTCTTCCCCCTTTGAACCAATTCTCCTAAGAGTGAAGTTAAGGCTTTGCCCACCACCTGCCCACTGTCCCCTCCATTGCAAAAGCTCTTCCTTGTGTGTTTCTTTTATTTGAGAAAAATGTTCCCCATTCTACCTCTATCTTCCTTCTCCAAGTGAATCTCTCTGCTTCACCTCTTTATTTATTTGAAATCATTCCAGCATAATCAACTTACACTCATGTCTTCTGTCTATGTATACTCCTTTTAACTGCTATAATAATGATAGAGTTCTTAGGAGTTACATGTTTCGTCTTCCCATATAGGAGTCGAAGTAGTTTCACTTTGTTGTGTCCCTTATGACTACTCTTTCATTTTTACCTTTTTATGCTTCTCTTGAGTGTTCTGTTTGAATGTCAATTTTTTATTCATCTCTGGTCTTTTCATCAGAAATGCTTGAAAGTTCTCTGTTTTATTGAATATCTCTTTTCCCTCTAAAGGATTACACTCACTTTTGCTGGGTAGGTGATTCTTGATTGTAACCATAGATCCTTTGCTTTCTAGAAGATCATATTCCAAAACCCTTCAGTCCTACAAAGTGGAAGCCACTAAATCTTGTGTGATTCTGACTGTGGCTTAAAAACATTTGAACTGTTCTTTCTGACTGCTTGAAATATTTTCTCTTTGACTTGGGATCTCTGGAATTTGGCTATATTATTCCTGGGAGTTTTTATTTTGGGATCTCTTTTAGGAGGTAACTGGTGGATTCTTTCAATTTCTATTTTACCTTCTGAATCTAAGATATTAAGAGAATTTTTCTAGATAATTTATTTAAATTTGATGCATAGGCTCTCTCTCTCTCTCTCTCTCTCTCTCTCTCTCTTCTCTCTCTCTCTTTTGATCATGGCTTTTAGGTAGTCCAATAATTCTTAAATTATCTCTCCTGGATCCATTTTTTATGTCACTTGTTTTCTCTATGAGATATTTCACATTTTCTTCTTTTATTTTTTTTTCATTCTTTTCACTTTGTTTTGTTGTCTTGATGTCTCATGGAATCATTAGCTTCCACATGCCCAATTCTAATTTTTAAGGAATTATTTTCTTTAGAAAATTTTTGTACCACTTTTTCTACTTGGCCAATGTTGGCCAAGTGATTGAAATTCTCTTCAGTGAATTCTTGTGTCCCTCTCACTATCAGGCGGATTCTCTTAGTATACCATCATATCATCTGCAAAGAAGGACAGTTTTGTTTCCTTGTTGAATATTCTTTTAATTTCTTTGTCACAACTAGCATTTCTGATACAACATTGAATAATAGTGGTGATAATTGACATCCTTTCTTCACCCTTGATCTTTTTGGGAAAGATTCAGGTTTATGCCCATCTTTGTTTTAGATGGATAGTATCACATTTAGAAAGACTTCCTTTATTCCTCTGTTTTCTTGTGTTTTTACTAGGAATAGGTATTGCATTTTGTCAGAAAGGTGGGGTTTTTTGCATCTGTTGATGTAATAATATAATTTTATTGTTTTTGTTATGGATATGGTAAATTATGCTTACAGTTTCTCTAATATCAAATAAGACTTGCATTCCTGATAGAAATCCCACCTGGTCATAGTAGGTGGTCTTTATGATATATTGCTTTAATCTCCTTGCTAGTATTTTATTTTATATGTTTGCATTAGTATTCATTAGAAAAAATTGACCTATACTTTTTTTCTCTGTTTTTGTTCTTTCTAATTCCATGGCACCTGTCATATCTTTCCCCTTCTCTGAATTTATATAGTCAGTTCTCTAAATCAAGCTCTCATTACTTCCACAGTTACAAATAATATCATACTTTATCTTCTTGCTTCTTCTAGTCTTGACCTCTCCAATCCATCCTCCAAAAGCTGCCAAGTTATTGTTCCTAAAGCAAAGAACTAAATAAATCCTGTTCAAGAAGTATTAAAAACGTCCTGTCACCTCAAGTTAAAATACAAACTGCTGGGGGTAGAGTGAGATTTTGATGGGTTTTGAACACTTTTCTTCTTGGAATGATTTCACCTTAGTCCTCCTCAACCACTCTATATCTCAGTCAAACTGGTTTTCCGTACATATGCCTGGAATATTCTTCTTCCTCATCTCCACTTTTTGGAATCTCTTACTCCCTTCATGGCTTAGCTTATAAATCATTTCTATATATGTCCTTTCTTGATTCTGTCAATTTGCAATACTCCACTCCTACTCTGGAAATACCTTTGTATTAATCTATCTATGCAAATATTTGTTTCTTCCAGTAAAGTTTTAATTCATTCAAGGTGGAGAATGTTTTTCTTTCAGAATTCCATGAAGTGTTTTTCACATAGAAGGCATTTAATAAATTATTGTTGGATTGGGTTGAATTAGTATAATTCCTTTCTATAGTAATTAACTAGAGGGAATAATGAGTGATGAAGACTAATAATGTTAATAGTTTTAGGTTGCCTATTTCCCTTAAATATATTCGCATCAATATTATTGCAAAGGACTACTTGTATTTGATGCACTCGTCTTAAAAAATGTATGTATGTATTTATGTATGTATGTATGTATGTATGTATGTATACATGTATAGGATTGGAATCCCATAAGAGTGGAAACATGTCTTTTTCCAAGGCCAGAAAAAAACTTTTTTTTGTTCTATTTCTCATTACAATTTAACCTTCTTTTGTAAAAATTGAGCCAGGGATTCTATTAAATGCAATCTGCCTTTAAACTTGCTGCAAGACCTTCATTTCACATCTCTGCCTCAACAAATTCAACCATACTTTCATATATTGGGAAGCTCAGTGGCTCAGTGGATAGCTTGCTTGACCTGGAGTCAGGCAGACCTGAGTTCAAATCCAGCCACAAACAATCACTAGCTGCAAGACCATGGCCAATTCACTTAACCTCTGTGTGCCTCAGTTTCCTTATCTATGAATTGAGGATATAGTAGCAACTTCTTTCCAGGATTGTTGTGAGGATAAAATGAGATTATAATTGTAAAGTACTTAGGACACTGCCTGGCACACTAGTAAATGGTTTTTTTAATGATATCATTGTTGTTATTATTATATTTCATAACCTCATACAGTCCATCTGAGCCCAAAATGAATCATCAGAAGATTGCCTGAGACTGACACAATGTTCATTTTTCGATCCTGCAGATGTCATTGAGATGTAAAACCACAATGAATTCAGAAGGTAAGCAAGAAATTGCTTACTAAACTAAAGAAATGTGGAAATACAGCTAGGACATTCTCAACCTTAATGACTGTTTTTGAAGGGTGTTTAAATCTAGTAGGAAGGAAGTTTTCCCTCCATTCTGACCAATCAATCAATCAATAAGCATTTACCACTAACAATAATAATAGCTAATGTTAAGTAACTCCTAATATGTGTCAGGCACTGTGCTAAGCATTTTAAAAATACTGACTCATTCGATCTTCACAACAACCCTGGGAGGTAGATGCTATTATTATTACCATTTTACAATGAGGAAACAGAGGCAAATAGAAGGTAAATGACTTGCCAAAGGTCACACAGATAGGAAGTGTCTGAACTGGATTTGAATTCACGTCTTCCTGACTCCTGGCCCAGCACTTTAACCACTGTGCCACATAGACTCCCATGGTACATACTATGGGCTAAGTGCTGTAGGGTACAAAGAAAAGGCTGCTCCTGACCTCAAAGTGCTTACACTTAAGTTTATATTCTTAATTTTGAAATCTTTTCAGAAGAATCTGAGCCCCATGTTGATATAGTTTAGTAAAGCTATGAAATACCCCTATCCTTCCAAAGATTTAGAAGTAGAGGAAGTTAGTGGATTTATACCATGATTTTGCTAAGTATACTCTAATAAATATATAATAAAGTACTGAGGTTGAGTCCCTTCAGGTGTAGCTTATGTGAGGTGATGACCTTTCAACCTGTTACTCATTACCATACTCACTGTCACTGTTTGAGAACTGTGGTAATCTATGTCTATATTTGGATATCTTTATTTATTACTAAAATTGAAACATGACTCATTTATTAAACAACTAACTCTGTATCTTACCCGAGATTATTAAATATTATCAACTTAATCAACTAAAGTAACCTCTTTTACCATCTCATCTCTCTCTATGTGTCTTTCTCTGTCTCTCACTGTGTCTCTCTCATACCTAAACATGTATGCCTAATATCTTAGGCTTAAATTAACATCAAACTTATTGGTTACACAATTTATTAACAGTATAACTGACAATAATACATCAATATAAATTATTTACAGTATTTCAGTTGGGAGAGAAAATCACAGTGAACATTTCCTTTATCAATATTACTTGACTTGATTTCAATTTGGAACACAATCTCAACATTTAGCGCTCAAGTTTGCAACACAAGTTTCTGAAGAACCCTCTTTTTATTTATTCACAATATAGTGGTTAAACTCAGTTCTTTCAGAGGTTATGTTCTTTTTCTTTGTCCTCTTATAGACTCTCTACAGGAATAACTCTCCAGAATGACAGTAAAAAAACAAACAAACAAACAAACAAAAAATCCAACTTTCCAGTCTCTTTATAGACTTCTCTTACAATATTTCATCACAAGATAAGAATTAAAGTGGCTCTCTCAGGAAAGAAGTTTTCTTCATCATTCCATAGTCCCTACTTTGTCTATATTTACTAATTTGCCATCTCCCCAACTCATCTCCTATTTTATTTAAAAATTTGTTGTTTTTTTATTTTAAATTTTTTTCTCTGATTTTCAGAATTTTTAGCCTTGCATTTATTTGTTATATTTTTATGTGCTATTTTTCTAGGTTTTATTTTAGTTGCATGTCCCACTGATTTGTCTATTCTTTCTCTTTCTTGTTGACAAATATATTTAGAGATATAAATTCCCTCTACCCCACAGCCTATGACTGCTTTGGCTATAAGTTTTGTCATGTTGTCTCATTGTTGTCATTTTCCACATAAAATTATCTATTTTTCCTGTGATTTGTTCTTGGAGCCACCTATTCTTTAGACAGGATATTATGTAGTCTGCATTTAGGTTCCAATACTGTTTTCAAATGTCCTTCATTGGTTTGAATTTTTCTAGTGTTATAACCATTAAAGGCTGAGTATAACACTTCTGCTTTTCTACCTATGTTTATTACAAATAATAGCAACATTGAAGAGAAGTCTGGTAGATCATCTGAAAGCTTGGAAATTTTCAGATTCTTCTCCAGATTTAGATTTTTTTTTCCCCTTTCACTCAAAGCAGTTTTCTCTCTGCCATGAGAACTTGACTGGGAGTATAGTCAGAAACTATTACTGGTTAAGCTGAGATAGACTGACAAAAATGGGAAAATCAAAGATGGCAGTTGGCTAGATCCCTGACTTAGACTGAAGCAATTGTTCCCATTATTTTGATGAGAATAATAACTGCTATGGTCTTCTCCTGACTGATGTTAGTTCAGACTACAGGGAGCTATGTAACACTAACTCTTGGTCTTCAACCCTTATGCACCCCTTGTATAACTGAATTTTACTGCTCTTCATTCTTTGAATCTCTATTTCTCAAATGGTTTTCAAATGATTGATCCAGTCAACCTAACCATATAGTAGCCTCATACCATTTTACTAATTCTTTTTGATTTGAAGGATTAATCTTAGGCTTTGGGTGTCCTCAGCTGGCACATGAATTTGGCTGATATTGAAAATACACACACACACACACACACACACACACACACACACACACACACTAGGTTTCAGTTTTGGCTTTCAATTGGTTCAGTAAATAGAATACCAGCCTGGAGTCAAGAAGACCTGATTTCAAATCCAACCTCAGACAGTTACTGGCTATGTGACACTCAACAAATCACTTAACTGCTCTCTGCCTCAGTTTTCCCAATATTAAGTGAGAATAATTATAGCATCTACCTTACAGGGTTGTTTTGAGGATCAAATGAAGTATTATATGTAAAAATGCTTAGCCCAATGCCTGGCACACAGAAAGCACTATATAAATGTTAGCTATCATTATTATCATCATTATTATATTTATTATTATCCTTGCTCTGCTTAATGAGCTTTGGTTGACCTCTCTAGTCCCATATCTCTTTTTTCTTCTATTCCTTATGTCTCCTTGACTCTGAATTCTAGTTCTTTTGGTGCCATGACATCAAGAATAAATATACTAATGGGAAATTATAAAATGTTCACCTTGGTCATCTTGGCTCTATTCTTTTGACATAAGAACTCTCCTAGGTACAGTCCATCTTCTAATATGCAGTTTTCCTTTTAAAAAAAAAGTGGCTTTAGATAACATATACAAAGTCAAAGAATTGGCATGAGTCTTTCCACAGGTTATTTTCAAACAACCCTGTTTGTAAATATTTGAGTCACTTAACACTATTGTTGGAGGAATTCCTGGCCCAGGAAATCTTCCTCCTTCATATCACTGACCAAGCGTAAACTGAGATCATACATACTCGAGTGACCTTCACATCATACTTCCTCTGGTACTCAGGCAGTGAAGTAACCACAGACTCAGCTGACCAGAAGTCACCTGTTTTTACAAGATGCCAGGGGCTACCTATGCAGATCCCCAGGCTTGGATTGTAGAAGCAAGTTTTGATGTCAATGTTTAACTCAGGTCCTTGATTTCTGTGCCTTTTTTTCTTTATTATTAACTCAGGAATATTTTTCAAGTTGCCAGATTACAAGGACTCAGTGCGCAACATTCATCTTTAAATCTTCTGCCTATGGAGAGAATGAGCAAAGGTAAGAGATGCTATGTTATTGCTATTATGGAATTGTTATTTATCAGTTTAGGCTATTTGTTTTTCTCTGAAAAAATAAGCTAATGAAATATATTATAAAACATCATTCTCTGTAGGTCTCAGTTTCCTCATCCTTAAGATGAGGGGGTTGGAAATAGATGAACTCTGAATTCTCTTCCAATTCTAAATCTATGATCTTTTGGTAATCAGTTAAAATAATTAAAACAACTTCCTATTCAAATGCTTTAAGGAGGAAAAAATATATGCCATATGATTTTGTTTAATATTTGTAAAACTTGAACCCTAAAGCTGTTTCTCTTCAGTGTTTTCAGAATTTGTTACAAGGTACTAAAATTGAGATTGTGGATTAACACACACACACGCACACACACACACACACACACACACACACACACCCCATTAGGCTGTTTTACATCTATTGGAACTTACTGATGCTTCTTTCTAAAGCAGAATAATCAGATCTTATGCACACTGTGTGCTCGATTTAACACTTCAAAAAGACACATAGTCTCTTAGGAGTGGGTCTGATTCAATTTGTAACCTTTTTATGAGATAGTTTCACGTATCAGAAAATTCAGCACTTGATATAATGTCTTTCCAAACTTTGTTGAGTGAGTACTTGGGTGAATTTGATCCTAGGTACTTTGTAAAAATATTTTGGACTCACCAGAGTTTATGCTTTGCTCACTGGCTGTCATAGCTATTGAGAACCCTGAGTCATCTCTATTCGTCTTTGAGGCACCAAGGCAGGACTTTAGTGGAAGAACAATTCTGTGTGTGAGAGTTTGTGTATATATGTAGGAGAACTATTAGAATGACTCCTGAAGCTGAGGAATTATTATTATTATTCACAAAACTTTAGTTATGTAGATAGTCATCTATAGTTCTCCTTTGACCAAAGGTAGTCTTATTTAAAAAAAAATGTTGATCAAATCATGTGAAATAGCCCTAAAATAGAGTCAATCTTAAATTACATTAAGAGATAAAGTACCCCATCCAGAATGAGGGAACTGCCTGCTCTGTACTCTGCCTTGATGATACCACATTTTGGGTATTGTGTTCAATTCTGAGCACCACACTTTAAAAAACATATTGGCATACTCTTGTGAGTACTTGGAGGAGAATAAGAAGAATAACAACCATGACAAGTGGGAATCAATTGAAGCAACTTGGAATGTTTAACTTGGATGAGACCAACTTGGGGTGGGGAGTGAGAGCTATCTTCAAATATTTGTGGAAGAGGGATCAGTCTTATTTTGAATGGCCAAGAGGGCAGAGCTAGGAGCAGCTGAATGAGTGTAGCTGAAAAGACGTATTTTAAGACTTGACTTAAAAACAAACCTCTTAAACAGAACAATCCCAAAGTGGAATTGGTTGTCTCACACAGCAGGGCTTCCCCCTTGGTAGAGATAGTCAAGCAAAGATTGGATGATTATTTATTGTAGGGAATATTACAGGTGTAATTCTTGGTCAGATATGCTTGGAAATGAAATGATTTCTGAGTTAGCATCCAACTGCAGGATTCTGTGCTCTATAGAGCATCTTCCCTGACATTAAGAAATTTATAATATGGAGAGATGATCCAATTTTATTACATTCACTTCAATTTAATTCATTTCACAAAACATGATAGGATATATACATGAAGCATGCATGAACAATACTGGTTAGCATATAATAATAACTAGGTATGTGCCTTTTTTGCAATGCTTCATCATTATTTCTTCCCAAACATAAGGAAAGAGCAAAGGAAATGTACTTCAAGGTGCCCTCCCGCCTGAACAATGCCCAGGCCCACATTTCTCTGACTAATTGGTAACATGTAGAAATAAAACAAGTGGCATAATTCAAAGGACTAGATTTACTCTGATCACAGATATCGCCAACAGACAGGGAGCCATAGAGTAAAAATAGCTTGCTCTGTAATAAACAAAATTAAAAGGCTTTCTCCAAATGTATTCTTTCTTGGTTATTATGTTATCTCTTCTCTTACCAATTTGTAAGTAGCATATATTTCCATCAGTCCCAGCATGTTTGCCTGGCCACTTGGGGGAAAATATGATAATATGAGTCACAAGCAAACAGAATTTCTAAGATTCCTCTTGAAGTCAAAGTAAACCAAATTATGTTGTTTTCCTGTTAAGGTCTTCTAACCAGAAGAGACCAGCTACTAAAAAAAATGTTGCTCTTTGCAAACTGCTGAACTGGAGGATTTCTAATGGATGAATGATTACACTAAGTTTTTTGGGGGTTTTTTTCTGGCTAAGTCAATGCTGAGAGGTATACAGGGTACTTTTTAACTGCTAGTCCTCAGGCCACATGTGACCTGTGCTTTCTAAGGTGGTTTTATGTTGCATTAAATACAATGGGAGACTACTCTTATAGCTGCTCTTCAGTGAAGAATAAAAGGCCAAATAGAAAAGCAATTTATTTTGTCTTGGCAGGGAAGCTTCTCATTTTGTATTCATAACTCCATTAATGTAGCTACTTACTTTCCTTTTGTCTTGGTATCTACAACAGTTAATAGAGATGACGCTCCATGGTTGAAGATGCTTAAATAAAGATTTAGGTTCCATAAACAAGTTAGCACTGCATTTTTTTCCACATGTCTGAAATTATATGAAATGACTTCATCTTTAAAATATCTCATAATAAAATAAGGCTCTTCTTTCTCCAAACTGAATATTAGTCCTTTCTTAGGCTAATTACCATTTTTTTTTAAATTTAAACTTTCTTTTTCATCATAGGCAACAAGTGTGAATATTTCAGTATACAAAGGAAGGAAAAGATTTTATATGAAACTGAGAACCTATATTATATATAGTTTTTTAAAGTATATATTAACTGTCCTGCTTGACTGTCTCCATCTGAACTTTCTTGTCCACTTTTCTTTAAAAAAAAAAAAGGTGTTTCATTCACGGCAAATTTTGATTTCTTTCACTTCCCTCCCCCACTTTTTTGCATTACTATCACTACTTATTAACTCCACTCTGTTTCACCCAACTTCATGGAAGTTCTTCCTTCTAACAAGCATCATCAAATAAAACAGATTCATACAGTGACTATCTCTGAAAACTTGTAGTCTGTCTCTTCTGAGTTGTGGTAAGTCTGCTCCATTATCAGTCTTCTGAAATTATGATGATCAAAGTTTTTAAAGCTTTCATATTTTACTTTCAATATTGTCTTTTCCATTAATGTAGTTATTGTAAAACTCTCTATGATTTCCTGAATCCCTCCCTTTTGCAATATGGTTCAGCAACAATCCATTAGGTTCATATAACAATTTCTCATCTATTCCGTAATTGATGAGCACCCATTTCATTGTCAGTTCTTTGCTATAACAAAAAGAGCTGAAACAAATATGTTTGGTATATTTGAGTCTTTTCCCTCTGTCTATGACCTTTTTCTTTTTGGTGAGGCAATCAAGATTAAGTGACTTGCTCAGGGTCACACAGCTAGTAAGTGTAAAGTTTCTGAGACTGGATTTTAACTCAGGTCCTCCTGATTCTGAGGCCAGAGCTCTATCCACTCTGCTACCTAGCTGCCCTGTCACTGACCTTTTTGATATATGGACTTGATACTAATATTACTGGTCAGAAGATATAATGACTTTTTGAAAATATAGTTCTAAATATCTTTCCAGAATGAGTAGACTAATTTAGTTCCACCAAGAATGCATTAGTGGGTCTGTCATCCTAAAACCTTAACTTAAAAAGGCCAAGGTCTCCCACTATACCCATAGTCATCTCCAGTCATCCTGATCTATATCTTTCCACTGGACCCAGAAGGCCCCAGAGGAGAGAGAGTGAGGCTAGTAATTTCATATAGCTTTGCCTCACTTAAATCCATTTCATTTGCAAGTTATGACATCACCTACCCAATGTCATGGTCCTCTTCAAGAAAAAAAGACAAATAACAAAACAAGTCCCTCCAAAAATTGCTATCTTTAGCAATGAGTTAGAACTTTAAGTTATTTTAATGTGTGTTTCTTTTATTTTTCGGTTTGGGGTGTATTTTTTCTTATTATAGGTATCTTACATTTCTTCTTTTGAAAACTTGCTTTTCATATTTATTTACCATTTATCCATTGGGAGATATACTCTTGTTCTTACATATTTGGATCAATTTCCTATATATTCTAGATATTAGACTTTTATTACAGAATTTTGCTGCAGGCATTTTTCTTCTTGTTATAACTTCATTGATTTTGTTTGTGCAAGTTTTCCAATTTTATGTATTCAAAATTGGTCATTTTACCTTTTATTATCATCTCTAACCCTTATTTAACTAAGGATTTTCTTCCTATCCACGATTGTAAGAAACATAACTTCTTCTCCTACAATTTGTTTAAGATATGACCTATTATATTTGGGTCCTATATGTATTTGGAGCTTATTGTGGTATATGGTGAGGGATGTTGGTCTAAACATAATTTCTTCCAGGTTATTTTCCATTTTCCCTGGTTATTTACATAATAACATTAATAATAATGATTGTTATGACAAATTATAATTAAGATATATTATATATAGATATATAGATATATATATATATCTATATATCTATATATATCTATATCTATATCTATCTATCTATCTATCTATCTATATATATATATATATATATATATTATATATATATATATATATAGCCTTCAAGGTTTGGAAGTGAATTATGTATGTTATTTCATTAGTCTTGGTTGGTGCTTTGGTTTTATCAGACACTATGCTAGAGATTGCTTCTTGACCTTCCTGGTATTTGCTTAATTTGTTTTGCTATTGAAATACTGTATTTTTAAATCCAGATAAATAGTTTTGGTTGCATAGTTTGTGATCTAGTACTTCTGAGCCCCTTAATTTCTACTTTTTTTTTTCATTATTTCCCTGGAGATTCTTGATCTTTTGTTCTTCATGATGAATTTGTTATTATTTTGTCTAGTTCTATAAAGTAATTCCTTGGTAGTGATGTTAATATAATACTAAATTTACAAGTTAATCTAGGCAGCATTGACATTTTCCCTCATATTAGCATTGCCCAACCATGGACAAAATCTCTTCAATTATTTATCTTCCTTTATTTCTGTAAAGAGTTTTTTACTTTAATCCCTACTGTGTGTGTGTATGTGTGTGTGTGTGTGTGTGTGTGTGTCTTAGGGGGAAATAAAGATGTTTCAGATAGATAATTTTAGGCTTTATAATGATTTTTAGAACAATCAAAAGGTGATATGCACTGCCTTTGGTAGTCAAGGATTCCTCTTGATTATAGGTGCACAAGAAAAGGCTAGGTGGCCACTTGTTGAAACTGTGGGAGAAATAATTCTTTTTTAATTTTTGTGTAAAGAATCAGAGCCAAGTATGAAAGAGTAACTTAGCCATCACCAATATAACATTGGGATATCAATTAGTCTTTCAAAATCCTTTGACTTTTCTGATTATCTACCCTTTTACACATTGTATCAAAGCAAAATATGCCACTCCTATTGAGAAAATGCCAGGACATTAAAAATCAGGACATTTAACACAACAAACTTTCCTACTATGAAGTCTGTTCCTTCTCTATGTCATTTACTTTTAGGGCAAGAACCAGAGCCAAGCCCAAAACTATGTTTGCATAACACCCAAAGAAAAATATTGAGGCTATTTTGAGTCAATTAGCTAAGGCTGCTTGTGAGTAAAACACATTTAAATTAAGTTTTGGAAAGACTTGTAAAGTAGTTCCATTTCCTGTTCCATGAAATTTTTGCTTAACTCTATTAGATAACCTTAAATAACAAAAGTCTCATTAGCAACCAAGAGAGATTAGCCACTTGCATTCAGAATTTCATATTCAAGGCAGTGTTGAAAGTAGGAAATATGTTTTTATGCTTATCAAATTCAAGTGCATTTGAGGGTTGAATAATTGTTCAGTGAATTTGATTAGTGCAGAGGGTTTTCTCGCCTCTTTTCTCAAATTTTTTTTCTTCAATGTATCTTCTGTTGAGATACCTGGATAACAATGGTCCCTAACATTCCATCTTGCTTTGCATTATTATGATGTCAGCCCTGCCAAGGAGAGTGGTAAATAGAGGCAAGAAGGAGAAAACTGGGACTAATGTGTTGACACCACTGAGAGTGAAGTTTCTGCTTCATTCAAAGAAAAATTTACAATAATTAAAACTGTCCCAAAATGATATAGGTAGCCTTACATGACAATGAGTTCCCTATCACTAATAACTACAAATGAAGTCTGGATAACCATTTGTGGAATCTTTTTAGAGGAAACTCTTAATTAGTTACTGGTGGGACTATATAAATTCAGAGATCCCATCCAGCACAGGGGTGTTGATGCCATGAGGATTAGAAAAAACTCAAGAGGTGTCCAGAGGAATACTGCCCACTGATATCAAATAAATGTCCTGAAGACATCTAATAAACAGATAATCTGGTACATCTGGATATATTCCAAACTGTTCATTGCCAAGTTCCTGTTTGAAACACAACTGATCTCTACCCTCAGTGAATTAGCTTTGTCCTGGTTGAACTGGTACTTTCTGCTGTCTTCACAATCATTTGTGTAAAAAACAATGATGCTGCAACTTGAATGAGGGCTCTGTAGCAGGAATGAACAGCAGCAATATTTATGGTATGAAGACCTGTTTTTAGAGTCATGTCTTAGGGACAATTGCTTCTCCCTTGTGGAATAATGAATGACCTTGTTACTCATCTGTATAATCTCACTGTGACTCTTGGCCCAGGTAACCTAAATAAACATCGGGAAGCAGTGATTGGATCCAGTTATTTTAGCAAACTGATTTAGCTCTGGTCTTGGAAATTAAAGAACTGGGTTAAATTCTCAGCACTGGTATAAACTCTATGATCTTAAGCAAATTATTAAACTTCCCTGAACTACAGATTCTCCAGAATACAATGCTACCTATTCCATAGGACTTTTGGGAGGGTGAGATGAAATAGAATGTAAAGTGTTTAGCACTAGCAGTTGCATAATATTATTAATGAATGCTAGCTAATAATAGAAAACTACATAGTTTAACCAATACATAGCAGATAATTGTCATCTTTGATTCACATCCTTTAAGTGGATAGTCTAGATGTTGGGGAAAGGGTTACAGTTCTGAAATAGAAACTCCCTACAGTTATGCAAATTGATGCTTCTGTATCAGAATCTCTCCACAACAGTGAAATTAAAGTTTCAAACAAAATAATAAACAAAGAAGCAAAAAAAACACTTCATGATAAGATCTACAAAGAATATAAAGGAATAAGAGAAGACAGAAACATAAACACAAACAGTATGTTTTATAAGTATTTTGTTAAAATTGAGCAATAGTCTTTATAAGCAATTTATTAATAATGAAGTCTATAGTTTTATTATGGTAGATAATAAAATGGAGCTAATGCTAACTGTGCCTCAGTTTCCTCATCTGTAAAGTGAGCTGGAGAAGGAAATGGCAAATCGCTCCAATATCTTTGCCAAGAAAATCCCAAATAAGGTCATGAAAAGTTAGACATAACTAAGAGAGAGAGAGAGAAGAGAGAGAGAGAGAGAGAGAGAGAGAGAGAGAGAGAGAGAGAGATTCTGAAATGTTAAATAGCATAAACTATCTCACTGGGTATTTACGATGATTGAATGAGATAATGTATCTGAAAGAACTATAAAAAATAAAATCCCCACAGAGATGTAAGTACTATTATTCTAAATATTTGATGAGCCTGAATAGACACTATTAAGAACATCAGCATGTTTTTCAAGCAAATAGTATGGAATAGTTACTAAGCTCTTGGAGCTTAGACAAGACTAAGTACTGCTCATATATAGAGCTTTATGGTTTGCAAAATAACTTACATGTTTATCACATTTGAGCCTCATGACAATTTATTAAGGAGAGTAGTACAGGTTTTCATTGTTTGTATATTTCTAATCTGTTTAATGGGTCACTATAAACAAAGGATTCACTACTTATTGACTAAACTACTTACAATGAGCTCCTCTGTGGTTCACTCATTTGGTTCTCAGTTGTCATTCAGGTTCATTGTGACTCAAGTCAAAATATTTCAAACTTAGCAGAACCTACCAGAAAATGATCTCCTCTGGCATACATTCTGAGAACCCAGGAGTGTTTCCAGACCAATATTCAGATAAAAGGGTAGAACTTCTGTGAAAATATAATTTTTACAGATGAGGAAACTAAGGCACATAGAGGTTATATTATTTATCTAAGCCAAGAAGTAGCAGAATTACTAATAAATTAGAATTGAATTTGAATTCATGTCTTCTGACTAGACATTTAGCCCTCTTTCTACTATTCCATTTCTGGCTTGGTTCTCTCTGGCTTCCTCCTTGGCTTTGCTTACTCTTGTCATTTTTTAGCATTTAATATGACTGGTCTCTCCACTTTTGTTTCTTGTAATACATACACTTATGAGCTAAATGGATAGCAACCACCAAAAAAAAAAAAGCCAAAGCTATTCCACTATTTCTTCCCTCCTTAAAATTAGTCCTAGCATTTTAAAGCAAATAACCATTGTTCAGTATACAGACACATGTGTGTATATACATATATGAATATACATACATACACACACATACACACATATAGACAGAAATCATTGAAGGAAACAGAAGTGCCTTCCTTAAGAATTATTTCCAGTGTTGATTATTAAATAATAAAAACAAAAGTATTAGAGAGGGAAATACAGTCAATGAAGCTACTTTACTATGACACTGACTTTAGCAATTATTTTGCTTACTCTCATATTCTGAAGAATTTTTCTACTTCCATGATGTTAAATGCTATCAAAAAATCAATGTAGGATGCTACTTTGTTTTTATTTCTCTAACTGCAAATGCTTCATTGTTTAACTCCACATTTTGTATTTTAGAAGTCTTGTAACTGTGGAGTAGGCTACCTTGGGTGGGAGGTAGTCCTCTGTCCCTGGAGATCTTTGAACTAGAAGCTAGATGAGATTAAGTCAAGTCAATAAGCATTTGTTAAATGCCTATGTCAGTTATGTTGTAGTAAGAATTTGGCAAGGTGATACAGTTAACATATATGTTTCTTTTCTATTTTTGTCTATTAAAGCTCTGTGTAAAGGTCAGTGGTCAGAGGACAGTCCTCAGTCAAAAATATATTGGATCAAGTCTTACCTCTGCTATAATGAGCTGTGTGACTGTGGATAAATCACTGAACTTTTCAGTGTCTGTGGCAATTTCTAAGATGAAATTACAAACGGTTTGCCAATGAAAATTTAGTGAGTTGTGTTTCCACACAACATTTTATTTACACCAATGAAATCATAAGTACAATTACTCATCTTTCCTATCCACATCACACACAAAGTTGAGGAGCTGTCTGTATGCCTCTACTGTTCTGTTTCCCAAAATCAGGTGACTGAGTTCTATTAGATGAAGAGGTTAAGCTAAATTATCTAGATGCACTGTTCCAACTCTTAAATCTGTGATCCTGTGTTTCTGCTGAAGACACTGAGAGTTATTTTCATACAAGACACCTCCAGGAACTTTCATGGGTATTTTGTGATTGTATAAGGACAAAGAATCATGGACTTTCTGAGACAGAAGGGAACTCAGCAGCCATTTAGTTCAAACCACTAACTCCAACCCCTTGCCAAATCCTACTACAAAATAATGGACAAGTTTTTAACAAATGCTTGTTGACTTGTTGGCTTGATTTAATCTAATCTAGCCTTCACTTAAAGGTCTTCAATGACAGAGGACCCACTACCTCTAAAGGTAACCTATTTCACACCTACAAGACTTCCCCAATATAAAATAAAAGGGGGAATAGTGATGGCAATGTTAAGAGATCCTAAACTATTTAGAAATTGATGTTTGGAGGATGTGACTAGAGGCATGGCATTACATGTTGATAATTAGTTATCTTCAGGTGAACAAACCTTTATTAAGTTCCTACTATGTGCCAGACACCACTCAGAAAACATTCATCAGCAAAAAGACTGGTCTGTCTAGATCAAAAGAAGACTGATTTCTCAAGAAGGAAGAAACATACTTATCAAATTTCACTAGTTGGGGTATTATCAGTATTTCTCTGCTAGCTTATTTTTCATAAAATTATGAATTTGTGTAACTAACATTAACATTAGGAGGTAGAAATCATAGCATTATGGATAGAGGGTTGGACTTGGAGTCAAGAAGCCCTAGTTCCAAATCCTATCACTGACACATCATAGTTATGTGCACATGGGTAAATCAGATAATGTCTCAAAGTCCCAGGCATTTCTCTAAGTTTCTAAGCAATGGATGAGTTCTCTCATATCCCTAACCTTGTTTCCTCTGGCACAGCCAGATTTAAGCATTGCAAAATTCTCCTACTTGCTCTTTTGCCATCAAATCTTTCTCCCAGCCGATCCATCCTCCTATGGAATTGCCTCAGTGGAATCCCTAATCTGATCATTGCCTCAAGGATAAAACACAAAATCCTCCATTTGGCACTTAAGTCCCTTCACAAGCTAGATCCAGATTAAGTTTACATGCATATTTCACATTCCTTATTTTTGTTGTTCTCCTGTATATGTCATTCCATTTTCTGGACTAAGACTTTGCATCAGCTATCCAGCATTCCTAGAATGTTCTCTCCCTCCTCACCTCTGTACATAAGAATCCTTAGGGTCTTTCAAAGTTTAGATCAAGGGCTATTTCCAACATGTGGACTTTCTTGATACCTTCCAAATTATATATTTTCTTTACATATATTTTGTACTTACTTCTAGAAGTATATGATGTTTCTCAATAAAATATAAGCTTCTTGAGGACATGGGTTATTTAATTTTAGCCTATAGGATTGGCATATAAAAGACTGTCAATTGAGTGGATGAGTTGTCAATCACCTCAATCAATATAGAGTGTTTCTACATTGGAAATTCCGCATATCAATGTAATCACAGGTCTGAACAGAAGTAAGGAAGGAGGGAGGAAATGAACCAATGAAAATATTAAAGATAATATCATCATTTTATCTAATAAACAAATTCAATAAAAGCATTCTTCTTCTCGCAAAACCAATGAAGAAAAAAAGGAATACTAGCAACATAAGTCACTAAGAATTTTACTTCATTGAATGAGTGGAATCTTCCAACCAAGAAAAGCAACTTTTCATTGATAACAAGTGTGAATTGAATTGTTTCTTATGACTAGGATGATATAGAGATAATAATGCTCAACACATTATTTGGGATTTGGGGAAAGCTCTGAGAAAACACAGCGTGTAGAGGGAAGAAGGCTAATCTTTCCTGATGAATGTGTATTTTTAATAGGACTCATGATTTTATTGGTATTCAGAGATCCAATTGAGGAACTTCTACCAAGACACCAATGGGAATACTTAGAGTCTTAAAGACTTGTTTGAAAGCCCTGGAAGGCTAGATTAGATTAAATGACTTGGTCAGAGTCACATAGCTAGTATAAGTAAAAGGCTAGACATGAACACACATGTTCCTGATGTTGAAGTCAGCCTTTTATTGACTCTGCCACACTCATGTTTTGTTTTGTTTTTTAAGTTTTTTTGGGGGGGTAAGGCAATCAGGGTTAAGTGACTTGCCCAAGGTCACACAGCTAGTAAGTATCAAGTGTTTGAGGCTGGATTCAAACTTATGTCCTCCTGACTCCAAGGCCAGAGCTTTATCCACTGTGTCACCTATCTGCCCCATCATGTTCTTTTATATAAAGTGATAAAAAAAAAACCTATTCTCAATTTGGCCAATTACAAGTCATCTTCCTCTATATTAGTATATATTATTAATATACTTGTGTATGTATGAATATGTGCCCTTGATGTAAAAAAATATGCATTAAGTTGAAAAAAAAGCCTAGTATTTGTTGCTGTAATGTTAAGTGGCAATTCATTCATTCATTCTCTCTCTCTCTCTCTCTCTCTCTCTCTCTGTCTCTCTCTCTCTCTCTCTCTTTTTCTCTCCCTCTCTCCTCTTTTGTCCATCTCATTCTCTTGCTTTTACTCACTCCTACTCTTGCTCTCACTTAAAGAAAAAAAAGGTAATTAAAGATATCAATGTTACAAAGGTATGCCTTGGAAAGTTTTCAGACATTTGATACCACAGAAATTCTAGTGTTTCATTAGTTTGATGAGTTCTACAGTAAACTGAGCAAATACTTTGCTTCACAGAACAATTGAAAGGTTGACTTTAATGTGAGTTTCATTAAGGTGAATTCACTTACATTGTTAAATTGGAGAAGGCATGCTTTCATAGTGGTGGTGGGGAAGGGAAAGGAAGGGAAGGGGGTAAAGACTGAAGAAATTCTGATATATGAGTATAATAAGATATAATTTTATAATCAGATATAATGTGCCATAACGGGCACATGAAGGGGGCATGAGTTAGCATTTATCACATACATATAATTTGTTATGCCAGAATGTGTTTTTTTTAAGAAACACATAATCTTCCCCCCCACACACACAAACTCACACCTTCTTAAATTAAATGAGATATTTGTTGTTTGATTTTTGACTTTTGACCCTGATAGTTTGACCTTGTTAGATCAAGATTTTTATTTGTTCTTTCATTCATTCATTTCATATTTATTTAATCATTCTTTTATGGATGTAGCTAACTATTCATCCATCCATCCATCCATCCATCCATCTATCTATCTATCTATCTATCTATCTATCTATCTATCTATCTATCTATCTATCTCTCTACCTACCTACCTACCTATCTACATACCTACCTACCTATCTAACTAATCATACTCCTGTGATTTGCTGATTGTTGTTGCCCACTAGCAGATGTGTGTCTGGTGATAAGCACATTCTCCTTATTTCAGAACTCTGTAATGATTTGTAGCATTTTTACAGGCTAAAATCTATTCTCCTAATTCCTTAGTCAGCTCCTTACCCCAACATCTAATCAACTATATTCTTTCCTCTCCTGCGTAAAGACACCCTAATTATGTAGTTAGTTGAATGTAGCACCTATCCTTTTCATTAAAAAATAATTTTTTTATTTATGTCTTTCCATTTTTATATTAGTAACTTCCTTATATGAGCTTAGTCCATTGAACAATTAGCACTTGCCCCTTCGTAACAAAGAAAATAAAAACCATGTCTAAATGAGTCAAGGACCACAAAAAAAATTAAAAAAAGAAGTTAAGCAATATGTTTTACACATATTCCCTTCTCACCTTCTCTATCAAGATAAGGGAGATATCTTTTATTAGCTGTCCTCCAGGACTAATATTAATATTTACAATTGATCAGACTTCAGCTGTTTTTAGTATTTTTGCTTTCGTATTATTACTGTGGTTGTGTATATTTTTCTCCTAGTTTTGCTTGCTTCATTATACATTATTTTGTACAAGCCTCTCCAGATTTCTCTTGCCATTTATTTTGGTACTATAAAAGCCCATTGCATTCTGAGAAATGCAATTTGGGAATTGTGTTCAATCAATATAATGAGACTTGATTTTTAGCTGAAACCCGGTATGAATTACTAATCTTACTTAAGTTGTTAGTGTTTAACTTTCCCACTCTTGAGAACTTAAATCCCTTGTTTTGTAATACTCCTCCTTTTCTGTATGAGTTAAAGTTCCCCTTTTTTGTATGTAAGTTAATTCCTCTTTTAACTCATGAAAACTTGCAAAACACCCCATGACGACTTTCATAGTATATAAATGAGTTGCTTCATTAATCATAGGTATCCAAGCCAATGAGAAAGCTGAACTATGGAGTTGGGAACACCTACAACCCTAATGTTAACAAATCGGCCTACTTCCCTATACCTGTCATTCTTCTTTATTCCTGTAAATTCTTTGAATAATGAAATATATTACTAATATAATAAATATGCATTTTGATTAATTCCTCTTTTTAGACTATAAGAATATTGTGCCATGAATATTCTTGGCTACTGAGGAGTCTTAGATCTCATTTATTGGCAATTGTTCATTTTGCTAATAAATTTATCATGCTGACAAATTTGTGCCTCAGTTTACCTTTATTTCTTTGGGACAATTTGTATACCACAAGTTGTACAGCCATTATCAAAGTTAGGAGGAAGGGAAGGAAGGAGGAAAGAGAAGGGGGAAAAAGGGAAGGAAAGATAAGGGAAAAGACATATTCTGACCCTTCTTGGCTTCAATTTTTCACTCCCTAAAAGAAGTGTTTTTGTTTTGTTTTGTTTTGTTTCTATAAAATGATCTTTAATCCTTATGTGGAATAGCAGTAAATATTTAAATATTTTACCATTAAATTCAGCATTTATTGTAAGATCTCTTCACCTTCTAATCTGATGCTGTGTTCAACTGATTGCTTTTGGATCACATAGATTGAGCCCTAAAATTTAGAGGGAATATAATCATTCATGAAAACCTAAGTTTCAGCCACATACTTATACGTCAATCATCTGGCAATTATAGATGGGCAAATTTAGGGGCTTGAATTGGGTGTACAAGTTATTTTAATTGACTTTTCCACTTTTGTGAACAGATACAACAGAGACTCCACTGTTGCTGTGCGTGAGGGTTTTGAATGACCACAAAAATGATCCGTAGGAATTATTATTTACATTTAATTCTCAGCCTGCATCTGATTCCTAACCCTTAAAGAGAATCAATAAAGACAGTGATTTTCCCTGGATTAAATAGCTTGCAATGATGGGATAAATTGCTTATGTAACCAAAATTGAAAACTACAGCTTTTCCATTGTTGCAATAGTTCATAACCTAAGGTCAAATTATCACTGGAAAGTTCACTGGAAAGAAGGGAAACTATTTAGCTTACAAACTTTACTTGCAAACACATGTATTTTTTTTCTAAAAGGTTACCACAATTCTATTTACCAAAAATATTAAGGTGAAAAGTCAATTACTCCATTATTTACAGAACACACCTGGAATTAATTAATTATATTTGGGATCCCTTTCCACTTCACACCTAGGGTAGAGACAAAATATGAAACTGTTAACTGCCTCTAACTGCTGCTGGAGACATTCTTGTTAGCTCTCAACTAAACATTGCTACATTAAGTTGTGAAATCTTACCAAGGAACTGGTGGTAGTTGCTTCTATCCTGACCTAAGTTTTTTTCATTCAACCATCAAGAATGCTTTTAATCATTTACTCAAAGATTCCTTTTCCTTTAGTTCCACTTCAGATTTAATCACTCCACTTATATCCTGTCCCAAGTTTTTCAGATGGTAAAGTGAGATAGCCAAAGCTAGAAACAGCCTGCTTTATCAGCTTCTGCCCAACAGGTGAAAGACAGGATGACTTGATCACTGATTTTGTAATGGGAAAAAGCCATTGCCTTTTTTCATTTGAAAGAAACATTTCTTGACCTGAAAACCCTCAGATACCAAAGGAAAATATATGAACAAAAGCTTTTTACATCTTGTAAATTCAAACACACACACACACACACACACACACACACACACACATATATATTTTCCCTTTTATATCTATCCTAGAGGATAATTGGATTCAGTTATCCAAATAATAATGATTACCTTCATTTCACTAAGTAGATGAAGCGTAATTGAGGTATTCTGAATCCTAGATCCAGAATCCTAAATCGTAAAATATATCTACAAATCTCCTTAGAGTTTGTCAGTTTTGAGCACTTCATTTTGACACAAACAGCACAGAGGCTTCTATTTGTTTCTAGAGTTAATAAGGAAGACCCTAGAGTTTATTGAGCAGGGAAAATGACAATGAACAGACCTGTAAATCAGAAAAAAAAATCACTTTTGCAGCTGTGTAGAGGATTTGAGTAGAAAGGGAATAGTCTCAAGGTGAGAGAGCAAATTTGGATTTTTTTTATCTTAAAATTATCCAAAGATGGATATGGTGGGATGCACCAGATTGACCTTCACTAGAAGTCTTCAAGCAAAGGCTGGAGGAATACACACTGTCTGTTTTATATTCTTTTTCAGTCACATGTTGGATCATATGCCTTCTGAGGTATCTTCCAATACTTAAGATTCTCTCATATGCATGCACCTTAGATTTGGGGAGGGCTGACTTCGAACATTCTCAACAGAAGATAGTTGGGCTGCAATAACCTAGAACTATACAATTAAACATAGGACAGATTGGAAGCAAGAACCAGAATTAACATAGAGTAAATAGGCTTTGTCCAGTGGAAGGTCCTCCTTATCATGACCACTATTCCCACATCTTGGCTTCTGCTCCTCCAGCAACATTTCTTTCTCCAGGCTTTTGCCTTCTCTCTAATGTGTTCATGGGAGGGCATGAAAACTGGACTCTGAGAAATTTACTACATGACAGTCAATTAATGTTTTATTAAGTGCCAAGCACTGTGCTATGTGCTAATACAAAGAAAGGTAAGATAGTGTCTGCTTTTAAGGAACTTAATTATAACAGCAGAGAGAACATGCAAAGAATTGTGTGTAAACAAGATATATACATAGGATAAATTTAAAATGATCAATTGAAAGAAGGTAGCAGAATTAAGGGAGAATAGGAAAGATATTTGTCTTCTGAGACACACAATGCCCAACTGAATTTGCTCCAGAACACTCACATGTCTCTGCAAAGAACTCTAGAATTAAATCTGGTGACTCAAAAATTATTCAGATGAAGAAGGGAAGGGGGACTCATTGGAAGAGGCCAATGTGGATACAAAATTACTCATCTACTAATTTCAGCTTTGAAAATATACACAGAACGTGGTAGAAGATTCCAATATTCCCCTCCAAACAACTTTAAAATAATTATTTGAATAAAAATTTGGAGTGGCAGAGCTAACAAAAGGTCAGGGTGAGACAGCTAGGTATAGTACTATCCACCCTCAAGTGAGCAGAGCCCAACTTTACCATAAAATTCAAAGTAAAGAAATAGGTTGGAAAAATGAGGAAATAACAAAAAATAATTTGACCATAAAAAGTTACTATTGTTGCAGGGAAGACCAAGACATAAACTGAGAAGAAGCAACAATGTGAGAACAGCTACAACTAAAGCCTCAAAAAAAAAAAGATAATCAGATTGAAACCCAACAAGAATTCCTAGAGGATGTAAAGAAAGAGATGAATGGTACAGGAAAAAATTAGAAAAGAAATGAAAGTAATGCAGGAAAATTATGAAAAGAGAATTAACAGCTTGGTAAAGGAGGCACAAAAATATTTTGCCAAAAATAACACCTTAAAAGACAATTAGCCAAATGGTAAATAAACACAAAATCTCACTGAAACAATTCCTTAAAAATTAGAATTGGGCAAGTGACAGTTAACAACTTCATGAAATATCAAGAAACAATAAAAATAGAAGAAAATGTGAAAAACCTCATGGGAAAAACAGCTAACCTAGATTGAAGATAATAGTTTAAGAATTATTGGACTACCTGGAAGCCATGATCAAAACAAAAAATAACCTAGACTTCAAAAATTCATAAAGGAAAATTGCCCTAATATCTTAGATTCAGAAGGTAAAATAGAAATTGAAAAAATATATCCACCAACCACCTCCTGAAAGAGATACCAAAATGAAAACTCTCAAGAACATTATAGCCAAATTCCAGAGCTCCCAAATCTATGAGAAAATACTTCGAGCAACCAGAAAGAAATGGATCAAATATCATCTGGATCACATAAGATTTAGCAGCTTCTACATTAAAAGAGCAGAGAGTTTAGAATATGATATTCCAGGAGGGAAAGGAGCCAGGGTTACAACCAAGAATAATTTATCCATCAAAAGTGAATATCATCCTTTAAGTAATAAATCAAATAGAGGATTTATAAGCATTCCTGATGAAAAGACAAGAGCTGAATGAAAATTTAACATTAACACATAAGACTCAACAGAAGCAAAAAAATAAAAAGCAAATATGAAAAAACAACCGTAAGGATCTCAATAAAGTTACACTTTAAATTCTTTTTGGCAAATTTATGATAAATATAACTCCTAAAACTTTATCATTATAAGGCAGTTAAAAGGAGTTTACACAGACAGAGGGCATGAGTATAAGGCAATTATGGTGGAATGATTTCCAAAAATAAAATATTAAGGGGTAAGACAGAGGGAATCACTGGGAGAATGAGGAAAGGAGAGGTAGAATGGGGAAAATTTTCTCACATAGGAGAGGCTCACAATGAAGAGCTTCTATAGTAGAAGGGTGAAAGGTAGGTGAGGGTAGTGGCAAGCAGGGCTTGAACCTCATTTTCATTTGAATTGGGTTGAAGAAGAAAAAAACAGACACATCACCAATAAGAGGAAGAGAAGATGGCTCACATCCCACCCTCCCTGTTAGGACCAATCACAGGTCTGGTCACCAACACAACCACACTTAATCTTTTCCCTCAAGTTTCCTCCCTCTTCCCTCCCTTAGTCAAGCTACTAACCTCTCCTCTTTGAGGCAACTATAATCAATCCAGTATCTCTCTTCCTAGAATGCCCACCTCTTTCCCCCCAAACCACTTCATTAGAAAAGACTCTGCACCCTGTACCAGTGATCACTCAAAATAAGTCAGAGAGGATAATCAAGCATGGATGAGTCAAGACATTTCACAGATTCTATTTTATTATATCCTGTCCCACCCCACCCCCATTTACTCCTCTACTGAACTTCTCTATACTCATCAAAGTCACCATTGTCTTTCTAGTCACCCAGATTCACAGTCTGAATGTTATCTTCTACTTCTCATATTCAGTTGTCCCACATACAGATCAGTTGCCAAATATTTTGTTTTCCCTTAAATCCACTTCTCTCCCAACTGCTTTTTTTTTTCTATTTACATCGCTCCCTTCTTAGCTCAGGACCTTATCACCTGTTGCCTGGATTATTTGCAGTAGTCTCCTAATTGATATCACAACCCCAAATCTATTCCTCTCTAATCCACCTTCCATATAGCTACCAAAGTATTTTTCTTACAACACAGATCTACATCAATCCTCTTTTCAATAAACTCCAGTAACTCCCTAATAACCCTAGGATCAATTATTTAGTCTTTACTTCATTCTTTTTTAATTTCTACTTTTTGTAAAATGTATAATATACATAATTATTGGCATAGTAAAACATGCATGTACTTTATAAATAAGCAAATATGCACATTTTGGGATTTGATGCTCAATTTTTTACCCTCCTAAGTTCTCAATTAAAAAAAACATTTGGACACCATCAGTCTACTGCATGGAATCTAAATTCTTTATTTTCATCCTAGTACTCAAGGCCCTCTACAGTGTAGCTCCCTGACTACATTTCTGGGATTAAATGCCCACTGTTCCTCTTTGAATGTATCCCTTTTTCCCTCATGAATCATGTCATGGCAAAGAACCAAGACTCCACAATTTAGTCAAATTCACAGAAATCAACAAATCAACATGTGTTTATTTATCAAATATTTATTTTATCTAGACACTATGCTAAACATTGGGAACATACATATGAGCAGAAAAGAAAATAGTCCCCTCTTTCTAAGAGTGTATTTTCTAATGGGAAGAGATAATACCTTCTAGTGGTGGGTTAAATGATTAAAGTTCTTTGCTGAGGTCATAATAAAGAAAGTTTGAGTGAAAAGTCAAGAGTGCAGCAAGGAAAGGAATGACGATATGGGTGGCCTGGGCATCCTCCTTAAAATGGAGGTTCTGGGAGTGACTAGGAAATTAGAGGGAATGGGGTACTGCCAATATGTGAAAGTTAGGGCTGGAATGAGTTCATTTCAGGAACACAGACAGACAGATGAAGCTAATGGATAGCCCTGTGAAAGAGCTCTTCCTGAATAGATTTTAGGGGTACTTTTTATACTTTTGGGGCCCAGCTTCGTCCCTGCCAAAAAACTTTCTCAACATTTCTGTCTATAAAATACCATTTTTTCTTATGTTGCTTGGACAGGAATGCCTCATTTATTGACACTGAAGCAAGGACAAGATGGAGTGAGGTAGGAGTGGGGTTAGATATGTGACTGCTTGCTTTGAGTAAAACAGGACCAGTTCTTAAATGGAATTTCTTGCATCGAGAGGGAGGAGAGACACCAGGCTCTTTTCTTGCTATGCTCTATTTTTGACAATCTGTGTATCTTTCACCAACCCTAGTGCTTAAGGTGCAGTGTACTTAAATGACTCACTAAGTATTATTTCCTTCCTCTGTGAGTGTTTTTCATGTTATTCCTTCTACCAAGAATGCCACCAATATAGTACACAGGCATCTTTCCTGCTTTTGACTTAGCATAAATCACCTATAATACTCATGTAATAATTATATACTGCCTCTGAAATATTTTATGTTGCTACTCTTTTAGACTTAGTATTCTTTCATGTTATCATTTAGTATTGTGGCCCAAAATCACAAACTCTGAGTTTTCACAGATTAGCTTCAATCTTGGGTGACTATCTTCCAAAACATATCTCATTGGGTCATTTTTCTCCTATCCAGAGTTTCCTTTGGGAATCTTAGTATATACTTCATGTCTGGTCCTCCAAGAATACAGGTAAAAAGATCCCCTATCTCCTACATAGGGAGCCAAGGTGTTCTTAAGTAAAGAATGACCTCTACTTCATCCCACAGAGAGAATGCCAAACAAACAAAGGAATCTCACAGCAGCTCAACTCTTTCTAAGATTCTCTTCCCTTTCCAGTGAGTCTCACCTTCCCCCCAGGGACCTATACAGTCCTTCAGACACATAGTGCCACCCTGTGGTTTGGACATCCCTTGGAAGGGAAATAAACATGAGTTTGTTAGAAAGACAACCCTGTGATGTTCCAGTAAGTACTATCTATACCTCAGATACTTATATTGGCCTCATCCAATTTTATAATACTACTCTTAAGGCTTGTGTCCTCCATAAACTCATTTGAGTTTACTCGAGTAGCAACTCCTTTCTTATCAGACCTGCCCTGTCCAAATAACTTAGAATAGTGGAAAAGGACACAAACTTTTTTTTTATCTTTTCTAGAGTATGATTCCATTCCCTACATCTCTAGATCTGAAGCCATGTGTATAACTCCCTTATCTTCAAGAGGGTGATGCTTTTCAGGACTTCTCCCTATAAAAGCCCAGATTCTGATGTCTAGGAACTCAGCATTAATAAAGATCACAAACAACTTCTCAACCAAAACAGGGAATAATCAATGAAATTGCTGTACAATATTCACTACTACGGATAGGTATAACAGAACTGCCTACTCCGATCACTCTTATGAAACATGGAATTAAAAATTGGAGTGATAACAATTAAACATGAAAAAGTAATTAAATGAATAGGCACTGAGTGATGAAAGTATAATATCTCTAGTTGTAGAAGACATGTTTATATGTCTAGAAAATTCAAGCTACAATGGAATGTAAGTTTCTTGAAGGCAGAGATTGTTTTGTTTTCCTCATTATCTTCTTAGCCTCCAGCAAAACACCTTGCATATAGGTACTTGATTACTATTCATTAAATTGAATTAAGTTGATCATCAATGAAAGACAACCCTTCCCATAATGGAGACAATAAACAATTTAAGTAAAGTAGCAAGATATGAGATGAGTCCCTATGCACCCACCCTCAAATCTTCCGTATACATAACCACCAAGAATAAAAAAAAATGCATCAACTACTTGGCTGGTTCTACTTTTCTAAAAGCTAAGTAAGACTGATTTCTTTATGTTGTATGCTTATTAGATAATTTGTTTTTGTTGATAGGTTGATATAATGGTTGATATAATTCAAAGTCTTAAAATACTTTAAGGCAATATAGTAATTTCACCTATAAATATTTTACTATAAATAAGATTAATGAGTGAAAACAATTGCAATTTAGGCTAATATGCTGGGGATATTATATCCCATTTTATTATGCAAGATACAGATGATTAACCCTCATTTTCCAGATATAGTCACATTAATTTATACAATTGTTCTAAGGATAATGAATTGTCTTGATTTAATTCAACAATTCTTTATTGGGCACCTACTATGTACAAAAATTTATGCTAGCTATCATGGGTGATACAATGACAAATAAAGAATATACTCCAAGGTTTAATAGTCTAATCATCAACATCATTATTGTCATCAAATCATTATTATCATTCACATTTATCAAATTCTTTAAGGTGCACAAAACATTTCCCTAATGTCAAGTAAAGTAAGTAGTATAAGAATTATTATTCTCATTTTACAAATGATAGAATTAAGGATCTGACTGTTTAAGTGATTTGTCCAGGGTCAGGAAGTCACTGAGGTAGGATTTTTTGACAACAAACTCAGCTCTCTATCTACTACACCATTTGTAAAAATAACTATAATGAAAAATAGAATATAATGAGTATATAATATAGGTACAAACTATTATATGAATTCTGAAAATGGAGAGATCATTCTATAATGAGGGGAGATGAGGTGAGGGATCAGGGAGTTTCATAGAAGAGTCTGAATTTGAAAAAGACTTTGAAGAAAGGCTGGCACTTGCCAAAGTAGAGCTATGGTATAAGACGAATCCAGATACAATTAAAAATATGAGAAAGACATGGGTAGATCAGATTAAATCAAATAGTCAGCTAATATTTATTTAGTGCTTACTATACCTTAAGCACTATACTAAGTGCTGGGAATACAAATACAAGTTTGTCTATAATATAGTCACTGTCTTCAGAGAGCCTACATTCTTCAGAGCCTGGGCTGAGGTATGGCTGACCTGGGTACCCTTCTTAAATGGAAGTTCTAGCAGAAGTCATTTAATGAGAGATTATGGCCTAGGGGCTGAAAGTAATTCTAAAGTGTGAATTGCAGGGCTGGAGCAAGATTTCAGAATGAAAAGTTGGGCAAGGTAGAACATGTCTAGAGTACAGCCTGGTGAGAGGAATCAGGAGCATTGTGTTTTTTTTTCAGCCAAAGACAAGGTTTATTAAAACATCCATCATATTGGACAGACTCTTAAGGAGTCTGAACATTAGCAAGCTATTGTCTAGATTTTAGGAATGTGAGCAGTGGCTAGATTATAAGAATCTGAGCCAGAACATTGTTCAAATAACAGTAATAATTCCAGGTTGCTTATGGTGGAGTCAGGTGTGAAGGGGAGTAAGACAAAGTAGCGGGGCAGGTATATAAAACTGGAAAGGATTGCTATACTCATGTTACAGTAAGGTCCTGGACTGACAAATTCAAAGGTTTGGATTTTATTCACTAGGGGATAGAGAACATTTGAAAGTTTCTGATTAGGGAAATAATAATCAAAATGATAAACTAACATAATATTGTTAGATAGAATTTGAGAGAGGAGAAATGGAGGTGGGTAAACCAATTTGGAGACTTTCAACGAGCCAGATTGGAAGTATTGTGGATTTGAACTGTGTAACTGATGATGATAATGGGAAATGCAGAGAGAGCATAGAAGAAATACTACACAGATACCTATATCTATATCTATATCTGTATCTATATTTATAGATATTACATATACACACATATGTATATGTATGTACATATATGTGTAAGTACGTATGTATGTATACACACAGTTTAAACAAGATTTGGTAGAAATCAAATCCAAGGAATGAGAAAAAAAGAAGAGTGAAAAATGCTCTGAATTTTTTAGCCTGGGTGACGGGAAGAATGACACTGTGTTTGTAAACAAAAAAACAAGAAAGTCACAAGAAAAGCAGGATTTGGGGGAAGGCTTGTTTAGTTTGAGATATGTTGAATTAGAGGTGCTAGCAATTTAGTGGAAATATCTAGTAATTGTTTGGAAATAAAGATCTAGGGATAGAAAGTTCAGAGATGGGGGTGATAAGGAGGGGACTTACCATTTATTTAGCCCCTACTATGTGCCATACACTATGCTAAGCATTTTATAAATATTATCAGATTTGATCTTCACAATAACCCTGGTATGTGTATTATCATGGCCTTTTTACAATTATAGAAACTGAAGAAAAGTTTGAGTGATTTGCACAGTTTGTCATACACATTTGAGGTGAGATTTTAACTCAAGACTTTCTTGATTCTGGGCCCAGTACTCCATTCACTGCAATTGTAGATGGGGTTTAGTATAATCTCTTTTTTTTTTAGTTTAAAAAAAACATAATATTTGCATATTTTTAACATTTCTTTTTAAATTTTGAGCTTTCACATTATTTCCCTCCATCCCACTTCTTCCCCACCCTTCCTCACTGAACAGGCAAGAAATAACAATATCAATTATACATGTGAAATGATGAAAAACATTTCCATATTAGCCATATCACAAAAAAAAGCAAGAAAAAGAAAGTGAAAAAAAACTGTACTTTAACTTGCAATCAGAGTTCAACATTTCTTTCTCTGGAGGTGGATAGCATTTTTCTTCATGAATTGCAATTATCTTAGACAATTATAATGATCAGAGTAGCTGTCTTTCATAGTTAATCATCATTACAGTGTTGCTGTTACTGTGTATCATGATCTCTTGGTTCTACCCACTTTGCATCAGTTCATAAAGGTTTTTCTGAAACTATCCTCCTCATAATTTTTAAATAGGACAATAGTACTCTATCACAATCATGTGCCATAACTTGTTTGGGCATTCCCCAATTGATGGGCATAACCTTAATTTTAAATCTTTGCCACCACAGAAGAGCTACTATTGATATTGTGTGTGTGTGTGTGTGTGTATCCTTTTCCTTTTATTTTGACCTTTTTGGATTACAAACCTAGTAGTGGCATTGCTAGGTCAAAGGGTATGCACAGTTTTGTAAACCTTTGGCCATAATTCTAAATTGTTCTCCAGAATGATTGGACCAGTTCACAACTCTACTAACAGTTCATTAGTGTACCTATTTTCCCTCTTCCCTTCCAGCATTTATCATTTCTGATGGGTGTGAGGTGGTATCTCAGAGTTGTTTCAATTTATATTTCTCTTATCAATAGTGATTTGAAGTATTTTTTTCATATACCTAGAGATAGCTTTGATTTCTTCTTCTGAAAACTGATTGAAATATGGTGTCTAGGTTATTTTTTTAATAATGGCTTTCAGTTAGTCCAATAATTTTTAAATTATCTCCCCTCAATCTATTTTCAAGGTCAGTTGCTTTTTTGATGAGATATTTCACATTTTCTTATTTTTTTTATCCTTTTGACTTTGTTTTATTGTTTCTTGATATCTCATGGAGTCATTAGTTTCCACTTGCCCATTTTTAATTTTAAGGAATTGTTTTCTTCATTGAGTTTTTGTGCTTTCTTTTCCATTTGGCCAATTCTATTTTTTAAGGAATTCTTTTCTTCAGTGAATTTTTTTAACCTTTTTTTTTTCCATTAGAGATCAGCAAAAATTTGGGGGCAGGATGATAGGAAATGTTAATTAAAAAGATTGATCAAAGTGTTGAAAACAAGCTTACTAAACATAGAGGTTAGGGAAAAAATATATCTTTAGAGTTCTAATTTATTGGATATGAGCCTATGATTTCATAGGCAGCTAGATGGCCAGTAGATAGAATATTAGATGTGGAATCAGGAAGTTGAGTTCAAGTCTTGCATTAGGCCCTTATTAGCTTCATGACCTGGGCAAATCAATGAATGTTTCTCTCTCACTTTCCTATTTGTAAAATTGGGATAGAAATAGTATGTACCTCACAAAATTATTGTAATGATCAGATAAGAAAATACATCAAAACTTTAAAACGTATTAAATTTCTAGCTATTAAGTATGATGAGTTTGTGGTGTAGAAGCTCACTCCATTGATGCAGATCAGCAACTTTTATGTCTTAAAGAGTTCCTTCAGGTTGCTGAAAGCTTAAGTGATTTCTCTTTAGTACTACAGCATGTCAGAAACAAGGCTTGAACCCAGCCTTTCCTGTTTCCCAGGACCTACAACTACCATGTTACCTCTTTTTCTTGTTATTGAGTATTACCATCAAGCATCTCCTTTGAGATTTTCACAATCTCTTGGAAATTTCACATTGTTATAACTTAAGAAGTTGTTTGATTAATAGAATAGGGTCTGTGGAAAACAAATGTGAATTATTAAATAATCAGAAAGGCAACAGAATGTATAGTTGAAACAATAGAGCTGTTTTTTTCAACCACTTTAAAAAGGTTGAAAAGTAACAAAGGATTCTTCGTAGAATGTAACTGCTTTCTAGAAAGGATAGAATTGAAATTTAAGGACCGGATATCCTTTCCCATTCATTTGCTTACTGTTTGCATCTTTTAAAATACAGAAGTGAATCCCAGGTAATAAAATCCTGTTTATTGTGTTATAAGTAAGCACACTGGCAGAAAATCCTGTGAGATGTCAAACAGCCTATCAAATTGTGGGAGGTAAAAGTAAAAAGAAACTCCATACCTTCCAAACAAAGCAGAACAGGGGAAACATGGTGAAATAAAGACTGACTCTCATTTAATTTCCTCTCTGTAATCTATTCTTTTACTATGTGTCTAACTGCTGTCAGCCACGTGTAAAACACAAACACATCTGTGGGTGGTGAGGGAGCAAAGATGAAAGCAGACAGTTTTTTGGCTTATTGATTTAGCATCCTTCAATCTTTCTCTGGAGACACACAGAGACCAAAGCCTTTACAGATTGAACAGCACTGCCAGAAACCTGGGCTTTTTTTCCATTTGCCTCTATCTAGACAAGCTTGTAAGAAGAGAAACAAGATTGAGAGTATACTGTTCACACATGATGTGGAGAAATGGGACATAGAAACAGAGATGCCAAATTAAAAGGGCAAAGAACAAAGGTTTGAAAGGATGAAAGGAGTCATTAAATGTGGGCTAAGAAAAGGTGAAAGAAAATAATATTTTTTTTTAAAGGAGCTGTCTTCTAAACATGAGTACAAGAGGGATTTCAACTTAGACTCATCATCTGATGACTGAGTTTTCTTCCCTATTTTCCCTTGCTTCCTAGATTACAGTCTGTTCAGATGCTACACATACCTTAATGGAATGGCAAGACCATTAGATCTGAAGCACAGAAACTTAGTTCAAATCCCACTTTTGCTACTTATCCCATGTATGACCCTGGACAAGTCATTTAAATTCTCTGGACCTCAGTTTCCTCATCTAGAACATGAAGTGGTTGAACTAAATGATCCCCAAGGCTTCTTCCAAATCTAAGCACATGAAATAATCCATGGATTTTGCTCTTAATTTTGGTCACAAAGGAACAAATTAATATTTTTTTATAGTCAGATTTCCTTAGCTTAAAGAAAAATAATTATGGCACACTTATCTCCATAAAATTGAAATAAAACACTCAAATAATTTTTGAAAAAATTAAAATTAAACCAGAACTACATGGACTCAGACATTTTGTCCAAAATCTTATTTTTTATGGGGGAGGGGAATAGTCATCACTTACATAGCACCAATGGAAACATTTTTCAAGTCCAAATTTAGCAATATTTTGGCATCAGGTTTCTAGATTGACTTTTACCCTTGACCAAATTGGGTAAACAATTGCTCAACTCCATATTTAACCTAGAGAAGTATGACTAGAGATGCCCATTTTAAAGTCTGAACCAGGTGGCTAGAAAATGCCTGTGTTGTGGTCTTAAAGAAGGTAGAATTACCTAGCCAATTTGTCCTTCTGTTCTTCCTCTCTGCATCCCATTCATTTTTTAAACTTCATTTTATGATGTGGAATGTTCATTTCACAGGCCTGATTTGCACAAGGTTAATTTCAGAAGTAAAACAGAGGAAAGAATTCCTGGGCACTTTATGTGCATTTTTCTCTCTACGCTCATGGATAGTGAGATTTTGGTTCAATCTCAAATGAGACATGATCTCACTGGGGATTTGTTCTTTACTTAAAATATGCAGTTCCACAGAAAGAAAGGAGTGGAGTACATTGCACATCTCCCTCTGTCTCCCTTCTAATGGAAGAATGTGATTTGTTATCCGAATGTCTGCTGAGACTTCCCTAAATAAATCTTTTGGGGGGAAGTTGGGGGGGGATTTCAGCAGTTTAGACACAAAAGACATTTAGTGGTCAGGCAAAGAAAAACTTCAAATGAAATTAGTGACCTTGTGAAAATTCAGAAAACTTGTTAATTCAGGAAAGTGGGCATTATTAAACATTAGAATGAGTAATAAAGAGAAGCTATAGAAACTACTTCTCTGGAAAACTTTAAAACCAGGGCAAATATTCACTTGTCTTAAATATCCTGTTGAGACAGAGATGGTACCTTTCAGAGTAAATTTTGTTATTCTGATGTACCAGTAGATCATAAAACTGGACTAAATTTCAAACTGCACATGACTTTAGAAGCTGTCTAGTTCAGTCCTCCCATTTTGGGAATGAGGAAAATGCAGCTCACTAAGGTCAAGTGACTTAACCAAAATGATAGAGGTAGCCAGAAGCAGATCCAGGATTTGAACTCATCATCTCACTCCAAATCCACATTATTTCCCTTAAAAATACTGCCCTCTATTAAAAAATGAAAATATTTTAAAAAAATATTAAAATAATTATAACTTCTATTTTGGGGATAAATATCATGACTATTAAACTGAATTCTGTGTCCTTCATTAAGAATTAACATAAATAAATTACATGATGTGGAAGACGGTAGAGTAATACATTTCTGCAAACATCTCCAACTCTTCCTTAAACCCTCTTGAAATAAATGTTCCAGATCTAGTCAATAGAACTGAGTTTACTAGATAAGACAGAAAGACCCCACAACAACATGAAACATTGATTTTTTATTTTATTTTATTTTATTTACATTTTTATTTTATTTTATTTAATGTTTTATTTAAATAAATATTTTATTTAAAGTTTTGAGCTTCAAATTCTGTCCCACCCTTCTTCCTTCCCTCCCTCCCTCCCCTGCCCCTTCCCTGAGGTGGTAAGCAATCAGACGTAGGTTATGCATGTGCTAATTACGTAATTTTGTACAAGAGGACTAGAATAAAATTTAAAAATCAAAGAAAATGAAAAACAGCATGCTTCAGTCTATATTCAAACAATATCAGTTCTTTTCTGTGAGTATGTTTCATCATTAGTCTTTAGGATTGTCTTGGATCATAGTATTGCTGAAATAAGTAAGTCATTCACAGTTCTTTATCAAACAATATTGCTGTGACTATATTCAGCTCACTTCACTATGTATCCATTCATGGAAGTTTTCCCAGTTTTTCTGAAACCATCTTGCTTGTCATTTCTTACAGCGCAATAATATTCCATTACAATCAAAAATGAAAATTGTTGAAGAACTTAGCTACTTACAGCTCCTACTTCTAGTCCCCAACTGCCAATCCATTCATATATTAATTGTAGTAAACAGTAATTAAACTCATAGATTTGGGCTTTAATATCTAACTGTAAATCTGTGCCATGTTCCCTCATGGAAGTGCCTCCTGAACTTCTAATCACTTCACAAGAAAAATCAGACAATGAGTCTGCCAAGTCAAGTAAAGGAAGGTACTGGAGTGGGTGGGAAGGAGTGAACAGTATGATGAAACACTATAGAAAAGATAGGCAAAAGCTTTTGTGCCTGAGGAAAAGAGTACTGGAACCCTAGCTGATGCTGGTTTAATCCACTGAGTCTATTCTTGATGTAGATCTGGCTGGATTCCCTGAGCATAATGTGAGGAAGCATGTCCATTCTTATGGATGTATATAAAACTGAAAGGGAGAGAAATCTCATAATGAAGGAGGAGGATGGACTAAAAGGCTGAGGGAGAATGCCTGAATGAAAACCTAGTTCATGATCAAATTAACCATCCGAAATTCTCATAAAGATAAAAGGGAGAAAAAGAGAAAATGTGAAAAGAAAAGAAAAAACTCAATAAATAAAAACAACCTTATGAGGTAAACTAAAAACAAATACCTTGATGAAAACAGGAATTCTGTGGATATCTTACATATTATGAAACAATGTGTTTGTGGTGGGGTACATAAAAATAGTTTTAAAAAGAAATAAAATATTTAAAAGAAGATTTTAAGAATAAAATTAATTTGAAAATTAGAACATCCAGCACAAAATTTAAAATGTAGCCAGATGGAAAAAAATGAATACTAAACAGAAAATCTCTTTAAAAAATTAGAAGCTCTGAGGGAGAATTAAAGTTTTGGAAAACAAAAATAGAAAAATAGAAGAAAATTTAGCAGAATAGAAGCAAAAGACAACAACATTAAAAAGAACATAAGCATTATAAATAAATCAATACACACTTATTAATCACCTAAAATGGAATAGGCATTGGAGACATGAGAAAATGATTGACTTCGAAAGTAGAATGTGCAGAGATAACTTAAATAGTCATAGTGTCTCAGAAGAACATTGATGTATCAAAATATTTGGATATCATACTGTGGAAAGAATACAAGAATACTATCCACAACTTTAGAATACAGATAATAAAACACAGATCAATTAAAACCATAGGTACCTGCTAGGAAAAAAAAAACCATGCCTAAAATTCCCAGTCAGGTAATGATTAAATTTCACAGTTTTAATAACAAACAAAAATAAAAGAATTCCAGTGGGATATTCCAAAAATCCAAGAAACTCAATTTCAACCCAAAATAACATAGCCTTCAAAAGTGAGCTTAATCTTCAATTTTAAAAATAAACTATCCAGTTCTGCTTCCAGGAGCCAAGATGGCAGAGTAAAAAGGTAGTCCCTCTCACTCTCCCCTATTAGCCCTTGAAAACCCAGAAAATATCACCCCAGGAAAAAAAACAAAACAAAACAAAACAAAACCCTGGAACAGCTGAACTAGAAGAAAGATGGGGAGCAGCAGTGCAGCAGCCCAGCAAACTGGTCTCCCAGTGTCTCAGCAAAAATAAGGGAGGCAGAACTACAAGGGGCCTCAGGCAGACAAGTACCCTGCAGCATTCATCTGCAAGGAGGTGAAGAAAACAACCTAAAGGCTTCCTAAAGCCCTGGGGCCTTGCTGGTTCCAGCCCAACACCAGGTGAGCTGTTAGAGCCCTACAGCCTCCAATTGCGAAGAAAATCTGAAGCACAGGTGGTAGAACAGGCAAGCATCAACACCTGGACATCTGAGTGCTTCAGTGAGGTCAGGGGGAACCGGTGGAAACCAGCTCATAAAACCACCAGGAGTCTCAGACCACAAAGGAATCTCCCAGTACATTAGCAGAAACAAGGGAGACAACACTGCAGGGGGCCCCAGGCAGATAATCATCCTGCAGCAGCCATCTAAAAGGAGCAGAAGAAAGCTAAAGGAAAGGAAAAGCAGGCAACCTAGAATTGCCTGAAAGTTCCAGCCTTGCTGATTCCAGCCCAACACAAGGTAAGCTGCTAGAAACCTACAGCCTCCAATTCCCAGCATAAGAGGCCCCAGAACGCAAAGCCAGTGACCAAGACCTAGGCTCCCAACAGAAGAAGCTTGGGTCAGTACCTTCTGTTCCCAAGCAGGAGAGCTCAATCTCTTTAAAGGCCAGGGAATAAAGAAACACCATGAGTAAAAAGAAACATGCATAGATTCATATTATCGGAAGAGTGAAGATCAAGACAGAAATTCTGAAGAGGACAACATTGTCAACAAACCCACATCATAGAAACAATCAATAATTTCATTCAAGAGAATGACAATAATGAGACAACATACCAAAACTTATGGGATGCAGTGAAAGCAGTTCTTAGGGGAAGTTTTATATCTCTAAATGCTTACATAAATAAAATAGAAAAAGAGGAGATTAATGAATTGGGCATACAGCTAAAAAAAACAGAAAAAGAACAACTTAAAAATCCTCAGCTAAACACTAAATTATAAATAATGAAAATCAAAGGAAAAATTAATAAAATTGAAATTAAGAAAACTATTGAAGTAGTAAATGAAACTAAGAGCTCATTTTAAGAAAAAACAGTAAAGTAGATAAACCTTTGATTAATTTAACTTAAAAAAACAAAGAAGAAAACCAAATTCCTAGTATCAAGGATGAAAAGGGCCAAGCTACCACCAAGGAAGAGGAAATTAAAACAATGATTAGGAATTATTTTGCTCAACTATATGCCAACAAATTTCACAATCTTAGTGAACTGGATACATACTTATAAAAATATAAATTGCCCAGATTAACTGAAGAGGAAGTAAAATACTTAAATAACCCCATCTCAAAAAAGAAATTGAACAAGCCATTGATGAACTCCCTAGGAAAAAATCTCCAGGGCCAGATGGATTTACATGTGAATTCTATCAAACATTTAAAGAACAATTAATTCCAATACTGCATAGACTATTTGGGAAAATAGGTGAAGGAGTCTTACCAAATTCTTTTTATGATACAAATATGGAATTGATACCTAAATTGGGCAGAGTCAAAATAGAGAAAGAAAATTACAGAACAATTTCTCTAATGAATATAAATGCAAAAATTTTAAACAAAATACCAGCAAATAGATTGCAGCAACTTATCACAAGAATAATACACTATGACCAGGTAGGATTTATACCAGGAATGCAGGGTTGGTTCAATATTAGGAAAACTATCAGCATCATTGAGCATATCAACACCAAAACCAACAGAAACCACATGATCATCTCAATAGATGCAGAAAAAGCTTTTGATAAAATACAACACCCATTCCTATTAAAAACACTAGAAAGCATAGGTATAAATGGAGTCTTCCTTAAAATAATAAATAGCATATATCTAAAACCTTCAGCAAGCATTATATGTAATGGGGACAGGCTAGAAGCATTTCCAATAAGATTGGGGGTGAAACAAGGATGTCCATTATCACACTGTTATTCAATATTGTACTGGAAATATTAGTTTTAGCAATAAGAGAAGAAAATAAAATTGAAGGCATTAGAATAGGCAAAGAAGAAACAAAGCTATTGTTCTTTGCAGATGACATGATGATATACTTAGAGAATCCTAGAGAATCAAGTAAAAAACTACTTGAAATAATAAACAACTTTAGCAAAGTTGCAGGCTATAAAATAAACCCACATAAATCATCAGCATTTCTATATATTACCAACAAAGCCCAACAGCAAGAGATAGAAAGAAAAATCCCATTTAAACTTACTGTAGACATTATAAAATATTTAGGAGTCTACCTCCCAAAACAAACCCAGGAACTCTATGAACACAATTACAAAACACTTTTCACACAAATAAAATCAGATCTAAATAATTGGAAAAACATCAGTTGCTCATGGGTAGGTTGAGCTAATATAATAAAAATGACAATCCTACCTAAGCTAATTTACTTATTCAGTGCCATACCAATCAAACTACCAAAAAATTATTTTATAGAGTTAGAAAAAATAATAACAAGATTCATTTGGAAAAACAAAAGGTCCAGAATATCAAAGGAACTAATGAAAAGAAATGCAGGGGAAGGTGGCCTAGCAATTCCAGATCTTAAATTGTATTATAAAGCAGCAATCATCAAAACTGCGTACTGGCTAAGAAATAGGGAGGTGGATCAGTGGAATAGGTTAAATATGCAAGACACAGTAGTGAATGACTATTACTTGATAAACCCAAAGACCCTAGCTTCTGGGATAAGGACCCAGTCTTTGAAAAAAACTGCTGGGAAAACTGGAAAAGAGTATGGCAGAAACTAGGCATAGACCCAAATCTCACACCATATACCAAAATAAAGTCAAAATGGGTTCATGACTTAGATATAAAGGCTGATACCATAAGTAAACTGGGAGAACAAGGAATAGTTTACCTATCAGATCTATGGAGAACAGAAGAATTCATGACCAAACAGGAGATAGAGAACATTATGAAAAGCAAAAAATATAATTTTGATTACATTAAATTGAAAAGTTTTTGCACAAACAAAGCCAATGCAACTAAGATTAGAAGGAAGGTAGAAAATTGGGAAAGAATTTTTACAACCAGTCTCTCTGATAAAGGCCTCATTTCTAAAATATATAGAGAATTAAGACAAATTTATAAGAACACAAGCCATTCCCCAATTGATAAATGGTCAAAGGATATGAACAGACAGTTCTCAGATGAAGAAATTAAAGCCATCTATAGTCATATGAAAAAATGCTCTAAATCATTATTGATTAGAGAAATGCAAATCAAAACAACTCTGAGGTACCACATCACACCTATCAGATTGGCCAACATGACAAAACAGGAAAATGATAAATGTTGGAGAAGATGTGGGAAAATTGGAACACTAATACATTGTTGGTGGAGTTGTGAAATGATCCAACCATTTTGGAGAACAATTTGGAACTATGCCCAAAGGGCTACAAAAATGTGCATACCCTTTGATCCAGCAATAGCACTTCTAGGGCTATATCCCAAAGAGATCAAACAAATGGGAAAAGGACACACATGTACAAAAATATCAATAGCAGCTCTTTTTGGTGGCAAAGAATTGGAAATTGAGAAGATGCCTATCAATTGGGGAATGGCTGAGCAGGCTGTGGTATATGAATGTAATGGAATACTATTGTGCTATAAGAAATGATGAACAGGCTGACTTCAGAAAAACCTGGAAAGACTTATATGGTCTGATGCTGAGTGAAGTGAGCAGAACCAAGAGGACTTTGTATACAATAACAGCCATGTTATGCAATGACTAATATTGTTAAACTGAACCCTTCTCAGCATTACAAGGATCTAAGACATCTCCAGAGGCCTCGGGATGGAAAATGCTGTCCACATCCAAAGAAAGAACTATGGGAGTCGAATTGGTATCACTTATTTTTACCTTCTGTTGAGTTTTGTTTCATCTTTCTGATGGTTCCTTTTATTGGTTTTAATTTTTACTTACAACTTCACAAATGTGAAAATATGTTTAATGGGAATGCAAATATAAAGCCTATATCAGATTGTGCACCGTGTTGGGGAGGGTGGGGGTATGGAAGGTGGAGAAAAATTTTCAACTCAAAAGCATATGGAAATGATTGTTGATAAATCAATAAATTAATAAAATTGAAAAAAAATATGGGGTTGGAGGTCAAAGAATATTTTGAAACACACTTAAGTGGGTAAGGAATGATAAAAGTTAAAGAAGGGAGTAGTAGATATTGATAGATGATTGATAAGTATATAGGAACAATGAATGATTTAAGAAATTCAAGGACCTTGGAAGAGGGTAGGGAAATAGGAATGGGGGAGAATGTGTGGTAGCAGTCTTGCATTAACGTAGTATAAGCAAAATTAATTGCAGGGGGGGAAAAGTGACAATGAAGAATCAATAAGCAAATAAAGAATATATTACAACTAGAGAATAATACATAGTAAGAAAATGAAACATTAATAAAATGAACCTTCAATTTTCCCAGGCTGTAGAAATTCCCCTAGACATAGGATTAAGGCAGACTGGGCAGTTCTAGGAAATGTTCGTTGGCAGCTTATTGTCTGTTCCTTACTGTGTTTCTATTTAGCGCTCATTTCAATCTCAACTCAGAATCTAAGTGGCTGTAGGATCTGAATTCAGCCTGGGAATGTAGAACCTAGTGATAACTAAAACTCATGAAGCTTTGTGCTTAGACGTAGTTAATCTAGTCACCGACTGGGACCAAGACTTTTGATCACTTTGTGACCTCGTCCAGCCCATAATGCTATGTGAGGTGAATGCACTCAGCAGCAAGCTTCAGTAAGGAGCTATGCAACCCTTGTAATTCTCTGCATCCCATTCTTCTTGACTTTGCCACAGCTGTATCTTCTTATTTCTTCTCTTACTTCCATAGCCCAAGGCCCCATAGCTCTTCAAAGAATGTGAGGGAAAGAACAGCTACACAAGAGGGACATTACATAATAATAATAATAATGATAATAATAATAATAATAATAATAAGTCATTGTAGCTTCCTTCTTATTTAGACAAGACCTCTGGATTTGTTTCTTTTTCCTCCCCTTTGGAAAAACAAACCAGCTTTACTTGTGATCCATCTGCTGGAAAACACATATTTAATATAGCTTCAACTTGTCATATTTCCTAGCGCAATATTATTTTCTGAAGCCATCATCAGAGATTAATTTTCCTGGCCTTAAGATCAGGAAGGTCAACGGCTTTTGTTCCTGTGTATCGCACCTTTCATCCTTAGTGATTCCAGTATTAAATTTGCCATTGTATTTCAAAGTGACAAAGCAATGGATTGACATGTAGTAATAGTGAGGGTTTTTTTCTTTCTTTCTAATATACAGAGAACATGAACAATGCAATGGCCTGAGCAAGGCAGATCCTTTGTGTTAGTGACGTATTCCATATTATGAATGCTTACCTATTTCTGGACAGCCACCTCAATCATCTTGGCATCAGGTGATGACTTTGTCTAGAATCATCATTGTCTACTTATGAGGAAGCTATGAAAGTAAACAATAAGCAGTCATAGCAAACATCTTTGGAATTGGGTAACAAATAGCCATAACATATAATGTGCCCGAGTGCATTCTGCCAATGGTTTCTGATTGTAGAGGAAATATGATGCTCCAATAATACTGACAAAAATGATCCTACTCCCCTTTTCATTTTCTTCTCTTCGCTTAGAAATCTGCTGGGCTTGGGCTTTGCTTTATTTTCACTTTTAGCCAAATTGAAAAGAAAAAAAAGCTTGTAGATAGGTAGGAACATCTTGGAAGTAGTTGGAGAATCTAGTAGATGCAATTATACACACACACACACACACACACACACACACTATCAGTTTTGTGTTGTATCCAGATAGTTGGAAAATGGAGACAACCTCAACGTCCAAATTTAGGATTGTACAGGAATCACAATTTTTGGTGGGGGGAGGGAGGAGGAGATGTCTTTGAATAGTTGTTAGGATTTTTTTCTTTAGTTCTACCTAACTTTTTTGCTGTGTTTAAAACTATTTCCTTTTCTTTTGTTTCTTCATAGATATGTAGAAAATAATAATTAATGATAATGATAATATTAATAGCTAGCATTTATATAAAGCTCTAAGATTTGAGTAGCATTTTATGTATTTATCTTACTTAATCTTCACAACAACCCTGTTAGGAGGTGGAAGTATTTTCCTCCTTTTACAGATGAATAAACTGAGGCTGAGAGAAGTTAAGTGACTTGCTCAAGGTCATACAGCTAGTAAGTGTCTGAGAGAGGATTTGAACTCACACATTCTTGACCCCAAGTCTAACATTCTAGTCACTGCACGACTTGGAGGGGAAAGGATAAGAGCTGAGTGAATGCAGGGTAAATCAAGACTGTGAAGGAATGATTATAGCTCCTAAATAGAGGTCTATTTTTCTAAGCTTCCTCATCTGTAAAATGAAAAGTTTGGAGAAGATGGTTTCTAAGGTCACTTGAGATCCTACATATTCATTCTAGAAAAGAAAAGAACAAGGGATGATTTGACAAAAGTGAAGGTTTCTTGCCGTGATGATAGTGGACAGTTTCATAACTGCTACTGATCTCTTTAAGTTGGAAAGGCTAGAAGGCTATGTCATATAGAAAGTACCTTGTATACATGGAAACCTCACATAACTGGCATTTTTCAGCTCTTAACTCAGGAAAAAGGAAACTGAAAATTAAAAAAATACATATATATATACATACCAGAGATATAATTAAAGAGAAACTAGGGCCAATATAACCTAATTTGTTATACTTTCTATACTTATACCTGCAAATTAAAAATGATCATTAATGACCTGAATAATTACACTAAACTCCTGTAAGATTATAACAATTATATATGATTGCACTTATTTATCCATTTATTCAATTGAGATTCATGAAATATCAATAATGAGAACACTCTGCTTTTTTAATTCAAACCTCACGTTTCAATGGTGTCATGAGCTCCAAATGAAAAAACCTCCCTCTGTCTGTATAGATCAGTAGTTGTTCAACAGCTTGTAGACTTTCAAGGTTACCTAGGAACATTGAGTGGTTAGTTGCTTTTCTCAGGGTCTCTGAGCTAGATTTGTCAAAGGTGGGACTCGAATCCAGGTCTTCCTGCATCTTAGTGGCTGACCTCTCCATTAAGCCATACTACCTCTCTGAGGAGAAGAAAATCATATGAAGAAATAGAATAGATATCTGTCCTCAAGAAGTTGACAGTCTTCTTGAAAAAAATCATATGAATTTTCAAGACAATTAAACAATGATGTATACTAAATGCCATGGAGTATAGTGTCAAATGAATGGTATCCAGGGGTGGGGAACCTTTGTCCTTGAGGTCACATGTGGCCCTCTAGGTCCTCAGATGTGGGCTTTTGGCTGAGTGTAAGTTTTACAGAACAAAACTTTTTATTAAGGGGATTTCTATAACATTTGGATTTGGTCAAAGGGCTGCACTTGAGGACGTAGAGGGTCACATGCAGCTTTGAGCCTACAAGTTCCCCACTGCATAGACAATAAATCATATGGGATATCAGAAGACAGAGGCCTGATAGTAGGCTTGAATGATCAGGGAAGGTTTCCTAAAAGAGGGAAGGTTTTTCTGTGCCTTGAAGAACATACTAGCTCCAATTCATAGCTATCCTTAGAGATAGATGTTTCCCCAAGTCTCCTGTTTGCTCTTTATCCATAAGACCTAGATACTGACATAGGCTTTCTTCCTACAAATGGCTTCTTATTCTCTCCTCTATAGGAGCCAAAAAATGACTGGGCAGCAGCCTGCTTATTCACCTTGATTTTAAAAGAAAACAAACCTCCTAATATTTTTTTTTCAGAAGAGGTTTGGACTTCATGAAAGAGGTTTGATATCTCTGACGTCCACCCCCCCCTTATGAAGGAACCCAAATGGAGTGTCTTTCTTTAAAATGCAAATAAAATGGCATTAGGTAATTGACTGTTTTCTTTAGGAACACAGCTTGAAAGAACATTTGAGATGATATACAATTGGGCTATCTACAAGCCCTACATGTGTAATAGAAGTGAATAAAAATAATGGACAGCATTTGCATAGTGTTTCAAGGTATGCAAAGTGCTTTACAAGTATTCATTTTGTCTACATAGCAACCTGGGAGGTAACTGTTAAAATTATTTCAATTTTATGGATGAAGAAACTGAGGCAGGAAGCAGTTAAGTAACTTGCCCAAGGTCACAGAGCTAGTAAATGTCTGAGCCAGCGTTTGAACTCAGGTCTTAAATGATTCCAAATCCTGTACTCTATCTACAACTCTCTGTGACCCCCACATGAGGTTCACAGAAATTTTTTTTTTAGGTAATTGGGGTTAAGTGACTTATCCAAGGTCACACAGCTAGTAAGTGTCAAGTGTGTGTTCTGTGGTCAGATTTGAACTCAGGTCCTCCTGACTTCAGGGCCAGTGTTCTATCCACTGCACCAACTAGCTGCCTCATCACCCCATTTTTTTTTTTTATGAAACAAGGGAGTCGTTTTATCAAATGGTGACAAGTGTATGACTATTGAATCAGACAAAAGTCATCAATGTTGATAAGAAAAAAAATATTTCCTCTTTCTATTCATTCTTTATTGTTTGTTTGTGGATGCCATCCTTGGCAAGGCTGACCTACATGTAGGCATGGTAACTGGGAAAATAAAGTGCCAATTCACCAAACTGAAGCTGAGAACCCAGTTGCCTTTGTCTGAGCTCAGTGGCATTCAGAAAGCAAGAGAGGAACGGGATTCTCCTGTGCCATTTCCCATCTCTATGACCAGGGCACCACTGGCTTCAAAAGAAATATTTCAGGGATCAGAGGGGTGAAACATATGGGGACCACCTGCCCTCCGGGGCATGCAGGATGAAAAATAAAGGAGTTTTAGATCTGAACTTCATTTGATGAAATGCAGGTAAGCACATTTGGATGACTGGAAGGGGACTGGACTAATTGAACCTGAGCTCCTAATCTATTTCTTTCTTTCTTTCTTTCTTTCTTTCTTTCTTTCTTTCTTTCTTTCTTTCTTTCTTTCTTTCTTTCTTTCTTTCTTTCTTTCTTTCTTTCTTTCTTTCTTTCTTTCTTTCTTTCTTTAACATATCAGCTAATCAGGCATTTTTTCCACTTTGGATCTTAAAAGTATTATTCATATGTTTCAATAATGCAACAACCCTTAATATACTATACATGGATTGCTGTAGTGTTTTTTTTTCTTTTTAGCATCACCGCTGTAGAGTCTCGATCCAAAGAGATTAATAGTACAAGTTCCATCTATATAGTAGTTAAGAGAGGTAATACTGTGAGACAGGCTAAAAAAAGAAGTTGATTGAGCCAACTGAGTGTTGCTTTTATGTGAAACATCATTAAAGAGTTTGAGTATTTAATTTCCTGTGGGAAGTCATTTATGACTCTAAATATCTTTATCATTTTCCTATTGTATCATATTGAGAGCAGTCATACTGAGATGGAGAATTTGGAGACATTTAGGGCAAAACATGCAGCAACCTGTTTAAGAAGGCAAGGATGCCTTTGAAAATAAATATCGATGCTGAAATACCATAAAGACTCTTGAAAAGAACTGCTAGGAGATAATAATAAGAATAATAGCTAGTGTTTACATAGCACATTTACATATGCTAGGTGCATTTACAATTCTTATTTCCTTTGATCTTCACAACAACCCTGGGAGATAGGTATCATTATTATCCCCATTCTACAGATTGGAAAGCTGAGGTGAACAGATGGTAAGTCATTTGTCCATAGTCACATAGTAAATATCTGAGGCTATTTGAACTCAGATCTTCCTGACTCCAGGTCCAGCACTCTCTTACCCTGTAGCCCTAGTTGTCCCTGGGTGTATACAGAGGGATGAACTATTCATATTCTGAAGTATGATCCAGGAAAACAGCTTTTGTGCCTTAGATCTGTTTGGTATTCTTCCTTTCACTTTTCATGTTTTCTAATTATGTTATGTGACTTTTCCGAGGAAAATATGATCCCCATAATAGGGGACATAGCAGTTGCTGGTAAGCTATCACACAGGAGGCAAACATTAGTAGCTTATATGGATATAATGCTGTCAAATTGCAAGGTGTTTACAGATGATTCTATTTGATCCTTACAATAGCCATTTGAAATAGGTAACACAATGATTTCTATCTCTAGATGAAGAGACTAGGGCTTAGTGAGGTTAAGTAATTCATTCTAGGTAACACAAGTAAATAAATAGTGAAACTACAGCTTGAACCCAGATTTTCTGATTCAAAGTCCATTGTCCTTTCCAAAATGTCCTTTCCTCCCTCTTTAGGGAATACAGAAAGAAAATTCTATCTGCAGCACTAAGAGGGATGAAACAGAAAGAAAATTCTATCTGCAGCACTAAGAGGGATGAAACAGAATAAGGAGGAGGGTAATGATGATCTAACTTTATGTTTAAACTCTGATGCTCCAAAGCATTTCCACATCTTTTTTTATTTTTTATTTTTTTAATCTTTATAGAATTCCTGCTAGGTAGGTAGGAGGCAGACACTGAGCCTCATTTTATAGAAGGGGACACTGGCTCAGAGAAAAAGTGCTTAACCTAGGTCATATACATAATGAATTAGTAGCATTAGAAAACCCCTAAATTTCCTGACTTCCAACCAATTTTTCTTTCTACTACATAACCTGGCCATGCTTTGTAGTAGACTAAGGAGGTCAGTTCTATTTATCACCAAAAGTATCAAAAGATAATTCGTGTCACTTTTTATCATAAGTTTATCATAATGTATTGAAAGGTGTACAGGACTGTTTAAATTCTGATTTAGTATTTCCTCGTCTCTAAAAGTAAAAGATGGGACTAGATAATGCCAAAGATCCCTTTCATATTTAAAATCATCTGTCTCATATGAAAAGCCTTCAAATATTTGTGTATTATCATGGTTATGAAATTTCATGATTCTACATTCACCTATAATCAAGAGAGATCAAAATCTTATATGTGCTTGTAGCTATGTTATTCTGATAAACTGATAAGTGATTACATCCATATGTTGCTAATCTCATGTACTAAATCTAATTAGATTTTAAATGAAAGTAAATACAAATTCAGGATAAAATCAATGCCTTTTAGGATTGGAAAAGACTTTAGAGATATCACACTTTGCAACAACCTCCCACTATACAGGCATTTTGAAAATTCTAGTAACATGATTTCTTATCCAGTTCCAAGCTAAAGATTATCAGTTTGTTTAACTATCCCTCATATGATAGTGTTTCCAAATCCCTAACCATCCTGGTTAATCTTCTCTGGATGTTTTCTAGAGTATCCTTTTAAAATGTGGTATCCAGAATGAAGTATAATACTTCAGTTGTGTTCACAGAATACAACAGGCCTCTGATTTCATTAGCTTTTTCAGCAGCTGCCTCACACTGCTGCTTCAATTAGTGGTCAACAGAAAAATCTTTACATCTGTTTCACATAAACTGTTACTGTTAGATCTCCCCATTCTCTACTAATGCACTTGACTTTATTCCTTTAATTTAAAGGCAGAATTTTATACTTTGTTATATTTCATCTTCTTTATTTTAGTGGTATTGCAACCTGTTGAAAATTCTTAATCTTGGTTTTGACATGTATTTAATTAGTTATTCCCCTACCTTTGTGTTATCTGCAAATTTAATATTGGCCTTCTCTGTCTTTATCCAAGTAATTGATACAAATGAAAAACAGGATGAAGCAGCTATGATCAGAGCCCTGACAGATGTTACTAGAAACCTTTCCTCAGACTGACAATGGGAAAAGTCGTTCAGTGAAAATTGTATTCACCTAATTGTACTACTGTTTAAACTCATATTTCACCATTGTTTCCACAAGAATATCTTGGGAATCAAATACATTTTTTCTGTAATTAAGGTAAACTATGTCTATAGAATCCTGGATTAACAATCTAATAATAACACAAATGGAAAGAAGATTAGTTTGGCGTGATTTTTTTTTTCTTAGTGAACTTCTGCTGGCTTCTACTTATTAGGGCATTGTTTATTAAGTGATCATAAGCAATATGCTTAATCATTTCTTTCTGAATTTTTTTCAAGATCAACATTAGTCTTATGGGGTCTATAAGTTCCAGAATCATCCTTTTTGTCCTTCCCAATGTGTGGGACTCCTATCTGCTTCCATTCCTCTGGAATCTATCACATTACTAAAAGTAGTCATCAGATCAAATGTATCTCTTTTTTTTTGACAATGACACAGAATCACTGCTGAGCCAGGGTGGGATTGGTGTGTTTTTGCTCTTTCTCTCTAAAAACGTCCTTGATCATATTTACAGATCATGTTTATTACTAAGATAGCCTGAATGTAAAGAGAGAGGTCAGGCTCTTTTCCCTGAGCTCTTTGGCTCTTCACAGTCCAAGTCTAGCAATGCTGGGAGAATCACTTAAAGCTGAAGGTTAGTGCATGTCTGGAGTCACTGCAAAATGGAGAGTAGAAAGGCATTAAATAGAAAAAAATAGATCAGGTATAGGTCAGCTATTTATTTCCTCCCCACAGAAGGAGTTCATAAAACACAGAAGACTCACAAGTATGAATTGACAAAGACATAAACATGATACAATAGCTTATAACTGCTATTATCCTCTCCCAAGAGGTTGATACTTAGAACATGACACATTTTGTGGGATGGTTAAAGAAGTTTTTCACCTTCCCCTTTCACTGCACTGTCTTTCTCAAGGTTAATGTCTTCTGAAAAGCAAGGCCAGGGTTGGGTTCCTTTTCCTGTCAGTGTTCTTCTTTTTCAGGAAGTGCTATAGTAGCTTAGGAAATACCTCCCATAGTGACCTCCCATTAGACTGAGGGACCCAAGAGTTCCTGACCTCTTGAACTCACAAAGTTACCTCTCAGAATCCATCTTTGGTCACCAATGCTCAGACAAAGAAGCACAAGACAAAAGAGGCAGCCAGGATCATGATAACTTGACTCAGGATTACCAGGAGAATTAGCTGTTCTAGTATTTTTCCAATCTCTCTTTCTCTCTCTTTTTCTCTCTCTCTCTGCACGTGTATACACACACACACACACATGCACTCAAGCACATATATTAGAATTGATGCCAGGAATCATTATTATTATTATTATTATTATTATTATCATCATCAAACTATACTGAGCACAGAATTCATTCCCATGTGAATTAGCAAAAGTTGGTAGTGTCTATATGTTTTATACATCTTGGTTACATGCCATAGAAAGACAGCATGCTTCTCAAATTGACAGTGCAGTTTTATATCAAACTGATAGTCAACAGAGAGGCATTCTTAACCATGAAGGTCCATGGACTCCCAAAGGATCTGTATGTGTGTATGTGTGTGTAAATATGTATGTATGTATGTATGTATGTATAGATATATATCTACATACATACATATATACATATTTATATATATCTACATATATATATACACATATACATATATATATATATACACACACACACACACATACATATATCAACAGGTCTATAAACTTGGATGGGGGGAGAAATTTTTTTTTCACTAACCCTTGTTTTTCTTTGTAATCCTACGTATTTTATTTTATATACTTAAAAACATTACTCTGAGAACAGGTCCATAGGCCTTACTAGACTACCAAAGGGTTTTATGACACAAAAAAGATTAAGAAGCCAATAAAAAAATTATCAATAACTGTAACAAGTTTCTTTTTATTGAATATGGTAATAGGACTCATTAATAAATTTTATTAAATTCATTAAAATTAAAGGTCGCATTAAATTTGGGCAGCTATATGGCTCAGTAAATAGAATGTTGGACCTGAAGACAGGAAGACTCTTCCTGAGTTCAAATCTGGCCTCTGATACTTACTAGCTATATGACCCTGGACACGTCATTTAACCTTGTTTGCTTTACTTTCCTCATCTGTAAAATGAACTGGAGAAGGAAATGGCAAGCTACTCCATTATCTTTGCCAAGAAAATCTCAAGTGGGGTGGCTAAGAATTGGGCACAGTTGAAACAACTGAACAACAACAGGCCTCCTATTTGCTATTGCCTAAGAATCAATTCTCCTTACTAGTATTACATGGAACATGGAATAGCAGTTTTGCAGAGTACTCAGAATTTCCCTTCACTATAGGAACTTGACGTGTTGTAGAACTCTAAATGCATGATATTACCTGTCTTTCTCTACTCTGCATTAATAGTCCTCTTGATTTTTCTGTTTATTCCCTATCCACATAGAATCTTTTCTAAGACTCCTATCCACTTAGACTCTTTTCCTTTCTGACTTATTTCCCAGGGAATTTTTATACCTTCTCCTCCAACAGGATAGACACATTAAAACTTTGAACAGAAAAATAGTGTAATCCCCTTAAAAAAGAAAACCAGCAGAACAGATGCATAGGTGGGTCACTACAACAAGTCCCTCGAGGTTCATATTTCTAACATCTGTGTATAAACTAACAATCCCTGGTGATTCTCCCTGAGAACAGACATGGAAAACTGTCTGTCTGGGCTCTTGGGAAATTGGCTTTTAAGTCTGTCTGGTATTCTCCCTTGTCCTAATGCTCACCTCTATCAGCCTTCTAGGAGGACTAGCAATTAGCATTTGGCAAGATATTTAATACACCTTCGTCCTCACCTACTTTAGCCCACCTTCTTTCCTGGTAGAGGGTACCACTAGGCATCTAATCACAGTGTTTGAAACCTTGGGGGTCACACTGAACTCTTCACTTTCCCTCCCTCCTTCCAGTAAGTTGCTAGTACTTATGTTTCTCAGCTACATCTCTCACTTCTATCTCTCCTTACTCACAAGGCCACCATCCCAGTGCAGTGTCTCCCTTATCTACAATGTTGGAATAGCCTTCTATTTTCATTCAGTCATCCATGCCTCTCTAATCCACTCTCCAAAGTGATAGCTGCCAAAGTTGACAAAGTGATAGACCTAAAACAGATGTGACTATGCAGCATTCCCCTGCTCAGAAACCTTCAATGACCAATTATTACCCCTAGGATTAGAGACAAATTCCTTTATTTGGCATTTAAAGCCAAACAACCTAAATTTGAAGATTGATTACTCCCCTTCATGTGCAGTACTCTACAGTAAAACCAAACTATCCTTCTTTGCTTTCCATGAACCCATCATTCCACCTTGAGTCTGTCCCTGTTTACAGTGCCCTCCCTCCTCACCTCTGCCTGTTGGAATCACTACCTCCTTTCAAAGCTGATCTCAAGCACCATTTTCTATATGAGATATTTTCTTATCCACCCTTCTAGCAACTCCCATTCAAAATCACTTTATATTTAATTTGCATATATTTTGTTTTATTTATATACATATGCAATGTTTTCCTTAACACAATGCATTCCTCTAGAGAACAGGAATTGTTTATTTTTGTCTTGTAGCCCATCCAGTATATATGCGATATAGTATAGTACAGCATAGTATAGCATAGTATAGCATAGTATAGTACAGTATAGTATAGTATAGTATAGTATAGTATAGTATATATACAGTATATAGCATAGTATATACTATGTAGTATATACTACTTATATAGTAGTATAGCTACTTCCTAGCACATAGTAGGTACTTAATAAATGATTATTGATTGATTAATATAAACAACACCTTAACAGAATTGTCCCACACCTCACTGATCACTTTGATAAGTGAATTCCATGACATTTCAATCATTTGTTCTACCTTGCTTCCCATATCTTTTTGCTAGGTCTTCTAGTCAAATTTAAGGGTTATTGAGAGGACTACTATGTATATGATATTATCAGTGAGATACCTTCATAGAACAAAAGTACCTTTTCCCCCAGAAGATCCTAGGGTGTGATAATAATGATAATTAATAATAACATTCCATTCTTTAAACTTGTAGGGCCCTTTTCATCTGGACATCTCAAAGGAAAGATGGAAATTCTTTCCTTCCTCTCCCAGCCCCAGTTTACTTTTCATCTTCAGTTTAATCTAAAAAACAGATCCTCCTTAGTCATCTGCCTATGGCATGAGTTTCCCCTTCATTATTGATGCTAGGATTCCACTGTAATAAAGTCCTTTTTGTTTTGTTCTTCCTTCTTCTCTATGCCAGCCTGCCCCCAACCCCCACCTCAAACTACTGTTTAAGTTTTGAGATGATCAAGTCCTGTCTATAAGGGTAACAGTCCCTTTGAGAAGAGAAATACAAATATCCCTCAGCCTTCTTTGGTACAAATGGGGTTAGCATTTTGCAAGATGTTTCCTAAACAAGGGAGGGGGGGCAGTGAAGAGAAGTAGAAGGACTGGAGTTCTGAGTCTCTAGCTAACAAATCTGAATCCTGCCTTTTCAAAAAGACACTCCTTCCTTGAAGTGTTTAAAAGTAAGATGTCTATGCTTTCTTTGCTTCTTTTCTCATTCAGCCTTCATGTTTGATCCTAATTCTGCTATAGCTGTCAAGCTTCAGCTCACATGGATGATTAATTGCCATATTTTTTTTTTCAGATCTGTGTGACCTGAAGTGTTATCCTTTCTTCTTTCCTCAGGATGCCCTGTGACATCATTGGCCCTCAATTGTTTTTCCCCCTAGTGTTGTTATGGTACTGGTTCCTTTCCAAATGGTTTTCAAAGACACTAAAGCTGGAGAGCTAGCATGTGTCCAGGCAAACTCACTAGTAGAAATGCAAATTTTCCCAGAAGCTCCTTCATGAGACTCTCACCTAATTTACTCATGCTGACTGCATTTGCTGCTGCTATGAATTCTTCCTTCTGCTATTTTTCTATGCTGTAATCATAGTTTAGGTGGCTTTGAGCTTCTATTAACTGTAAGTAGCCGTTTATTTATGCAGGTGTTCTTGCTTAGACCTGATAAGTATGCAAAACAAGTGGCTGTTTAAGAGATTTAGGAATGGAAGGAAGTTAATCTCCCCCCATCCCCAACTCCCTGCCACCCCACCCCCCACATATACAGAAAATCCTACCAGCTGGCTGGCTCACTGCTCCCTGGTACCTAAACTTGTACAGTTCAAATCACATTCTTTTGCCTTCATCCAAGTAAGACCTCAGTTCACTATTATTATAGTTGTTAATATCCTTAAAGAGTGACACATTTGCTTCATTAGTTATTTGTATTTAAGTGTGAATTAATTTGATGTCTAATGCTTTGAACAGACATTTGTAAAAGGGAAAGGAAGGGGAAAAAGCAAAGAAAACTGGGTTTTGGAGAGATGGGAAAAAAACATGCCACAAAAAGGAAAAACAATGTTCCAAAAAAGGAAACTGAAGGCCTCAAAAGCAAACTGTATATTTCACAATTTCCTAAACAGTGGCCACCAATCTCAGTCACTGTCATAGCAATTCACGGCTATGATTATTGCTGTCAAATTGACTATTGACTAGGAAGGAATATTGAGAAAGGGGGAGAGAGAGAGAGAGAGAGAGAGAGAGAGAGAGAGAGAGAGAGAGAGAGAGAGAGAGAGAGCAGAGACACAGAGACAGAGACAGAGAAACAGAAAGAGAGAGTGAATTCAATGGACCTGGTTAGATAGGGTCATATATTTCCCCAAATACCCTACATTATGCATATTCCCAAGAAGAAGGCAGGCAACAAGCATTTATTAAGTGCTTACTATGTGCTAGGCACCACACTTAGAAGGAGGTCTAGAAGACCTGGTGAGGAAAGAAGACACAAAGGCTATTTTCAGGAGTAGACTATGTTTGTCTTTGAGAATTTCCAAGAATTTCTTCATCTTTGCCGTGGATGCATGCTCCAGATGGACAGGGAAAGTAGGAAACTACCCACATGTATCTACTACACTGGATCATGGGGTCATCTAGAAATGACCTCAGAAGTTATTTAGTCTAGCCCCCTTCATTTTAGAGATGAAAAAACTGAGGTACAAAAAGAAGACCTTGCCCTCATGCAATCTCTGTTGGGTCCTATTACTTCAAATCCAAAGGTTTTTCTACCATTCACCATAGAGTACTAGGTGTGACAAGGAAAGAAGAAATTATTTTTAAATGTTCCTTCAGTTTTATTTTAAATATGGTTATAGTTCACGTGTATGTTGTCCTCTATGTCCCTCATTTTGTGTCTTTTCATTGATGTCTTTCCATATCTCTTTGTCTTCTTCGTATTTGTCATTTTTGTAATACAATAGTCTTCCATTATATCAATACACCATCAGTTTATTCAGCCACTCAGTCATTCTTGATTGCCCCTATTATAAATAAAAGAGACAAGAACATTTTAGAATTGATAAGTGCTGGTTTTTTTTCTTTTTAAAAAAATTATTTTAATAGTAACTTTTAGATATTGTCCTGGCAATGAAACTGCTGGGCCAAAGGGTATATGAAATGGTTTTGTGACTGTATACTGATGGATCACTTCCCAAAGTTTTCACCAATCTATGTGTACTCCTCGCCCATCCCCACCTCCCCCAAACAATTGTTTATTTGCAGCCCAGCCAGCAAAGAGTTTTGGTGAGCTTTGTCAATTTTATCAGCATAAAGTGGTATTGTAAAGTTGTTTTGATTTGCATTCTTGTATTACAGCAAAAAAGAAAGCTCTCCTTGGGTGGGTGATAAGAGTCTTTATTCCCAGCTTTAAAAAACAGCACTTCTATTTGCATTATTTATAGCCAAAGTTTAAAAAGAAGTCTACCTAATTTGCATTTCCAATACTGGTACTCATCAATTAGGAAACTTAAAGCACTGAGCTTCTGACAGAATAATTCAGTCTTCTGAAGCTCTACAGTAGAAACAAAAGCTTACCTGATAGTAGAAAAGAAGTGGATTTTATTGAAAGCCAGGAGAGGTGTCAATTATATACAACGACTAATGTCAACCACCAAGTCCTCTATTATCTGTTTGAAGCAGAAGGGCTTTCAAAGCTCTAGCTTGTAAGAAATGAGAAGTCATTAGAAGTACAAATGAACACCATAGGAAATGTGTTACTCTGAAGCATTGTCTTGAGATACAGTTTCCAGTGGTAATCTGAAGTTCTTTTGTATCTCTTTTATTTAGGGCCCATTTATTCACCCACAGCCCAAAGGAACCCCAGAAAGAAAGACAGCTATGTAAAATACCAGCTGCTTTATTTTCAAGTTGAATTCTCCACTTTGCTGTTGACTAAAAGTGAATCACTTAAACATCTAAAAGAGTGTGAGCCTAAGGAAAATTGTTGCTCTCGGGCCCTGGAGCAGTCCTGCCCTAAGTACTCTTCATTAGAATAAATCTCCCTCCAGAAATAAGAACAAATCAAAATAGCATTTTGAGTAACGAGTTTGTATGCTCTGCCCAAATTAGTTTTTTGCTTTTTTTTTGTTTTTATTTTTAAATGAACAATAAGGTTAGGTAAAGAGAATATCCCAAACACACAAATAAACAAGGAAGCAAGCAAATGTTGGGCATATTAAAGGCCTATCAGAGATACTCTGACAATTGTAAGGTGTTTGTGTCATGCATTTGAAATCTTTCCCTTGTGGTTGATTTACTCATGAATCTTCCCCAATTTCTTTTTGCAGACAGCAAAATTGAACACCTTTAGTGGGGGAGGGGGAGATGAAAAGTACCCAAAACACGAAATACAAAAGGGCTTCTGACCTTTAGTCATTTCTACCTAGTTTTTTAGATGACAAACTCAACTACCAAGTCAACCTGATCAGGTGGACTTAAACCTGCCATTTTTGACTAGCACTTGGGAAAAATAACAGAAATGAGTTCTAGAGCAAGGTTGTGGAAGCACTGACTGTGAAGCTTTTAAGAAACAAAAATAATACTAGACAACTACTGTCTTGGAGGGTTTAGAAATCACCTTCCTGCCTGAATTCATCTCATGGCTGGGCTTGGTTATGATGAAGCTCTTCTCAGCAATATGATTCACCAGCAGAACAGAGAGCGTACGTAACATGAAGCAATCCAATGATTTAGGTGACTTTTGACATGAATCTTAAAAATCTAAGTGTGTACCCTCAGAACTCATTATATTATTTCAGAATGTGGTCACTTCAAATATATACTCTGTTGAGTTTTGTAATTGCTTCCTAATGGCACATAGTTTCAGGGTTTTTTTCCCTTTTTTTTTAATCACACCAAAAATACAGAAAGATAATTAAGGTTTAGAAGAGAGAAAAGGGGCGATAATGATAGCAGTGTGGATATTTAAAAGGGAAAAAAATTCCATAAGTACAAAGTTATTTTTCCCCCCTTTCCAATGTTATTGTAAAAAAATAGGATTGAGAAAATATCCCTCTAAATATTCACAGGGGTTTCAAGCCAGAAGAGAAAGCAAAAACAGGCTTTAGCAATTGAAGATAAAATTTTGTTGGAATGGAAGACATGGTGGAAAGGCAAGGAAGTGTTTTGGGCCCTGTTTAATCCTAACCCTGCTTTCTATCTCCCTGATATGTTAACATATGTTTTCATGGTTTCTTCCATAGTCCTCCACTGGTCAAATCTTGCCCACTCCCTCTCTACTCTTTGCTTTTACCCCACTCCCCACTGGTTTTTACTTGGTTCTGGTTTTACTTAGATGAATTAAATGTCACTGTATTTGTTTCTGTGAGTTGTTCCAGGGCAGACTGAAGCACCGATGCCTGACTTCACAAGTCTGTAAGATCGTCTGCTACTCTTTGTTATTTATAGTTATGTTTTAAAGGTTCTAATGAATGCTTTTAATATTGATAGTTGATCTAGTCTCCCTTCTTTGAGGCTCAGTATTAGTAATCCTCAAAGTATTATGCACCATACAATAGTTCCAATTTCTGCTGGTTTTTTTTTTTTGATGTTTCTGCAGAAAGTATTTTATTTTTGTAAGAATGGACTAAAAGACATAAGGAAACTATATGGCCTATCAAACATTTATTAAGAAAAAACAACAAAAAACTGCACAGAGATCCCTAAGATGACCACTGGGGACTGCTTTCATGGTATATACCTATAATACCTATTCCTGGGGGAGAAGCCTGAAGCTCTGAAGATTGCCTGACTTCAGGAGTTCTGTGCTGGTATATATTTAACAACTGGATCTCTGAAAACTCATGACATACAGCTAAGCTTAATTTGCCTTAATATTTTCTTCATCACTATCTTAATTCTTAGACAACCAATGAAATAGCAAATTAAGACCTGATTTGTAGCATTTTCTGATTTCCAGAGTGTCTCATGGGAGCCTGTACAAATTTGCTCCAGAACAGTCCTGCTACATTTCCAACCTGATCAACCTTCTTTAGGTAGACTCCACTACCTAAAGAAGGTTGATCAGGTTGGAAATGTAGCAGGGCAAAACTTTGTGCTGATCAGTAATGAGATTAGACTCTCATGAGTCTAATGAGATAGTCCCTGCAAGTCCAGTCTGGGTGAGATAGAGACACAATTAAAAAAAAAAAGATTGTCACTGTTGTTGTTCAGTCATATCCTACTCTTTGTGACCCATTTGGAGTTTTCTTCACAAAGATACTAGAGAGGTTTTGCCATTTTCTTTTCCAGCTCATTTTACAGATGAGGCAAATAGAGTTGTGACTTGTCCAGGGTCATACAGCTAGTAAGTGTCTGAGGCCTGAGGCTATACTTGAACTTATGAACATGAGTCTTCCTGACTCCAGGCCTGGCATTCTATCCACTGTGCCACCTAGATGCCCATCCAGATGACCATCTGACCATCCATTCAAACCTCTGACAGGTTCTTCTTCAATTCTAATAGATGGAGGTGAAGGGAAAGTAGGAGGGGGGACACAGAAACAGAGAAACAGAAAGAGAGAGACAAAGAGAGAGTCAGAGAGACAGAGAGAACAAAGTTAAGATCTGGCTCTTAAGGTAATAGAGTTCCTAGGAACAATATGCTGTCACTGAAGGTATAAATGCTTTGACATGTTGGGAAGAAGATGACATACACTGGATTCTTGGTGTTAAATAGATATTTAAGTATTATTTCTCCATTGGCATTTAGACTCCATTTAAAGAACAGTTACTAACCTAGTTCCTGGAGATCCACCTCCCATGGTGGTGGATAGCTTTATGATCATCATTGTCATTCAATTCAATTTAATAAATATTTAATAAAACGGTTACGATATACAATAGAGGAAGACATGTCATAGCTGTGTGTCTGTAGGCAAGTCATTTAACCTTTCAGTGTCCCTAGGCCACTCTTCAAAATCATCAATTAAAGACAATTTATTAATGAGCATTCATTGAAACGTGGCAAAATCACAAATCCATATCAAAAAAAAAGAAAGAAAAAGAAAAACATTGTCCTCAAAGGCCTATTTAGAAAGAATCTACAATAATAATAATATAATCCCCTACATCTGTATAGCAATTTAACTGGACTAAACACTTATGCCTATTATTGACAAGACATATATAGTGTTTTAACAATGCCATACCTGAAGAGAGGAAGACCCAGCTTCCTGAGTTCAAATCTCGTCTCAGACACTTACTAGCAAAGTAACCATGGGGCAAGTCACTTAATCTTGTTTGCCTCAGTTCCTCCTCTATAAAATGTACTGGAAAACAGAAAGGCAAATCACTTTAGTATCTTTGCCAAGAAAATTCCACATGGAATCATGAAGTGTTGGACATGAATGAAATGACTGAACAATAGCGTTCATTTTGTTACATTTGATCTTCACAAAAACCTTGCGAAGGAGGAAAGATAATATAATTCTAGTCTATGGATAGGAAAGTGACTTGCCCAAGATTATACCATGAATCATTGACAATGCTTGATAGCTAGAATTCAGGTCCACTGATAGCCCAGTCCTGCTTTATTTCCACTTGAACATTCTTTGCAAAATGCCTTGTAAAGATTTACAAGTAAAGTTTAAATTGGTGCTGATGGACATTGAGATACGAGATCTTTCAGCAATTATTCCCTTCTCTGTTAAAGAAGATTAGAGCTAAACCTGTTTTTCCATTGGTATAGAAAGCTCCTGGGGAGGAAACTTTATAGTCCAGGGGTAGGGAACCTGTGGCCCTGAGGTGGCGTGTGGCCCTTTAGGTCCTCAAGTGCAGTTCTTTGACTGAATGCAAACTTCACAGAACAAATCCCCTTAATAAAAGAATTTGTTTGGCAAAACTTGGACTCAGTCAAAAGGCCCGCACATGGACTTGAAAGGTCACATGTGGCCTCAATGCTGCAGGCCCCCACCCCTGCTACCAAAGCAGGTCAGCACATCTACAATTTATAGCATCTTTGAGCACTACTTGGATCACACAAGCTAGCATTTTTCATAGGTAAAACTGAAGTTTCAACTCTTTCAAAATACTGTGTTACAATAACACTTTAAGAATATATAATATAGATATTTTACTTTTTTCTAGAGGCAATCAGGGTTAAATGACTTGCCCAGGGTCATGCCTGAGTGTATAAATGTCTAAGGCCAGATTGAACTTAGGTCCTCTGCCTTCATGGCCAGTGCTCTATCCACTTAGCAGTCCAAAATAGCTTCATTTTTACAGTTCTGGAAACTGTGGCTCAGGAAGGTAAAGACAAGGTCATACAATATTAGAACTAGGACTCAAACAGAGGTTTCCTATTTACTTCAAGTAAAATGCTCTTTTCACTATAACAAAGTTATCCTTACAGTAAAACCTGTGAGATTGGAAGGTATCTATAGATAAGGAAATTGAAACTTAGAAATGTAGCCAAGTTGGACTTTGGGTGTGTTGTGCAGAGTGTCTATATCTTACTGTTAGTGGCCAACTTCCTCATTAAATATCTCCAGGTTCACAAATAATCTGGTTTCTTCCATGGTTGAGTCTTTTTTTTTTCTTTTTACTTCAGGAGCTCAAATTCCTCAGAATTTTTTTTTCTTCTGCCTTGATGAACTCCCTAGAAAGTATTTCTTGTTTTTAAAGGGTCACCAGGGGAATAGTTAAGCTGTTAGCCTGCCCATAGCTAGCTGTACTTTAATTCTTTTTTTATGTTTAAATGTCACAGCAGCATGGCTTTATTAATACTTTTGCATAATTCTATGTCTTAACTTCTTTTAGGCTACTAACATGAGGAAATTATTGTTTTAAAGCTTCAGTGTTCATTTTTCCAGAGAACTTTTTCTCCTTTTGTTGTTGTTGTTGTTGTTGTTGTTGGTCCTGTGCTTAACTTACAAATCCAGAATCATACAGTTTCTGCCTAGGGACTTTCCATTAATCACAACAAATTTCAAAACGCTTGACAAACTGAAATTATCCTACTTCGTGTTATTTCACATTTATCCTTTCATTTTACCAAACATTAAAACCCTTACAATATATTAGACAAAAGGACCAGGTCTACAAAAGAGATTAGTATCTGGAGATCACTAACAGAGCGAAAAAGAGAATTCATTACAGACCATCTTGTGTACTTTTTGCATACTAAACTGCATCTTTCTCCCCAGTGAGCACAGAGAACATAGTGACTGGGGAAATAGAGAGAAGTATCTAGGAGAGCCTCAACTGTACCCCCACAGTGTCTCACTACAAATCTGCCTACTGGGCCCTCTGGTGCCCTCTAATTCTATTAGGTTTATTTGAAGAATTTCTTCGCACCTCATAAAAGGGCAACAAAATATAAACATTTCTTTATACCTTTATACCTTGTTGTATCTTTTACCTGCTCCTTACATTCAGCAAGTTCATCAACTGATTTGGATATCTATTATTCAGTGATATCCTGATCAATTCCCCAGCTGTACTTCATCACACATTTTTAACCAACTACTATAAGCAAGTTAGTGTGCTAGACACTATGGATATGAAGGTGAAAACTGACACAACCCATGGGGCAGCTAGGTGGTGCAGTGGATAGAGCATGGGCCCTGAAGCCAGGATGTCCTGAGTTCAAATCTGACCTCAGACCAAACACTTGACACTTACTAGCTGTGTGACTCTGGGCAAATCACTTAAGCCCAATTGCCTAAAAACAAAAACCACAACAAAAAACCAAAACAAAACAAAAAAAACCTGACACAACTCCTGCTGCTCTGGTGAGATAGAAGAGAATGGGAATTCTAGGGAGAGGTTGTAGCCAGGGAAAGCTCAGAAATGTTTGTTTGCTTTATTTTCCTAAATCCTAGGAATGTTAAAGAAAAGGTGGACCACAGAAACTGGTGCTATGGGAATGGGACCTACAAGACTGACAAGATGAGAGAACACAGGGTTACATGATTCGGAGCTGATAGAAGACTAAAAACCATGGGGTTGGTGGTCAGTTGGGTGGTCAACTGATGCCTTTACAGTGATTCTGGAGTCTAGAAAGTGGAGCACTAAACTCCATCCAAATCACAGAACTTTGCATCTCCACTTTCCATCTGTAGTTCTGCTTGATCTGAACAACATGGCACGACCCCCACCCCACTCCTTTCCAGCCTCCATTTGTGTACTGTCCTCTCCTGTTAGATTATAAACTCTTTGAAGACAGCGACTCTTTTTCCCCCCTTATTTGTATCACCAGTGCTCAGAACAGTGCCTAGCACATAGTAGGTGCTTAATAAATGTATACTGAATTGAATTGACTCCTGCCCTATCTGTCTAAAAATATGTCGAGGTCTACCCAAGAGGAAAACTAAACAACAATAACAACAACAACAACAACAACTTCCTTTATTTACCTATTAATACTATTCATCTACTGTTATATCACTTTGTTATCTTCTGATTACTATAGCTATCATTCTATCAAGAAGGCAAGATCCTCAAGGGATGAGAGATCTATTCATTAGGTGTAGTAGTTAGTCCTGAACAAGGATGTATGTACTTCTTCCTCTTAGATGTGGGAGAAAAACACAAGTGAAGAAAATGAGAAATTTTGAGGCAGAGGAAAAGGAAGTTGAGGGAGTAAGAGTCAAATGATTTCCGTATTCTCAATATAGACAATAGTCAAGAAGATTTCATGAGATAGAGGGGAACACAGTTTAAGACTGATACTTTGAGGAGAATGAAAAAATCAATTCATTTAAAAATTCTAACCATCAGAACTTCATTTTGACTGATGTGTGAGTGGAGTGAGAATCTTACTTCAAGGGTATGTTTTGTTTCATGTAAAACTGTGATCTACATTTTTTTCATCAGTGTAGGTTCCACCTATATCCACCAATATATACATCCTAAGCATGAAATGCTTGAAAAAAGTTATAACCAGGTGGCCAACATAATGGTGATTACCTTTTTTTTTTAATTTAGTTGAATTGTTCCTTAAGTGACACCCCTTTATAGACCTATGTTTGAAGCCCTTTTATCTTGGAAAGACCTCCCAAAACTAATGGAACACTGAAATAACCTTTAATGAAGTAAGATTATCTTTAGAGTGAGGCATCGTAGTAGGGTTTTAGTAGAAGAATGATACAACTTTGTTGAATCCACTATCTCTTTCATGAGAGTACTCCTCAATCATTTGAATCTCAGTCTTTCCAAGTTCCCTCATCCTGTCTCATTCTCACCCATACATGTCCATCAGTCCTCCAAAAGTAATTCATACTACATGCTGGGGGAACTTCTGATTATTGTCCTAATATTTCTTGAATATTAGTGAAGTACTTAGGCTATTCATTTGTTATCCCCCATTTTTATTACATGACTGGCTTGTCTCTTTTTCTAGGCATTTTTGTCTTGTTGATGCTTTTTACACAACCTCTGGCACAAGCAATCATTGGCAATATGCTTCAGTCTGCTTACATTTGCCATGTGTCTTTCCATTGCATGGAAGAATAGGAAACTAATAAAAAAAAAATTAGTTTGAAAGAAAATCCTTTATGAAAGTGCTTTCAAGTTTCAAGTCTTCATGTTTCATTATTTCCTCTTGCTTTCATGTGAAAAAGCATCTAGTGTTACATAATTTTTTTGAAAATAGGTGATGTTGGAGATCTTTTGTGCATCCCTTCCCCCACTGAGTAATAGGAAACTGATACCAAGTCCAAAATCAGTGCTTGAAACAGTGTATTTTCTGATTCCTAATGCACTCAGTAAAATTTCTTCTAATCTGTTTTCTTTACAATTTAATTTTATCTTTTCAAAATTGTATGAAACCATAGATTACATTTAAAAAATTTACAAATGAAATACTGAATGAATCATCATTCAAAACTGACTGGATTCTATTAACTACAGAAATAGGAACATTCCGATTATATTCTGAATTGACCTGGTATAATATAGGGTGTTGGATCTGGAGACAAAGGAAGTGGGTTTGAGCCTTAGCTTTGCTATTTTTTATGTATGTGACCTTGAGCAAGTCAATTAATTTCTCTAAATTTCAGTATAATTGGGAAGCTTACATTCTAGGAGGTGACCTCTAAGGTCCTTATTGCTCTAAATTTACGATTCTATTTATGGTTAAGATATGGAGATCTGGAAATAAGACATCAATTTTGCCCTGATATTATTATCTCTCAGATTTCTTTATTCATGAAATCAGTATTGCTATATTTGTTAGCCTTTAGACAGTGTTATAATATCAAGTGTGGTTCTCCTAAAAAGTTGAAGGGATATGCAAAGTTTGAACTATTCCTCAGATGGTGGCCCTCAAACTATAACCCTAAGAATGGCTTTCACATTTTTAAAAAATTTTTATTATATTCATAAATGTAAAATTATTCTAGAGGATGAAATTCCATCATACTCTTTCTCTAATTCTGCTCCTATCCTTTAGAATGACATTTAGAATGACTTAGAATGACAGAAGTCACACAACTATGCTGCCTGGAAGTGCTTACAAATATGAAGTGATACATACATATATATGTATACACACATATGTACATATATGTATATGTGTATGCACGTATATGTATATACACATACACACATATGTATGTGTGTGTGTATAAACTGGGATAAACTAAGCACTTCTGCTTCCTCAGTCTTTGCACTTTTTCCTGATTGGCTCTATCACACTCCTACAATATTTATGTCAAACCTTCCCTTCTCTTCTCAAGTCACTTAGGCCTTATACTTCCCCTTTCCTCAGCAGAGAACTTCAATTTACATTTCACTCCAGAGATCTCTTCCTTCACCAGATTCACACTTCAAATCAACTTAACATTATTTATAATTCCTTCTTCTGTTGCTTTAGTTTTAGAAGAAAAAATGGTTCTCTTCCTTGCCAATGACAAATCTACTGTTTATCAGTGTATAGTGATGCAGTGTATAGAGTGCTGGGCCTGAAGGGAGGAAGACCTAAGTTCAAATCTGACATTATACACTTTTAGCTGTGTGACCCTGGGAAAGTCACTAAACCTTCCTCTGCCTCAATTTCCTCAACAGTTAAATGGAGATGATAATAGCACTTATCTCACAGGGTTCTTGTGAAGTTCAAATGAGATAATATTTGTAAAGCAGTTAGCATAGTGTCTGATACATAGTAGGGGCATAATACATGCCCGTTCACTTCACTTTTTCCTATTTGTGCCCCAGTTATGTTTATTCAGTCTTTATTATGCTTCTTTTAAAAATATTAATTTAATAAATATAAATTAAATTGATCATTCCTATATAAGGCATAGAAAAATGGAGGGGATTGCATGTTATATGGCGAATTTATTAGATAGAGGTCATTTTTCAAAAGTTAATAATAGGGGGCGGCTGGGTGGGGCAGTGAATAGAGCACCAGCCCTGGAGTCAGGAGGATCTGAGCTCAAATCTGGTCTCAGACACATCACACTTACTAGCTGTGTGACCCTGGGCAAGTCACTTAAACCCAATTGCCTCGAGAAAAATAAAGTTCATAATAAGCATTTAATTTTAAAAACTGTCCTGCTTGTTGGTGATTTTTTTCTGTTCTTTTTTTTGGGGGCGGGATGGGGACCCTAGCTCTTTTCTCTACCTTCCCTTCAATTTAAAAAGAAAACAAAACAATACAAAAATCCTTATAACAAATCTGAATAGTAAACAAAATAATTTCTCACATTGGTCATGCACCAAAATGTATGTCTTATTCCACATCTTGAGTCCATCACTTCTCTGTCAGGTGAATAGCATGCTTTATTTTCTGCTCTGAGAGAGACGGACAAAGAGAGATAGAGACAGAGAAACAGAGAGAAGCAGCTGAGTGGCTCATGCTGTGGCCTGGAGTCAGGAGGACCTAAATTCAAATCTGAACTTAGACTCTTAATAACTGTGTGATCCTGGGCAAATCACTTAACCTCTGTTTGCCTTAATCCACTGGAGAGGGAAATGGAAAAGCACTCCAGTATCCTTGCCAAGAAAACCCCATGGACAGTGTTGGCGTGCTATGATCCTCAGGGTCACGAAGGTCATACACAACTGAACAATTGAACAACAAATATCCTACATATAATATACTGTATTTATATTCATGTGTATGTATACGTGTGTATGTGTATCTGTATGTGTGTGTGTGTGTGTGTATATATTAGTACTTACTAATGGATAAACATATGTGTATATGTGCAAATGTGTTTATATACATACATACATATATATCTCCAAGGTTATTGTGAAAGTCAAATGAGATAATATTTGTAAAGCATTTTGCACATATTAAGTACTATATATAAATGCTTCTTCCTTTTCCAATTTATAGCTCCACCCATCAGTGCATTAATGTGCCTGTTTTTCCACTGCTCTTCCAATATTTTTCATTTTTCTTTTTTGTCACCTTTGCCAATCTGATAGATATAAGGTGAAACCTCAGAGTTGTTTAAATATTCATTTGTCTAGATAATAATTACGTGATGTATTTTTCCTCCTATGCTTATTGGTAGCTTGGATTTCTTCTTTTGAAAACTATCTGTCCTCACCCCTTGATCATTTATCTATTACAGAATGAGTTTTTTTTTTCTTAATCTTTGAATCAGGTTTTTATGTAACAAGCATTCTGGCAAGTCATGATTTAGTTAGCTATGAAATAGGCCTAAGTTGCTATAGATCCTCAAAGTTATGTTGCTTTCTTTTTAAATCAATACTAAATACTTTTGAGGATTACTACTTTGAAGATTACTACAGCTTAGTAATGTAGTTTGAGATTTAGTATTGCTTCCTTCCCTTTTTTCATTGTTTCCATTGACATATTTTAGCTTTTACTCTGCCAGATGTATTTTGTTTCCCTCTTTTATATTTTTTTCTGTCTTTATACAGTAATTCTTTAGTTGTTTATTATGTCACTGATTAAGCAAATTATTTTAGGAAAATAGTGTCATTTTTACTATATCAGCTTATGAGTAACTGATTTTTACCATTACAGTATTTTTAAAAATTCTATTAAAAAAGTGTTTTATAATTGTATTTTTATAGTTCCTATGTACTTTGGTAGAATAATTTTCAAGTATTTTATGGATAATACTACAGTAATTTTCAGTGGATTTTCTCTATTTCCTCCTGATTGGATTTTTGGAGGGCATTAGGGTTGTAATATGCCGATTCATGTGGATTTATTATATGTCATACAGCTTTATTGAAATTGTTATTTGAATTAATTTTTAGTTTACTTTTGCGTTTTCTAAACAAATCATTAGATGAAAAGATCAGTACTTTTATTTCCTCTTTCCCTATGCTAACTCAATTTCTTTTTCTTCTTTTGTTACTATAGCTAGAATTTCTAGTATTGTCTCAAATGCTAGTATTGAAAATGGATATCATTGATTTACTCCTGATTTTAAAGGAAAATATTCTAGTTTAAATTACATAAAATCATGACTCATGTTTTTTATAGATAATATTTACCCTTTTAATACTTTTGCCTTTTTCTTTAGAAATGGGAATTGTGTTTTGTCAAAATTTTCCTCTGTGTCCATTGAAATAATCATGTGTGAATATATAGAACAGAGTTCTGTTCAGAGCTCTTTCCTCTATCTATAATCCCTTTCTTGATGATCTCAACAAGTCTCAAAGAGTTAGCTATCAAGTAACTCCTACATATGTATCTAACTTTTTATCACTTTTCTCGGCTTCAGACGACATCTTCAACTTTGTGCTGGGCATCTCCGCTGGGATCACTCATTGGTATCTCAAAGTCAGCATGTCAGAACAAAATGCATTATCTTTTCTGCTAACATGATTCATTCTAATTTCCTTATTTCTGCAAGGATACTGCGGTTTTCATCCTAGGACTCATCTTCAAGCCTTCACTCTTAATCACTTCCCATATCCAATTGGTTGCCACATCTTATCCTTCCCCCCACCCCATATCTCTTCCATACATTCTATTTTTTCTGTTTGTATCAAAACTACCTTAGTTTAGGTCTTCATTTCTATTATGGAAAATTGCAATAGACACCTAACTTCCCCTGCTCTCTCACGCTACTCTTCCAAATTGCTGCCAAATTTAAATGATTAAAGCACAGGTTTATCCATGGCATTCACTTTCTCAAGAAGTTTTAGTGACTCTCTATTCAGCTAGAATAAAATATGAATTCCTATGTTTGGCATTTAAAGATCTTAACAATATACCATCAGTCTGTCTTTTCTGGACCCCTACAGATTATTCCCTCAGATATTACAAATATTAACCAAATTGGCCTATCTGCTGTACCAGGTACACAACTTTCTATCTACTACTATTATGACTTTGGGTGAGTTGTCTTCTAAGCTTGGAGTGTTCTTCCTGATCATCACTAGCCCCCTTCAAGGTTTGGTTCAAGCATTATCTCTTATAATTCAGGTGGGGGCATGCAGTTATTCATCCTCTTGTTAGTGATTCGCTCTGTCTTTCTGTCTCTGTCTCTGTCTCTCTCTCTTCCTCCCTTCCTCCACCTCTCTCTCTCTCTCTCTCTCTCTCTCTCTCTCTCTCTCTCTCTCTCTCTCTCTCTCTCTCTCCATATATATATATATATATATATATATATACATATATATGTGTATATATATATATACACACACATATTATATACATATATATATGTAAACACACATATAATGTATGTATGTATGTATGTATGTATGTATGTATGTATGTATCTCACTTGGAACAAAATGGGAATTTAACAAATGCATGTTAATTTATTCTCCACTGACATTTTGCTGGAAGTAAACCAAGGTAATTGATAAGCTAATATATTCACACCTCCTTCTGATGAAAATAGAGAAACTGAGGAGTAAAAATCGCATGTCTTGACTTTCTAAGTAACATTGGTGACATAGGCATTCACAGAGGTTGTTCCTTTCCTTTCTTCTGATTCCCCCATTTTGCAGAAGATAGATGAGATTGAATTTAGGATGAGGGACTGGGGGACAATAAAAAGCTATTATTTGTCTCTTGTAACATTATTTAACTTGCATGTATTGATCTCATGTACCCAGTTTATGTCAGGGACCATGTCTTCCTTCCAGTTTTCATATCTCCCATACATTTGATATTTCATGAATATCAGCTAATAATTAAACAAAAACTTTTGGGAGGTGTCAATATGTCATCACTCCTACCTTGCTCACCAAATGATTGTTGTTGCTTAGTCATTTTCAGTCATGTCCAACTCCTCATGACCCCATTTGAGGGTCATGAATTCTAGATTGTAAGCCTGACATTCTATCTACTGTGCAACCTACCTACTTACCAAATTACATAGGATTGATTGCACCTCAAAAACACAAAGTCATTGATTTTAGAAGGATAAGGGACTTTACAGAAGTTGGAATAGAGTTTCTTGGAATGCTTTTTTTCTGATAGAATCAGTTTGGAAAATCAGGGTCTTATTATAAGGTAAGAGACTAATGAGAAGTTGAATGTATTTATTTGGAGCAAGGATAATTTTGTTTTTTGTCTTTATAACTTGAGCACATTGTATAGTACCTGGGACATATTAGGTACATGTGGTGCACCCACACACATGATACTTATTGCATTGAAATGGACCTAAGAAAGATCAAGTGACTTGAACATATTCACACACCTAATAGTTTTCAGAGAAATTTTTAAAATTCAGGTCTCTTAACTCTGATTAAATTAATTTATATTAAGGTATGAATTATGTTCAGTAATGCCCATCAAGGCCATTTGCATCGCATTTTTTCCCTTGAAAATGTCAGGTCTTTTAAATAAATTAATTGTATTTGAAGTCATAAGATGACATATATAGAGCTAGATAGGACCTTGCAGTACATTGAATCCAAACACCTCATTTTATACATGAAAAACTGAGGCCCAGCAAGATTAAGTGACTTTCTCAGGTTCACACAGCTAATAAATGTTTTAGCTGGGATTTAAAGCCAGGTAGCATCTCTGACTCCAGCACTCAATATTCACTACGCCACCTAACTTCCTTGTGGCTTACAAAGTCAAAAGATCATCATCTATATCTTAATCAAAAGTTTGAAAGACTGTATTCTTTTAGTTTTAATTTTATTGAAACATTTTTAAAAATTATTGAGATCCTTTGTTTTTAATCACCCATTTTTTCCAGTGTTTTTTCTCTCTTTCTCCTCCTCCTCTTCTTCCTGCTCCTCCTCTCCCTTCTTTACCTCCTAGAGAGCCATCCAATATGATAAAGAAAGAGAAAGAAGGGAAAGTAGTTACAAAAACCTGATGAGCTACACATGTTTGAACAACAAACATCCAGAATTGCACAGCCATAGTACTCCACTTTTACAAAGAATCTGGAAGGAGGTATATCTCTTCTTTGGGGTCAACACTGGTAATTATTGTTTCACAGAATTTCAGTTTCAAGAATTCATTTTGTTTTTCTTTATATTTACATAAGGGCCGCTAGATGGTGAAGTGGATAGAGTGCTGGGCCTGGAGTCAGGGAGATTCATCTTGAGTTCAAATCTGGCCCCAGACATTTACTAGCTGTGTAACCCTCAGCAAGTAATTAAATCCTACTTGTTTCAGTTTCCTCATTTGTAAAATGAACTGGAGAAGGAAATAGTGTAACACTCCAGTGTCTTTGCCAAGAAAACCCCTACTGGGGTCACGAAGAGTCAAACATGGCTGAAAATAAATGAACAAAAAAAGACATGTATCTTCTTTTCCTGTTTCTCTTTACTTCACTTTGAATCAGTTCATATAATTCTTCCCAAGCTTTGCTCCATTTTTCATATTCCTCATTTCTAATGGGACAGAAATATTTTATAACCCCACTTAGACAATGCCTAACACAGAGAGATACTTAATAAGTGCCAGTTGACTGACTGCCATTCATGTAGTGACTCATTCAAGCAGCATTTATTTAATGTTTACTATGTGTAGGACACTATGATAAGTTCTGGAGATATGAAGAAAGGCAAAAACAATGTCTGCTCCTCTTCCAAAGGGCTTACGATCTAATCAGGGAGATGAAATATAAATAATTAGGTGCATACAAAATATACAGAGTAGAGAGAAGGTAATCTCAACGACAAAGAACCGAGGGACAGAAATTTGTTTCATTATTCTCTTCTGTTATATTTTTAGTTCTGTGATGTTTTAAGAAAGGCTATTTTTCTAAAGAGAAATGAAAAGCTGTAGCAATCAAAGAGCACACACTTCAATGATGGTTAGATATCATTGTAGCCATTGCTATGGGGAAATCAAGCATCTCAATGATCATTCAAATTAAGAATGAAAGAGGATCAAATGCACTAAGCATATAGCAATGACTGGTCAAAAATGAGAAAAAGAGAAAAGAAAAGAAAAAGAAACAGAAGTGTCAAGAACTAACAAACTATTGCAACAAAACAGGTTAACTAATCCTCAGAAAATATACAATAACTTTCAGAAAGACGACACACAGAGAGCTTGTTATTGATTCATCTCTAGTTTGGCATATGTTTCTTGAAGCTGGATGAGAAGAAATGTTGTTATTATTGTTGTTGTGTTAAGTTGCTAACTATTCCTATAGAGGAAGGAGAAAACCACTTGTCAAGGACAAGTCAATATGGAGAATAGAATATAGAATATTAGAAAAAAGACATTTTTTTAAAAAAATGGAAGTCTTTTTCATTCAAGGCTACATAGCACACTCATTGTCAGAACAAAACCAGGCAAGCCTATAAGATCTGGACATTTCCATCAGATTCAAAAACATGCACCCAAAACATTCTTTTGGGGATTTCTCTGCTGCTAGTGGACCCTTGCAGTCTTGTTTCCATTGTGGTAGTGCTGAATTTTGATGAATATAGTGATATATTATGCAGCATAATCATTCTGGAATTACATAATATATATTTTGTATAATTAGTGTTATATTTTATTATATTATTTTACCATATATTTATTATATTTTATATTTATATTATACTATATTCTGTATTATTATATTGTATATTCATATTCTGAAAATATTTTTGCTTATTTTTTTCCAACCATTTTATCTACTGGGGAATGTTTCCCCCCCTCTATTTCTATTGGTTCTTTATATTTCTTGGATATCAGACCATTATCAGAGATATTTGATAAAAAGGCATCTTCCCCATTGACTGCCTCCCTTCTTATACTTGTTACATTAATTTTATTCATGTAAATGGGTTAAATTTGATGTTATAAAATTACATACATGTATTTATATGTATATGGGACACACATATATATTATCTCTTATAATCAACATTATTTCTTTGTAGAGAAGACTTCTCATATACCAGAACCTATAAAAATTGTATAATCTCCTTCTTTTCTAATTTTTCAAAATGTCATGATCTTACTATTAGTGACATCTATTTTTGAATTTATTGTGGTACATGATGTAAGATGTTGTTCTAAGTTTACTTTTTTTCTACAGCATTCCAGTTTATCTAGCAATTCCTGTCAAATAAGAAGCTTTTCTTAGGTAATTAATATTTTGGGATTTATCAGTACTAATTTGTTGAGTTCATTTATTTCCCATTCTCACTTGTTGAGTCTGTTCTATTGATATGCTTTCTATTTTTCAAACTACTTCCAAGTGGTTGGGCTAATTCTTGTTTTGCCATGTATTCTAAGGTTTCAAAGACTAGTGTTTTTTGTTCCTGTCATTTTCATGATTTCCTCTGATTTTCTGGACCTTTTGTCTCCCCCTACCCCCAGTGAATTTTGTCATTATTTTGTCTGCCTCTGAAAGGCACAGTTTAACTCAGTTTGATTAATATAGTATACAATTTGTGAATTAACTTCTATAATATTGCCATTTTTATTATATTGACATGGCATAAAAATTAGTACTGAAAATTTCTTAAGCTACTTAAGTTATTCATTATTTCTTAAGTATGTTTAAGTAGATTAACTCTCAGATATTTTATGATTATGAAAGTGTTTTTAATTGAGCTGTTCTCTCTATTATCATCTCCTATATTGGCTTCAACTTTGCTGAAGCTACTGTTTGTCTTAATTAGTTTCTTTGCTGATTATCTAGGATTTTCTAATTAAATCATTAGGTTATCAGCAAGTAGGGATAGCTTGTTTCTTCTTAACCTATATTTATATTTTGTTCTTCTTGTATTTTTACTAGGATGTGGATTTCTGGAACTATGTACAATGACATGAGGAAAAGGGTGCATTTGTGCTTTACTCCTACATTACATGGGATAGTCTATTAGTCTTAAAATATAAAAGTGGCTTTTGGTTTTAGATAGGTGCTTTTTAATCATACTCAAAATACAACCCTCTATGGCATAAAGTCTATGTTTATACATTGTATAATTGTTAGCATAAATAAATATTATGTTTTTTCAAAATATTTTTATGCAGCTATTGATATAATCATGTGATTTGAGATTTTTTTTATTTTAATATAATTAGTTATCTTAATTATTTTCTTAATGCTCAACCATCCTTATATCCTTGCTATAACTGCAACTTAGACATATTAAATATTTGAGTACATTTCTGTAATCTTTTTGCCAGGATTTTATTTAACACATTTGAATATATATTACCATATTCTTATTGTTTTGCTTTATACTTCCTCATTTGGGATGATCATACCATATTTGAATAACAAAAAAGTTTTGGCAGAGAGCCTTACTTCTTATTTTTCAGAATAATTTGCATACTACAGGCAAAAAATTCATAGAATTCTCATTCAATTTCCTTATCTCTCCTTCCATAGTTCCTTTATTGATTGTTCAATTTCCTTCTCTAGAAATTGGTTTGTTTTAGTTTTCTATTTGATGTCCTTTTAATTGAGGCATTTGATATTTTTGTAAATCATTTCTATTTTGAATTCTCAAATTTGTTGGCATGTAATTGTATAGCAGATTCTGATAATTATTTTTATTGCTTCTGAGTTTTCTGTAATTTTATTTTGTTTATCAAAAATACGTTTCTCCTCTCTGATTTTTAGTCAAGGTGGCAAAAGCTTATCATTTTTGTTAGTCTTAGAATCAGATTCTAGTACTATTTGTCACTTTTATAGACTTTTTGCTTTCAAATCTATGTATTGCTTTCCCAATTTTCAAGATAGCTTCTTTTGTATTTATTTTGGGTTTGTAATTATTTTGGTTGGTTTTGAATTTTATTTATACATATAATTTATTTATCTTTTTTCTTCTATTTTGTTAATGTCTACATTTATACAGCGATATGTGTGTTTGTATGCATAAACTTCTTAAGATTCACTCTAGAAAATTTTTGCATGTTATCATTATTATTGTCTTTCATAAAGTTATTTTTTCTATGATTTATTTTTGTCCCAGTCATAGTTTATTATTTCATTCTTAAATCTCCATTTAGGTCTGTGTCTTTTAATTGTGCTCCCTGTATTAAATACATAAAAATTTCATTATAGTATTCAAATGATGTGTTTAGCATTTGTTTTTTAAACACATATTTATAATTTCTCTGTTCTCTATTAAGTGGCCTATTTTTTGTGAACATGTCATATGATGCTGAGAAATAAGCATATTCTTTGGTGGTCTTAGTCATAAAGTGTATTTCTTCAGTTATTCATATACCTTTTTTTCAAGGTATTTCTTAAAACAATTTCATGATATCTTTTATGGCTTAACGCTCATAATTTTACTTTTAGGGTTGTGCTCTGAGTTTTAATTGAATTTTTTTTTCATTTAAATTCTTTGGCATTTCAGCCATTTTTCCTTTTGCTCTCCCACTATTTACTTTTCAGACTTCTTCTCTTTTGCTGAATAATACACCACCTAAACCTTGGCAGCAAAGTGTTTCATTCTCCTTTCACCTTTGTGAATCCCTTCTAGGAACATGAAGGCTGTAAAAGACTCGTTATGAATGAGCACTTAAAGGATTATTGCATGGTTGTAATCCTGAGAAGGCCAAGACTAGTGGATTGCTTGAGCTCAGGAGTTCTAATATGTAGTAGGATTAAAGTAGATAGAGTATCCACATTAATTCCAGCACCAATATGGTAGGCCCCAGAAGAAGGGGTGTCACAAGCCTGCCTAAGGAGGGACAAATCAATCCAAGTTAGAAACAGAGTAGGCAAAATCTCCCTTACCAGCCAGCAGTGGGGTCAGATCTGTGAATGGCCACTGCATTCCAGTTTGGGTGAGATGGTCAGCCAGAAAGAGAGAGACACAAAGAGAGAGAGAGAGAGAGAGAGAGAGAGAGAGAGAGAGAGAGAGAGAGAGAGAGAGAGAGAGAGAGAGAGAGAAAGAGAGAGAAAGGAAAGGAAAGGGAAAAGAAGGGAAAGAAAGAAGAAAAGAAGGAAGGAAGGAAGGAAGGAAAGGAAAAGAGAAAGAATGAAAAGAGCAAAGGAAGAAAAAGAAAATGATGATCACAGACTATAGTCACAGAATGGTTTATATTTTTTGTTTTGGAAGTATTCTCCATTTAGCTTATCTAAAATACACATTTCTTGCAAATTTTGTATCAGTTGGGTTGATGAGGAGAGAGCAAAACAGAATGACTGTTTTTTTTTATGTTTTCAGTATTCTCTGAATCGCCAATGTAACTCAATGCCACTAATTGAGAATTAGATTCTTGTCATAGTCATCCTATAACAACTCCTTAAAGAGTAGTTAAGAATGACTTTCTTTTCTTTCTCCAATGAATGAATTAGTTCATTGGTGTAGTCTTTAACCAGAATTGGAGAAGGGGGGTAGAAACGGAATTGGGGGAATGAAGGGAAGGAAATGATGCACTCTCTATACTTTGTAGGTTTATATGCTATGGTTTCCCAGACTTATTTGATTCATCTCCTAGTTCCCATAAAGGAAACACTTTTTAAACAAAAATAAACACCACAAATTCCTAGAGCTCAGGAAGCATGTCATGCAAAGAGAAATATTCCATAGCAACACTTTTTTTTTTTGGTGGTAGCAAGTAGGTAAACATTGTGATACCTGAATCTGCCATTAAATGTCATTGTGTCACAAGAAATGACATAAGAATTCAAAGAATCACATTAAAACATATGAATTGCTATAAAGTAAGCTAAATTAAAGGGGAAATCTACAAAAATGTTATAACAAGGTATAAGATAACGAAAAATAAAAGAAAGTGTATTGTAGTTCTATTGGACCTAGAGAAGAGTTGAGAAATTGCACCTCCCTCTGTCCATTGTAAATTTAGTGTCCCATGGATGTATAATATTGCGTATATCTGTCAGACATGGTTGATCTGTTACTTTATTTTCTGAGCTACATTTTACTCTTTCAAAATATTTGCTATAAGGAGTAGCTTGCTGTGTAGGAAAGAGGAAGGGAAACATTCAGAAATAAATGTGATGAAGAAAACAAAAGGCATCAAAGAAAAGAGAAAGAAGAGAACTTTATTCCTTTAGGTACTTCAAAATGCTTTTTGATTGCGATGATAACAATATAGAATTGGAATTTAGAGAATTTAGGAATTATAGAATTTAGAGATGATGGCTTTAAACAAAAATCAGCATTTAATTTTATGTAACAGAAGTCTTCAAAAGAAACCAACCAACCAATCTTCAACTCAATGATACAATGGCAAACACATTTAAAATTGGATTGATCTCACATGTGTATCTGGCAGGCCCATAGCAATAAATTGAGTATTGAGTAGTCTGACAATAGGATCTTCTTTACTTACCTTGCCCCCTGAAAAATGGTTGTCATCAAGCATTGCTAGTTTTTGTTTTGCATTAATTTTTTTTTTGTGGCTAGTTTATTTAGCATAATTTGTGTTAAGCTATAGGATCCTGAGGATCCATCTTTTCATTTGAACATGTCCATTGGGACATTTATCAGTTAAATAGCCAGGGAGTGAAAAGAAAAGATAGCTAAAAATTTTATTTATTGGGAAGAGATTTGAAAATGTTCTGGTGATTCCAAAAACAAAACTACAGCCAAGGGGTAATAGGTTCATTCACAGGAAGAGAGAACAGAATTCCTTTGGTCCTGGCTTATTTCCACGATAATGTCAAATTCTAGAAAGAAACCATTCAAATGTTCAGATATGGTAACTGACAGCTAACATGTGAAATGTAAGTCCATAAAAGAACATAGCTTGGTTTCAGCATTATGAGTTAGTGCAATGGCTCAGAAGGAATTGCTACTGAATACCACCTGAATTCTAAATGATATCAAAGGGAAGCCATTTTAGAGAACTTCTTCTGTTGATGGCATAAAAGAACAGAGTCAAGAAATCACTCATGATTTATGAATTGTTTCTTTGCTCTCTCTAACTCATGATGTTTGTGGTTCACCTAAAAGAATGGTTGTTAGAATCAGTCAAGATGAAAATAATTATAATTCTTAATATGTTTCTTAGTTCAAATTGCATTGGTCTTTAATAATACTTTTTTTAAAAAAAATTTCACACATTGTGTAATTGGGGCAAAAATGAGTAGGACAGGGCTTGAAAATAGTATTACACTTCTAGTTCTTTTATGATATCACTACAAAATTTCAGGTCGGATAATTTTCTTCAACTAATAGCTCATGATATAGATAAAACATTTGCCAGAATATTTCCAAGTTCTGTATTCCAATAAGCGTTTTGGAAACCTGTGGTTTTTTTTTTTTTGGTACAGCAAACTAATCACATATTTTATGCACAAATATACCCTTTAAAACTTTATTTTAATGCCAACAAAGGACATGATATGATTACTCCAAACTGATACGGAGAAAAATACAAACAAACAAACCTTTAATGTGTGCCTAACTGGTTTCTTGGCATGGGAAAGATTTTCAGCTTGTAAGCATGTAAGCAGAGTCCATCCCACACAAATGTTCCATCGAACAAAGTATTTATTGTAGAGTGGGCCTGATCTTGAGACAAGGGAGTAAACTGATGCCTTTTGGTAGGTACATTAACCATTTCAGAGCACTCAGAACCCTAGGTGCTCAATAAGAACTTGTTAAACCAAACAACTCCCAACATTTTGTGCACTAGAAAATGATCTTTGCCAACCAGGACCTGATGATAGCCATTTACTTCCTCCTAAGTCTCCATGCATACATAGATAGGTCCAAAGCACAATCAAAAGTAGCAAACTATTTCCCAGTTGCAATAACTACAGAATTAAAACTCTGTAGAAAATTAAGAATGGTGTCATGGGGTTATTGTGTTTTTTTCCTTGATATTTGTAGCTGAAGAAAATTTCTACTTTAAAATAGTTACTTTCACTTTCAAATGTGAAATTTGAAGCTCCTTGTTTTCCATTTGGGGGACCAAATTTATTAATGAGTTATGCTTCCTACAGTGACATTGTAAATGACCACTGGGAACCAGTGAGAGGAAAGAGGCAGTTGGAAGTAGAATGATGAGTTTTTACCAATTAAATTTGGAGAGATGTAGAGAAGCAACCACAGCGTCTGACAGTAGAGCAAATCGGGCATGCTCCCTTTAAGAGAGAAAGGTGTTTAGCCCTTTGGCAAAATTTTCTCCTCCCTTTCAGAGGGGAAGTGAAGAGTTGGCAGTGTCAAAATATGAGTGAGTGTGATGGAACAAAAGCAAAAGCAATTTTACACCTTACTGAAAGACACCTGGGAGTGGTTTTACCTCCCCTGGGCTCAAGACAGAATCTCCCAAACACGCCTAGAGGTAGATTTTTGGAAAAACAAGCTCCCTGTGAATGAGATGTAACTTAGTTCCCTGTCAGGGAAAGTGAAACAAGGAGCAAGATAGTTTCAGGAAGAGTGGGAGCAGAAAAGGTGCTGGAAAGTGACAAAATTCCTATTTGATCTGCTATAGAAACTGTCCATCTACAGTTGTATGTAAGTTTCAATGTATTCTGGAGTGGAGAAAATACTTCATGTTTGTGGGCTATATTTTTTTTTCCCTTACAGCTGAATTTTGAGAGGTTTGCCTAATAAGGAAAAAATGTGCATAATGTCAAATGTAAGCTTAGCATTTTGGAAGTTTGTAGAGCTCTTAGACAAAATCTTGAAATAATCATATTACTTCTTAATTGTAGCTAGCTAGAAATATTTCCAAGCATTTTGAATACAAGAGGATTGTACCATAAAGGAAAGCAAAATATTTTAGTCATTTCAGGTCAGAGAAAGCATAGTTGTATTTCAGGGTAATACATCCTGAATAACTATGATGTTTCCCAAAATAATATATATGCAAAATAATGTTGCTATGTTCCCTTACTGGATGTCTGCTTTGTTATTGTTGTTAGTTTTTTTAAATTGGGTCAGATTCTTGAACTTAAATGTGTAATTAATCCTGACTCTCTATGCCCTTCAAATGGAGTTATAGCTTACATAATATTCTATAATTGTAATAGGAATGATGATCTGCTAGACAGAGGCCAATTGAAGGATAAAAATCTATTTCTATCTTCCTTTTAGGTTTTAACTGAAAGCAAAGACATCAAACTATTACTCTGTTTGATGATCTGAGAGTATAAGAACAAAATGAGTTATTACGGCAGCAACTATCGGATTGTGAACATGGAGGGGAATGTGCCCAAGTACACTAACTGCCACCCAGAGAATATCATAACCGAGAAACGAAGAGCAAGAAGACGATTGCTCCACAAAGATGGGAGTTGCAATGTATACTTTAAACATATTTTTGGAGAATGGGGGAGCTACATGGTTGATATTTTCACCACCCTTGTGGATACCAAATGGCGCCACATGTTTGTGATATTCTCATTATCTTACATTCTCTCTTGGCTGATTTTTGGCTTGATCTTTTGGGTGATAGCCCTTCACCATGGAGATTTGTTAAATGATCCAAATATTACACCTTGTGTTGACAATGTCCATACTTTCACAGGAGCATTCTTATTCTCCCTTGAAACTCAAACCACAATAGGCTATGGCTTTCGCTGTGTCACTGAAGAGTGTTCTGTGGCAGTCCTTGTGGTTATACTTCAGTCAATCTTGAGCTGCATCATAAATACCTTCATCATTGGAGCTGCCTTGGCCAAAATGGCAACAGCTCGAAAAAGAGCCCAGACCATCCGATTCAGTTACTTTGCCCTCATAGGCATGAGAGATGGGAAACTTTGCCTTATGTGGCGTATTGGCGATTTTCGACCAAATCACGTAGTAGAGGGAACGGTGAGAGCTCAGCTACTTCGCTATGTGGAAGATAGTGAAAGACGGATGACAATGGGATTTAAGGACTTAAAGCTGGTCAATGACCAGATCATCCTTGTGACACCAGTGACCATTGTCCATGAAATTGATCATGAGAGCCCTTTGTATGCTCTTGATCGAAAAGCAGTAGCCAAAGACAACTTTGAGATTTTGGTGACATTCACTTATACAGGGGATTCCACTGGAACTTCCCACCAGTCAAGAAGTTCTTATGTGCCTCGAGAAATTCTCTGGGGCCACAGATTCAATGATGTTTTAGAGGTGAAGAAAAAATACTACAAAGTAAATTGCTTACAGTTTGAGGGAAGTGTTGAAGTATATGCTCCCTTCTGTAGTGCCAAGCAATTGGACTGGAAAGATCAGCAGCTACACAACCTTGGGAAAACATCCTCAGGCAAAGGATCAGGAATGACTGAAACCAAAGTTAGACGAAGGTCATTTAGTGCAGTTGCCATCGTTAGCAGTAGTGAAAATCCAGATGAAATGACCAAGACCACAGCTGATGAGAATAATGAAACGCCATATCAGAAAGCTCTTCTGCAACTAAATAGAATCTCAGTAGAGTCCCAAATGTAGCCTGCAGTGGCAGTTACAAATGGATTACTCTCTCCAACCAAGTTTTCTCAAGATAGCCACAATAAGGCAAATGGCTTGAAATGACCTGAAAAGAGAATTACAGTCTAGATCTTGAAAGTTAGTTTTTGTTACTATAAACCTGGATAGGCACAAAGATAGAAGAGGAGCATGATTAATAGAAAATCCAATAATCTCTCGCTATCAAAATGTTTCGAAGTCTATTAGCAATGTTGTATTTAGGAAACAAAACTGACAGTTCTTACTGTATCTTTTTTCACTGTCCCTGGCCGTTATCCAATGCATGAGTCATCGAACAGTAAAGTAATTAATAATTAGAAATCATTTATATAATGCTTTATGATTTACAAAGCATTTTCTTAATAGCAATCTGGGAAAAATGGTACAATTATTATATCAATTTTACAGAAAAAGAAGCTAAATATCAGTATCTGCTGCTAGTGACTATGGGTAGTTGATACTGGAACCAGAATTTGAACCTATATATTTTGACATCAAGCCCAGGATTCTTTCTCCTTTATCTTATGCTTATCAAAGTGCCTAAGATACTAGTCATAGTAAAAGACTTTTATAAGTATCATCTGACCTCTCCTTGCTGGATTAACTCTTGATTGTTCAAAATGATTTTTGTCTTTACTGACCCTTGAGACAAGTGGAGAAAGATGCCTTTTTCTTTTTTTCAGAGCATTCTATTTTCCCTCAGTTCTCCAGTGATGTGAATGGTGAGATTAAGGTAATGATAAGAGATTGAGGTGATTGCTATGCTTTGACACCATGGGCTTAAACCCAATGTTTTGGGTCCCACTATTTTTTGACCCATGATTGCCATCATTAACCACTCTCTTCATGGTAGTGACAGAGAGAAGGGTCAGAAAGAACAAAGTTTATGTTCATTGATTCACATTGCAAAATTACAATAGAGAGAAAGGTTAAGGATTGATAGATGCAGTGACAGATAAGACTTTTTTTTTTACTTTATCCTTGGAATTAAAACATAGCTGTGATAGCTAAAATTTGTACTCATGGTTATTTATGGACATGGTTTGGAACTTTGTCTTATGTCCAAGGAAAATATTATTCTCCATAAGACCCTTGCATCTGCCACCATTGCAAAGGCTAAGTTGTAGATTGGAACAAACTTTTTCTAATGACTGAAGACTCACATTTTGGTTTTTAGATTAAAGAAGTTTTGTTTTGTGATCTATGAAAAAGTCTAAATTCTAATTCTAAATGATTACTGCAAATAGTTTATCCTAAACAACTTTTTTATCCGGGAAAAGTGGATAAAAATCCTTGACAGCTATATTTGTATATGGCACATTGAGTGATTAAGAAGCAATTATGGGAACAAGGATTGTTTTAGAGTGAAGAGAAGATAATCATGATGATTTCTTTTATAATATATTCAATTATCTAGAAAAAAGAGAAATGTCATTGTAAAACTTGCAGTATACTCTTACATTGAATCAGTGACTACCTTCAGTGTTCTCTGTTGTATTGTATTGATTTTTATATACGCTATAATCTCTTGCATCAGATTTTTATTGTCGCTAAAGTTACATGATTTCATTGATGCTTCATCTAGAATAAGAATTGATTCACATAAAGTGAAATTGGGATCATTAAGATAGACTAGAGAGAAATTTATGGATTTCTCTGTGCCTGATTATAGGCAATTAAAGGTTATTAAGGAACATAATCAAAATAGCTCCATTATAATATGAATTAGAGGAATGTGCAGGTCACAACCTGCAAAACAGACTCTCTACAAAATCATTGTGAAGTCTAATTCCTCTGATCCAATATTAAGAATTCTTGCTTCTTTCTTGCCTTAGGTTGCCTAGGTAATATTTACTTTTATGGATTTATGTGTCCAGGGTTACTAGCAACAATTATCTAGCTAAATAAGCTCACAAAATCTGCCTAGTTGAAAAATTACTTTTTTTCATTCTGTTTAACCTAGATTCAGCCAAAATTCTCTTGCCTTTTTACTTGGGTAGACTTTGCCCATTTGTGCTATTTTCTTCTATTGCATTTTGTTCAAAATTGCCTCATTATATCTCCTCTGCTAGTAAATTCAATTTTGGAATGGCTCCCCAAATATATCCATTTAGCTTGAGTGCAATGTAAGCCCTATCTTAAGTCATAACATCTCCTGTCTAGCTTTAAATTTCTTCATTGGTCTATCTTCATATCTAAATGTGTTATATAATAGTAAAAATATTAAAATAAAGAAATTAAATAAAAAATAGTGCTTGTATATTGCTATATTTCACATGTTGTAAAAGATATGATATTTCTGTAGTTTATCATGCAGTGACACTAGGAAACTCAGGGTAACCCTGTACCAAATGACTCCTTGAAATTTAACAAAATGACTTCTAATAAGGTAAGTGACAATTGTCAATGTATTTTTCAGTGTGCCCACTGTGAGACTTGCCTAGCAACAAAGAGTCAAGTCATGCTTTTATTAGATTTTTTTCGCTTCATTAGATTAAAAGCAAACCTTAGGACAAAAGCACTCACTGTTCTAAATAATATTGTCGCCACAACCATAACTAGGATTGGAGATATGGAACATTTTTCAAGAGTGACAAATTTATAAGGTATGGACAGCACTTGCAATTGTTTAGCCAAATAAAAACAGCAAAATTTAGCAGCTAGTTAGCAAGACTCGTTACTCAAAATGAGACGCTACCAGTTAGAATGCTGGGCAGGTTAACAACTTACAAGGTGACCACTTAAGTAATGCTCTTCCATTGGTTTCTCAGGGTCTCTGTCTTGTATGCTCAGCATAGAGCAACATCCTCCCAAAAAACAGCTAAAGAACCCCAACATAATGACATGCCACTTGGTTTTGGTATAAAAATTCATTATTATAGCCTTGGTGCTCACATTGAATATTTTCTCTGCCTCGAAGGTTTACTTGGAATGGGGTTTCAGAGGCAGGAGCTAAGATTGCCAGATATTTCAAAGTACCATTTTCTTCTAGCCAACAGTCAAATGATTTGAGCCTCTGCCATGCCTATTGACTTTATGCCGGGAAGATATAACTGGTTCTATATTTAAAGTACAGAATATCTGCACACCTGCCCAGTTATCTCTCTCTCTTTTTTTAATTCCGGGTACCTCCAGCACTGTTAAGGTTGTTTGCTAATAGAACCAGGTATATCCTGGGAAAGTAGGTCAGAAAACTTTCACGGGGGCATCTGAAGGATACTAACCTTTTGAAGATTATTTTTCCCATGGAAAGTAGAAGTAAAGGAGCTTAAATTACCTAAAAGACTTGTTCCTGTATTAGAAATCCTTTGAAATACTAATTGAATGATTTTGAGAAAGAAACTAATGAGTTCATCTTCTTCCCATTTTTCCCCCTGCAGTGGAATTATATCCAGTTTTGCAACCTGGACTTCAGTTTGGGCTAGGGATCTAAAAAAGCTAGACTATCTTATCACTGGAATTGGAACTGGAACCAAATCAGTATTTCAGCAAAAGGGGTACTTTCAGTCCTAGGCAAAAAGATACCTAGATAAATGTTGTATTTCATGATGTCTAGGAAGTCAATCTTCATTAATTCAGAAAATCTGAAAAAAATTATAAATATGTAACCCTCCATGAAAAAAAAATAATGTGCTTCCCAGTTGAGTATTTTTGTTAAATTAATGTCCTTCTGAATTGTTCCAGGGAAAGTGTGCCGGGCTCCTCTTGTACACCTCCCTTTCTAAGGTTAGGATATAGAAATTCTATTCAGGGTAGAAAATCCTCCTGCCTATTGTCCAGATCCATTGATCCATTGCAGTTCCTACGTACAAAGTATATTTAAAGGCATGTGTCTAGGCTTGCGCACTGTTTGAGATAAGCTCTGTAGATAGAGTTTTGGAAAGTACCTTGCACACTTGCTTTGCTACAATTTACTGTTTCAGAGTAACAAATCCCTGCCTCAATTCCAGAATCAGATTCATTGGTGTTTCAGTTTTTTGGGGTTTTTTTTCTGTCTGGGGGAAGCAATTAACAATTTTATTCATGCCCTGAGAGTAAATGAAAGTACATCATTGTAGTGATGAGGGCACAAAGATCACAGAACACTTGGCAGAGAAGCAATGGACCAGAGCTATAGAATCAGATTGTTTTATTAGAGCTGCTGTTTTGTTTTGTTTTGTTTAATGACTATAAAGATTTGTTAAGAGGGAGGACTTCTACTTAAGATAGAATGAAAGTTAATTGGTAGTGATAGATATGAAAAAAGAACATGGAAAAAGCTTTCTAAACATTGCACAAATTGTACACAGGGAAGGGAAGAGAGGTGTAAAATTTGTTACTACCTGGTTAAGCTCAAATACTTTTATTTAAAAAAAAACTCTACGTGCCAGAAATTCCCAGGTATTTATGTGTCTTGAAAAGTGTGACTGTTGATTATACTGAATTCACAATAGAAATATTCTTTTTTTTTTTTAAAGAACAAAGCACTGAGGTTTGGGAGTGAGAGGTAGACCAGTGTGAACAGGGATCTCAGAGTGGATGTGGTAAGCTGTTCTTGGAGGAGATATTCCCATGAAAATGAAGCCTCTGAAATCTAAAGCTATGTGACCCAATTCAGATGACTTTGTAGGCAGAGAGCAAACAGACAATTTAAAAGGATCAGTTTCCCTGAAGGGATGTTTTAGTTGTGTTGCTGAGAGACCCTTGATGGCCTAGATTGTTAAGGGACTTTTCTGAGGGTAAGAACAACTTATCTCAAAATGAATTCTCCAGTGGTGCTTTTGCTGCTCTCATGTTACAGCATGAACTGAAATAAATCCAATTGCAGTGATTGTAGGGGAGAGTGTATTGGTTTCAGGGGAAGAAGGCCTAGGGTTGAATCCCAGTTCAGCATTTACTATCTGAATGATCTTGGACAAGTCACTTTATATGCCTGAGCCTTGGTTTCCTTATTTGTAAAATGAAGGGGTTGTGCCAAATAATCTCCAGGTTCTCTTCAAATTCCATTATACTGTGACTCTATATAGTTCAACCATGAAATTTGACTAGTGCATAAGTGATCTCTCATCATTGCCACCTTTCTTCTTTATTTTGGGATTTCCATATCTCCTGACAAGGAATTTCTGTCTCGATTTTTGGGAACTTGAACCTGCTGTCTTTTAATTCTGTTAGTTTAGTATATCCTCAGGTTTCATTGTAAAGATAATTACCTAGGAGAAAAGTCCTTCTCTCTGTTTGTTCTTTAGCATCAATTTAAATCTTTTCCTTCCTCTTTCCCTTCTTTCCTCTCCTCCCCTCCTCTCCCTCCCTTTCCCTCCCCTCCCCTCCCCTCCCCTCTCCTCTCCTCCCCTCTCCTCTCTTCTCCTCTTCTTTGCCTGTTTTCCTTCCTTCCTTCCTTCCTTGCTACATTCCTTCTTCCTTCCTCCTTACAATCAGAACTCTGATTCTATCACTGAACCAGATTCCAAGTATGAAACCACTCTCCATCCATGGATACTGGCAATTCGTCTGTAACAAGCACTGCAATGTTAAATGACTTGTCCATGATCCCATAGCCAGTATGTACCAGAGGCAGGCCTTAAAACAAGGACTTAGTAATAAGAAGACTTGGCAATGTTACATACTGTCAGTGTATTAGGGACCCTTTTGTTCTAGTCTGAGTCCAGAAAGGGTAATTCTGAGTAATTAGAGTAATGAAAATGTTGCTCAAGTCCCCATTTAGTGTATTTTCTACCAAGAAACCAAACTGAGTGATCAAAATAATATAACTTTTGATTTGTCTAGGCCAAAAAATAACAGGAACCTTAGAAATCATCAGTGCTTGTCTTCATCAATCCCACCTATAGACTAATCACCTCAAATGATGTATTATAAATATATAATTTAAATTACACAATTTTGCTCTACAAATACCTTTTCAAGGGCATGTTTTCAGAGAAAGAAGGAAAGGAACAAGTATTTATTAAGCACCTATTATGCATCAGACACTGTACTGAGTGCTTTACAAATATTATGTCATTTAATCCTCACAACAATTCTGGGGAGTAGGTACTATTATTATCTCCATTTCACAGTTGAGGAAACTGAGGCAAACAGAGGTGAAGTGTTTTGACCCACAGTCATTTGACTAGTTAGTGTCTGAGGCCACATTTGAACTCAGGTCTTCTTGATTCCAGGCCCAACCCTTTATCCTTATATGATTATACTCCTGCACTATTATACTACTACTACTACCAGAGAGAGACAGATAGAGACAGAGACAGAGAGATTGAGAATATTTCTATTGCCACTCAGGGACAAATACACCAACTCTTCCCTCACCACCCATCCAAAATTAAAAACAAAAACAAAAACAAACCTATTGTTCATAGGCTTAGCTCCTTGTTAACTCTTTCTCAGCTTATTTCCTTATTAACTTATTTTTCTATATTCAAAGTTAGTGAGTAACCAAATATTGTTTTCCTTATCACCTCCTGCTCTCATGCTCTCATACTAGGGGATTTTAATGTGCATATTGACAATATCACAAAAAACGCTAATGTCATAGTTCATCAATCTATTCAATTTCCATAGCCAACTCCTCAACTCCACCTCAACTATGCACAAAAGTGGTCATTTTGCCTTTGATTTCACTCACAAGTGTTCCACTTCTATGTTCTAGATTCTGAAATATTCCTGTATGTAATCAGAATATTGTATCATTCTATCTTTCCCTGTCTTGTGACCACTAAGCCTGTTTTTTCCTTCACATCATGACCTTCATTTCCACTTCCCCTCCATAATTTCCCAGGCTACGCTACAAGGCTACACCTGGCTAGATTCTCTTCTCTATTTTGACTTCTTAGTGAAACAAACTTACTCCACCCTTGCATCCTTTGCTCCCCTATTTTATCCCCAAACCCATTCTTGTATTACTCCTCTTCTATTCTCATTCACATGCTGCTGAATGGAGCTGGAGGAAATCATGAAACTGTAATAACTGGGTCCTTGCCTGAAATTCATATCCCAATCTCAACTGGGTCCTGACCTCTGAAGGGCAAACATTCTATTTCTCCCTGATTTGTTCCTATTCTACTCTCCATAGTTGCTGTTCTAAACTTTCTCTTCTCTCCTCAGTCTCCTACTGCATTCCCTCCCCGCTCACACATTCTCATCAGAGGACCTCACTTCATGTTTCACGTATAGAAGTTCAAATTTTACACAGAGTTCAAACCTTATAGAAATGCCCTTTTGCAAAAGGCTTTTACATAAGGCTCTTCTAATTGTTAAAGAGAATGATTTGGGACTCTCTAGGCTTCATAAGAAGTAGAGTTGGCAAGACCTTAGAGGAGATTTCTTCTTCTTCTTTTTTTTTCTTCTGCCTTCTGGATTTGAGAGAGAACACATAGTTCCAGGCTTTATTCAAAAAGAGGCATCTGGAGAGAGAGGAAGACTTTGAGAAGAAGCCAACATGTATAGGAGCTGGTGCCTCCTCAAGAATGTTTCTATTTCCAATTTGCCACACTGAGACACATACAACTTACACTAGAGAAAAACACACCTTCCATATCTATGTCCAAAACTAATATTATTCACTGAGGCCTCCCCTTTCCCCTCCTCCTCATCATACATCATGCAAACATCTGCCCCCTACTATCTCCTCTTTCATTCTGCTGTCAGGTGAAGAAGGAGCTTTTCTCCTTGCTAAGGTAAACCCCCTTAAATGTGCGATTGAACTTATCTCCTTCTAACTTGTCCATCAAATTACTTCCGCTATCATTTCCACTCTGTCTAGTCTTCAATGTAGTGACTCACTTCTTTTTTGCTGACTCCAAAACATAACCATGTATTCCCCCATCCTTTAAAACAAACAAATGGACCAAAAAAAACTAAATTGACCTCACAAGGGTTAGCTTACTCTCTATATTGTGAACAGTTAAACTCATAATATGGGGAAAATACATTTAATGGCTAAGTAATTTATTAGCAATACCAAATTACATAGAAAAATACAAATAGGCACTAAAAGAATATGTAGCCAGCTGCAAATGACATTGCATCTTGGTTGATTCCTTTTCTCTTCCTCTCCTCACCACTCTCTTCCATCATTTGGTAGGAGGTCAAGGAGGTAAAGAGAAAGAAGTTATGGTTTGGACTTTGTTAGTTCACACCAATTATACTTCCTAGTTTGGCTGGATCTGTTCTTCCCCGTTCTCTGCCTGGCTCAGACAGAAAAGTATGAAGACTGATTTCACTTGCAATCCTTCCCCTTCTTTTCTGCTTCTTTGCTTTGAGTTGTTCTTGGAAGAAAATCCCCCTCAAAGCCCAAAGTCTTGACAATGTGAGGAATTCTGGGTAGTACATAAAGGGAAACTCATGTGCAAACACACCAGTCCACCAAATCTCCATGACATCTCATTGAGAGAGATAATCTAAGCCAAGTTACAGATAAGTAGATATATCCACCCTTTTGGAAGGTAAGTAGATTGCAGGGGATAGAGTAAGCAATGAGGTATGTCTTCCATTAAGTAAGCAGTTAGAACCCTATTCTTATTTTTCTATGTGCAGCTTCTTTGAGGTCATTTAAAAACATTTACCCCCAACTCTAGGTTTGCTTCTTCCAGAAAACAACCCACTTCTAATCCATGTCACCTCATTTTCAGTGAGTTTTTGTTACAAAATACACACTAATTTTAACATTGGTCTAAGGAAAATATGTCAAAAGAGTATCTATTGGGGGCAGCTAGACTGTGCAGTGGATAGAGCACCGGCCCTGGATTTAGGAGGACCTGAGTTCAAAACCGGCCTCAGACACATAACACTTACTAGCTGTGTGACCCTGGGCAAGTCACTTAACCCCCATTGTCCAAAAAAAACCCCCACATCTATTGTAAAACAAAGCATAAGCTTTTAAAAGATTACCTATGAATGATGTTTGTTTAAACCCTACTCTCTGGATCAGCCATTCCATGGTTCTCCTTTGTTGGTATGGTTTAGTAGCCTCTCTATTGAATGGAACTTGGTGAACAGATCTTTAAAAAGCAAGAAAGGGCTGTGGTTGTTAAACTTTAGCCAACCATTAGAAAGAAATGTTGTCAAAGCATTGTTCAATACATGGCAAACTTAACATTTTTCTTGATTTTCTTAAATTCTCAAGCTTGAACTTTTTTTGCTTTGGCTCTTTGACTCATTTCTTCACCCCTTCTCCTGATTCAACAAGTTCTAATATGTCTTTGTTTCATGTTTTCCAACAACTCCATTCTGGCTATTGCTCTGGTCTGATGTTCTCTTCAGTGGCTTTCAGTTGTAACCATGCCATCTTTCTTCCATTTTTATATTGCCTCTGTTCCCAGATTGATTGCTACTGCTGGATGTCAATCTCTGACTTTCAATTACATATCACTTTACCAGAAAAGAAAATTATCTTAATATATTTTGCAATTTTGATAGATTATATGGCCTCAATGTAGGTATTCCCTCCACTGCTCTAGATTTCAGCACCTCTAAACAGATTCATTATATGACAAGCAATCATGTGGTAATGAACCTAGTCTGATTGGGACTTACTAGCATTGGGTATCACTGGAGATAACTTTTGAGAACTCAGATTCACCATTACACAGCAAAATGAGGCATAAAAGTGAGACTTTAGCAGAAGAACAAAGTGTTTCTTCCCCTTAAATTTGTGCTGGATTCAGAAAACATTAGTTAACTATGGGAAAAGAGGTTAGGCCTTGAACTGGATACCCCTAGTGAGTAAGCTAGTCATTGAAGGGTAATTCAATACAACTTCCAAAAGTTGTATTAAGAGGTATTTTGACTATCGTAAATATCCAAATTAACTACAAAGGACAAATGAAGGAAGATGTTTATTGGAATTCAGACAAAGAACTGAGAAACAGAAGTATGCATAGAATGATTTTACATACATACACACATTTGTGTTGAATGGTAGCCATCTCTAGGGTGGGGGAGAGGGAAGAAAAAAAGGAAAAAAGTTACATGATAACTTTAATATATACTTAAAAGGAATAGCAAGTTGCATATAACAGTTTCATGTGCAATTATCTTTTATTTTTTTCTATTTTACTATGTCATAATAATGCTTGTTTTATTTCTTAAGTTCAGAATAAAATAAATTAACAAAATAAACAAAAGAGGCAACATGGTATTGTGCTAATAACATCTACACCTTTGAGTCTAAGCTGTACAAACCTGGGTAAGTCATGGAATCTCTCTAAAATCTATTTTTGTTATCTATAAAATGGTACACTCATTTCCTTAAATGTCTCCCTACTCCATCCAATGGATAACTACTGTTATCTACATTTCATAACTCAGAGTGGTAAAAACAAAAAACAAAAACAAAACATGATTTTTAAACTTAATATTAGGAAAGTTCAACCTATTACTATTATAAAAGTACTTAACTGTTCCATGTTAATACGCTTTTCCATATTAAATCATTTTCCAAACTTCATGATATACTCTGGTGCATAAGTTGGACATTGGAGTTATGAGGCTTATTATCTAAAAATAGCCCTTGGAGGATAATACTTAAAACAAACAGCTGCTAATTTAGCCAGGGAATCCTCTCTGGCACTAAAAGTGAGTGCTGATGCATCTGGATCTAAACCCACATGTAGTATGTAGTCCTGTCACCAACACTTTATAATCTCAGTACTGAATTGTTCTCCACATTCTCCACAAGTTAAATCAATTTACACACCTCAGGCATGAGCAAGCCTATGTGTGTGTGTGTGTGTGTGTGTGTGGTTGCCCTTAGGATAATAGGCTCATAGATTTAGAGTTATAAAGAATTTTAAAGGTCATCTTGTCCAACCTCTTATTTGTATAGATTAGGAAAAGTTAAGTGACTTGCCCGAGGTTACACAGGTAGTACGGAACAGAACTAGAATTCAAACCAAGTCCCCTGAATCGAAATCCGTCACTATTTCTACCATACTATATTGTCTTCCTTCTCTCCCCCTTCCAAACTGATGTTTGATAGCTATGAAAGTGAAAAACTAAATATCAGTGATGCCACAATAGTGATAATTATTTTAAAACAATACTCTTAATTTTCCATGCTATCATCTCAATAATAGGATTAGGGTCAGATAATTCTTCTTTTTTAAAAAAATTTTATTGACATTTTTACATACTGACATATGAATATATTAAATATATGAAACATATGAATATATTGACATATTTTTTACATTATTAAAATTCCCTTCCACTGGGGAGGCATCCCACAAAACAGGTAATATTTTTAAGCAAAAAAAAAAAAGAGAAACACCATCAAAACTGATAAACACATTGGAAATATCTAAAAATAAGTGCAATTTACCATAATTATGGCCCTCTCAATTCTGCAAAGAGGTGAGGGCATCTTTTCTAATCTCTTCTTTGGAACCATGCTTCATTCTTTGTATTTCCAAAAAATTCAAGTGTGTGTGTGTGTGTGTGTGTGTGTGTGTGTGTGTGTGTGTGTGTGTGTGATTGTTTTTTTCCCAGGCAGCTAGGTTCCACAGTGGTTAATGTGCCACCCTGCAATCAGGAAGACCTGAGATCATACCCAACCTCAGATATTTACTGGTTGTGTGACCCTGGACAAATCACTTAACCTCTGTTTACCTCAGTGTCTTCATATGTAAAATGAGGGTTATAGTTATACCTACCTCCCAGTATTGCTGTGAGGATTGAATGAGATATTAATTGTAAAACTCTAAGTACAATGCCTAGCACATACATAATAACCACCATATAGATGTTAGCTTATTATCATTTTCATCATCATCATCATTATCATTGTTATTGCTTCTTCAATACTGTTTTAATGATCCATAGTTTCATTAGCATGAGTACACTCTACACTGACTCTGATCACAAACTCCCAATTTGTGAGTGGGTATCCACTATTCTCTGAGGAGCATCTTTAAACTTAGCTAGATAGATAACAGAAACACAGTCTGACATCAATCAGATAACTGAAGTCTTTGTGGTTCAGCAAAACCTGACAGAGATTGTATTCAACTAGCAAGTCTTCGTCACTTTTGTGCAATGATGAGCCATCAAAGTAAGATTTGTTGTTGTTGAGTCATTTCAGTCATGTCTGACTCTTTGTGACCCCATTTGGGGTCTTTTTGGCAAAGATACTGGTTTTCCATTTCCTTCTCCAGATCATTTTACAGATGAGGAAACTAAGACAAACAGGGTTAAGTGACTTGCCCAGGGTCACATAGCTAGTAAGTGTCTGAGGCCAGATTTGAACTCAGGTCCTCCTGACTCCAAGGCTGGAGCTCTATCCACTGCGCCACCTAGCTGCCCTTAAATAAAATTAGTCAGGTTGTAGTGCCTGCTGTTAGCACTTGTAACAGTTATTCTTCCAAATCCCCTCTGCCCCATAATGAATTCTAATCCTAATTCTGTCATTTATGTGTTGAGCATCCCTGGGCAAGTCACTTTTCTGTACTTTGGCTTCCTCATTTGTAAACATAGGAGCGGAGGTTGGGAAATTAGGTCATTTTTAAGGATCCTTCCAGTTCACAAGTTTTGTTTATTTATTTTTTTACTTACCAACAATGATTTTTTTTTCCTATTTGGAATTTTTTCCTTCTCAGTATATACCAGGTAGTATATGTTTTTTGTTTGTTTATTTGTTTTAGAAGAGTAAGGTGAAATAGTGAAACATAAAGATATTACACTCTATTTAATAGATCTACCTTCTGAAATCTATTAAGAACTGAATTCTGTCATTATTCCAGCAGGAACAGGGAAAATGCAAAGTACAGCATTAAAAGTAGAGTACTTAAGTAAAAAATTGATAGGGACAAAACAAATTACTTCTAGGAGGTATACCATAATTATCAACTGCTCTATTAACTTTTCCTAAAACACTGAGTTATAAAATTTATTGAGGAGGAAGAGGAAGTAAAGGTTCAGCAGTCATATGGGCAAAAAGAAAACATGGTTGCTTTTGTATATTGCTAACTAACATTGATGATTATCCCCCAACAAAGCACCTATATTTCTTTTAGTCTTTTGGCTTCACATCATTTCTTGATCATTCCCGAAAAGATGGCCTGAAGAGACAATTACTTTTCTCAGCGGAGTGGGAGGGTAGAGGGGTAGGGGAGGTAACATCATTTGAAACTACTGACCATGTGATTATTAAGAAGCCCTAGAAAACTTTCTGAAAGCAAGGGAAGTTTTTTACTATATTTATTTTAGAAACTTTACAAATAACTCAGACTGAATAATGACAAGACAGAATTTTTCTATATTCACAGGAAATCCCAGGGATATTATTTTCAGTGTTATTTCAACCAGCGTCACAGAGCCATGAAACAAGACATTTGCATTTAGAGACAAAACTAAATCTGTCAAACCAGAGAAATGCAAATACACTCCTACCATCAGCCCTGACAAAGTGAGTTTTTCCACATGTGATAACCTGTAAAATGTGTTCTTGTACCTCTGCAAAGAGAAGACTAGACTCCTAACTATGCCTTCACAGATTTATTGAAATGGGACATACTTGTCACGATTGTTTTGAAGACAAAGGGACAAAAAAGAGCCAACTCTTCTATTCTTTCTAAGTATTACACTATACCCACTTGCCATAGTGCAAATAATAATAGTATGGATGTGAAAAGCTTTCTGAGTTTAGGTCTGTTAGGAGGCTGAATATTCTGGGTCACCATTGCGCCACCTTGTGGTCCAAGGAGGACACAAGCTTTTCTTTCAGCAAATTCATCAAGATTTCTTCTCATGACAATTAAAGTGTTCCCAAGGAAACATTTTTAGAAACACTTTCCCATAATGTCTGCAGATTAAAGATAATTCATACTGTTCACCCTAGGAGTATTAAATCAAGGACAACTATTTTCCTACAAAAGAAAAAGGAGTTTATGTACCAGCTCTCTTAGGCTATTATTTGATACTTAAAAATTGAAATTTAGTTTGGAAACTGAGCCATATAAAATACATTATAACCAGAGAAATCTGGATTGTAGCCATTGGGATCCTAGAAAATAGCACAGTAAGTTATCAATTCTTTATTGAGTGAACAAGTTATATAGAAAAGTTGAACACAAACTTCAAAGCATGGTTAAAGATTTTACTTCTCATTCTAATAGAATTAATAAGAAAAAGTTACAATCTTTATTTTGAAGACCTATATATTTTCTAAATTCCACTTCTGTTAGCAGCCAAAGTTCAAAGCACAATGGCCGAGATTATAGTCACCATAAATCGCACTAATTTTGTAGGTCTTAAATCCATCTTGGGCTACAAATCCAAATGGTCACAACTGTATTTTTATTGTTCAGCAGCTATAATGATGACATAGTATTAGTGTTATTATTTTAATCAGTGCTATGGAGCAGCACAACAAGACACTGTGTTATTAATAAACACACCTTTATACATGCTTATGAAAAGGTAACTAGTAATAGTTCAGTTCAACCATACAAAAGAACTTTAATATCTAATATATTAAAGATTCAAGATTTCATCGTTATGGGAACCTCCTTTGTTAATGCAAATAGCAATCAGTATATAACTTAGTAGATAAGTCCTATAGAGTTGTCTGTGATTCATAGCAGTTAAATAACTTGCTTATGGTCACACAGCTAGTAAGTTTTATATACAGAATTTGAACTTAGGCTTTTATCATTCCAAGTTGAATACTCTATCTTCTATAATACACTGCCTCAAGAACTTCAGAATTAATCAGAAAAAAAAAGAAACAAAAAACAAAAACAAAATCCCAGGTAAAAGTCTATACTTATCTAACAAGAGTCCAGTGCCAACCTCATAGTTACCAAGCCACAATCCTAAAATATTTCTCTTCTCTCTCATTATGTTTTTCACCTTCTTCCTCACCTATAGCCCTAGTCTGCTTTTCCTTCAATGCACGGTCAAAGAAAATAAAGTGACCATTGAAAACATACAGTAAAAATTTTAAGTAAAGAAAATGTAAAAGTGTCTATTTATGCTTTCAGCTCTCATACAATGATGACTCAAAAATGTTTATGGTCACTTTTTCTTCAGTTTCACTTATAAGGACAAGATAGAATAAATGACCACACTGATATTATTGTGGTGCCATGAATTGCAGCAGATTTTTCTCCACATGTGACATATTGACCGTGAATTTTAATGATGGTATACTTGACAGCTTAACAGATCCAGGGTTTAATTAAGACAAGCTACAATTCAGAGCTGAAATATCTCCTCAGGCAATCCAATGAAAGTGATAATTCATTGTTTTTGTCATTCAAATTTTATTTCTACAAATGTAGAAATGAGAGTCTAGGGGATTTATTCTGTGAAGTTTGGATTTAGTTAAATGGTCTCACTTGAGGACCTAGAGGGCCACATATAGCCTTGAGGCCACAGGTTCCCCACTCCTGGCTCTAGATCTTGTTTTGAGCCTTACTGGCCGCTGGTAAAGGAAAACATCTTACTAAATGAGAATACCAAAGAAGAACCTCTGACTTAATACCATTTACCAGCTCTCCCTCTATTTCATTTTCTATTGCAACCAACTGTTCAGGGTAATGTTTAAAATGTGCTGGGACTCTATCAAAATGACTGATCCAGTCCTATGGATCTGTATAATATTTCATAGGCTTTTAGTATACCATATTAAAATGCCATAAAAAGAGGCAGAGATGAATGTAAGAATTGGTGAATGTGGGGTTCATTTAAAATGAGTTTATTCTAAATGAATAGCCACCTGGTTGCTGGAAATTGGAGCTGAGTCAACACCATGCTAAAACTATACTGAATGGAAAGTGAAAAGTGCAATCTATTGATTGGCCTGCAGATTGTGAAACAATCAATTTGGCTAATTTTTTTTCTCCAGACTGGCCTGTTTTTTTTTTTTAATTTGGCAAAAGGAACCAGATGTTTCAGCATCATTTAGACCTATATATCTTTATTTCCTCTCCAGTGGAACCCAAACCACTAGACTGAACTAGCCTTACTGGAATAAAAAATGGAAAGGATTTTAAAAAAATTTGGAATATTTATTAATGCCCCCTTACCAGAGCTGGGCTTTTATGGTCCTTATTTTGCAGGCTATGTTAGAGTGTTTATACTAAGTAGAAAATACATTTTACATAGCAACTTTCTGCCAGCAAGAAGAATTTGCAAAGATACTTTAAAAGGGAGAAAGCTAACAAACTTTGAAATAGTCTTAAATTATTTATACTTTTGTACTTTGATAGAACTATGCATTAGTCCACTGATGCAGTTTGCAACTTTCCATGTCTTCTTATCCTCTCTGATTCATGTTCATGTCTCTCAATAAATCCACTCAACATGTTTAGAAAATCTCCTTTAGTTCTTTTAATGTCTAAAATGTCTTTTGATATGAAATGTACCCAGTTGGGTTGTGTGACCAATATGATAGAGAATTAGTTACGTCCTTCAGTTTTCTTTATCTAGGACAGTATTACATTAGATCTCTGATTTCATTGATATGGGAATCTTCCAGATGAGAAAGCTCCCCTTACTACAGCTATACAGTTAATCTATTATTGCAGAGCTGGGAATCTGTCCATGAAAAAACAAAACAAAACAAACAAACAATCCAAAGGATTTTATGCTACATGCAGGATAATTACAATTGGATTAACAGGACAAAATAGAGCTCCAACAAAGCCCTGAGTTCTGACCCAACTTTAAACATTTAATGAATGTATGATTTTGGACAAGTTACTTATACTATCATAGCCTCAGTTTCCTCATCTCTAAAATCAGTTTCCTCAGTGTAAAATGAGGAAGTTGGATTGGATATCCCCTGGGTTCCCTTCTAGCTTTAGATGTATAATACTATGATGCTAATGAACTGAATATGCAATTTGAAAATTACATCTCTAATAAATATGCCTCAAATAAGGAAAGATGGAGAGACAGAGACAGAGAATGAGAGAGAGGACATCTTGAAAATGAAATCAATTAGAAACAAAAAAAAACTAACAAAAAAAATTTTTTAAATTAACAAAAGAAAAAAAAACTTGTTTTAAACATGGTTTAGCCAAACTGGTTAAAAGGGAGAGAAAAATAAAATTAAAATGAATTAGAAACATTATGAAATCACAACAAGCCCATTGAAAAGAATTATCACCACCTACTGTATATAGTTGAATGCCAGCAAAACTGAAAATTCCAAGAAATAAAGAATTGTCTACAAAAATGTAAAATATCTCAAATTACAGAATTTTTAAAAAGGCCTTAAATAATTCTTAATGCTCAATGTAAACTGAAATCCTAGAAAACATAAGACTGTAGGTTTATGGATTTAGCTTTGGAAGAGACTTTAACAGTTATCCATTCCAACCTTCTCATTTTACAGATGAGGAAACTCAGGCCCAGACAGGTTATGCAATTCACACAAGGTCATACAGATGATAATAAATAATAAGTAGCAAAGACTTAAACCCAGGTTTTCTGACTCCAAATTCAGTATACTATTCTTTATGCCATATTTTCAGGTATGAACAGGATTTAGGTTTGGAAGTTCTTCTTTCTGAATCACCTATATAATTCAAAGGTAGAGTGGATTTTTGTACTTAGGTTTACATGGAAACCTTTGGATATTAGAGGGCAGATGTTAGGCCTTCAACTTCTAATAAACATTGTGCATGCATATGGATTGTACCCACAGACCTAAGCATGAGCATATATGTATGCTTTTCTTCAAGTACTGGCAGGAAAATCACTCTTCAAAGTATTGAACACAAATTTCTCTTTTCATCACTGAGGATCTTCAGTGCTAGCTGGCAGCATTTTGTTTCTATTTCCAATGCCTGCTGATGAGTATGATTATTTTTCCAGGGGCCTGTTTGAAAAGGATCCTTTTTTGCCTGTTATAGTCATTACATAGTGAGAAGAAAAATCATCATAGACAAAATTAAAAAGAAAAACCCTCATAAACTGTCCCTTTTTTAGAAGTTTACGTAAAGTCACAAACCAGATAGTTAGTAGATTCTGGTTCACTATCCTCTGATGGTGAATAACAGCAACAATTATGCACCACCAATAATTATAGTCATGAGAATAATAGTTTCAATGAAGACAACACATTTGCTGTAACACTTGTAGTTAATGAGGGGAAAAGGAACAATGATTTAAGTGCCAACAATGCACCAGGAACTGTGCTAAGTACTTTACAAATATTATTACATTTAATTCTCACAAGAATTTTGGGAGGTAGGTACTGTTATTATCCCTATTTTATTTACAGTTGAGGAAACTGAGGCAAACAGAGATTAAGTGATTTGCTCAGGATCATATAGCTAGTAAGTGTCAGAGGCCAAATTTGAACTCAAATCTTTCTTACTCCAGACCTGGCACTTTATTTATTATGCCACCTAGCTGCCTAATTTAATCAATGAAAAATTGTTATTCAAGGACATTCATCAGCTAAAATCTATACTGTCATCTACCCTCAAATCCCTTTGCTTCTTATCATATCTTGCCACACACACACACACACAAACAGAGGGTAAACCAAAAAAAAAGTGTATGTTTTTGTTTATGATAATAGACATACAGTATTGCGAGTGGAAAAGATCTTAGAAACCATGTCATGTAGTGTAATACTCAAGAGCCAGACTAGATTATTTCACCCCACTCTAATATTACACGGTTCTATATTTTTCAAAATATACATTTTGTATTTTCTGTTGTTTGGAATAATCTTTATCACTCTTTCTCACCATTTATGTAGACAATATGGTGTTGGCTATATATAGCTCTAATGTTTGAAGCATTTGGTTCTCCAGAAGTTTTTCAGCCAACTTAGGCTTATTACGTTTTATTGCTGTTATCCTTCTGGTTGCATTAGCAAACATTCCATTATCCTTTTCTCCCCTAAATTTCAAATTCTCAGACTGAGCCTACAATTTCCACTTACATGTACAACATGATTACCTTGGTTGATCATCTGATATCATAGCTGTCATTTTAAAGATTGGTCTAAACATGTAAAAACAGAGCAAGAAGAAAACATATTGGCATATAGGAACTTAGCTGAATTAAGTTCAATGAAATATTGGAATGATTAACCATCTTAATGTTAGAATTTGAGTTTTTGAATTTGCCTAATGGAGATGACCATTTACTGAAACAGCCAACTAACAAAACAAAAGATTAAAGTGTACAAAAGGAGAAGACAGAAAATGGAGGTGCCCAACCATTGGATGGCATGATATAAGTGAGTAGAAGCTCCAATACTATGGTGTTTTTTTTTTAAACCTGCTACCTAAATGCTACTTTTGAATGAGCCTCAGGCAGATTAAAAGTGGAATATAATGATATATGTGCTAAGTAAAGTGTCTGGCACAGAGTAGTTGTATAATAAATGTTGATCGATTGATTGATATGGAAGAACAACTTGTAAAATCTCATGGAGTGAAATCTATAGTATGATTTTTTGGGAAATAAACCAAGCTTCCTTAAAGATTTGTATTCAGGCTACCACTACAGTCTTAGCCTAGCATCACAGGGTTAGCCTTGCCAAATGACATTGCAGTGAAACTTGAAGGGAGTAAGTGGATTTTTCTATATTTCCCTGTAATTTCTTTTTCTTTCTGTACTCAGAAAGTCATTTAAACTCTCTCAGCCTCAGTTTCTCATTTGTAAAATGAAGATAATAAAAGAACTTACCTCCCAAAATTGTTATGAGATCAAATTAGATAATAATTGGGGCAGCTAGGTGGCACAGTGGATAGAGTACCACCCTGCAGTCAGGAGGACCTGAGTTCAAATCTGGCCTCAGATCAAACACTTGACACTTACTAGCTGTGTGACCCTGGGCAAGTAGCTTAGCCCCAATTGCCTTAAAACAATTAGATAATAATTATAAAAGCACAGTGCCTTGCACAAAGAAAATGTTATATAAATGTTAGCTATCATTATTTTAATAATAATAATAATAGAATTATAACAATTAAAACAATGTTTAGAAAAATTTTCTATTTAATTTGATTTACTCCAAAGAATTATGGCAACTTCCAAATTAAAATCCTGTACACATGGAGCTTTTTCTTTCAAAAAATTTTTTTTAAAAGATTGTATTCTCTCAGAAGACAATGAACATGTCTAAAAAGTCCTGTTTTTAGAAAATATGCTATATGGGCAAATATGACATACTTAATTCATGCTTTTATGGTAATGCTAAAAAGAAAATTGTGTGTGTGTGTGTGGTGTGTGTGTGTGTGTGTGTGTGTAGTCTTCGATGCTCCCAATATTGTATTGTGAATCACTGAACTCTTTTTTGAGAGTTCACTGCCATTGTGGCTATTTTTCTTCCTTAATGTTATCTAATGCAATAACTCCAGTGCTAGTTTGGATGAAATATTCAAATGTTCAAACACTTGTCTAAAATTCCCCTCCCTCTCATCTACTAAAATACTTTTTGAAATAGGAAACCTAGATGAGAAAATCCCAGTTGCATAGTTCAGGCAAGCAACCAAATGAAAAAAGATGAAAAATTAAAGTTGATGGAACCTTTTTTAAATGCCAAAATTGGTTCTATGTTGCTTGAATTTTGGTTGAAGATTTTGGCTTAACTTTTATATAATTCAAGTTTGTTTCAACACTATTAATGATAAATTTCTTTCCATATTTCATGACTCCATTTGGGAGCAATTAATTTCAGAATTAGATAAAAAAGGCAAATGCTATTAGTTCTTATGTTTGAAATTGGACTATTTGAATACGTATTCATGATCATTCTCACCATAACCTTATGTGGGTGTTGCTACGCTTCTTCAGTAAAGGCACCAAGAAGTTATCATTCACCTGAAGTTACTCAGTCTGTTAGAATTAGAAGAAGGATTAGCATTCACAGTCCAGTACCAGGAAAAGGATTATGTTGTCACAATGATCTAAGTTTAAATTCTGGGTCCTGAAGTAAGTGTCAGAAACCTTTTATTGACCATGATAGAAGCATCACTAAGGGGAAGGTCTTCTCACTTTTCACTTTTCTCCATGGTGGAGTACAAGAATACCATGAGAAGTACTTATGTGAGTTTTTTCCTACTTGACTTAACATCATAGAATTTACAACTGAGCTAGAGGAGACTTTAAAGAGCAAATACTCCAACCTCTCACTTTATAGATGAGAAAATGAAGGTCCATCAGTTAGTCAGTCAGTAAACATTTATAATATATGTCAAGCCCTATGCTAAGTTCTGGAAATGCAAAGAAATGCAGAAGACATCCCCTGTTCTCAAGAAGCTCATAGTCTAATGAGTGACACTACTCAAAAACATATAATCAATATGAGAAGAAATTTAACTTGGCATTTCTAACTCCAAATCCAATGCTCTTTCCATCATAACACAACTTTCTCCAACATGCTTCTGATTCCTAAACAAATATTTAAAGGGCACAGAACCTCAGAGGTGAAGAAAAGCATATCAGATGCCATTTATTTTACCTTACCAGAACAATAATTCTCTCTACATCGTATCCCACAAGTGGACACCTAGAACTCAGATGACAGTAGATAGCCAAGGAGTCAGGGAACATTTGAGATGTCATTGTTTGCTTTTACAATTTCAGTGTGGGTATGACAGTGCTATAAAAAACATGGTGCTAATACTACAGCCTACTGAAGTAAATATCTACCATCCACTGAATTTCCCCACAACAAATGCATAGGTAGTGGTACTCAGTCAATCAATTAATAAACATTAATGAAGGTACAAAGACCATTCTTGCTCATCCTGTATAACTCATGTTAACTCATCATGTCCGCCTAACAGTTCACCACAGATGGTCCATCCAAAGTATTAGAGCTCTTTCTTGCTATTTCCTGACCTCATAAGAGTACTAATGGAGAATTTCGGACTGTCCACCTGCCATCCCTTGATGTTTCCATATAACAAGCCCAAATTCACAGATAATACAAATCTGGAAGGAATTACTAACATACTGCATGATGAAGTCAGAATTGAATTCAAAAGAATTTTGAGGCTAAAGCACTAGGCTGAATCTAAGAAGATGAAATTCCATTGGAATAGATGTGAAGTTTTGCTTTTAGGTACAAAAAATCAACCTTGCAAAGTGTGCAATGGAAGAAACATCATTAGATAGAAGTTAAATTGTTCTGAAAAAGAACAGAGAATTACATAGCAATGATAAAACTCAAGAGGAAATAAAAAGAGATATATTCTTCAGAGTAACTACAGGATGCAGAAGATATATGGTGTCAATCTACCATAGTTCATTCACTACACATATAGATAAAATTACAAAATGCTTTAAAAGAAATTTAAACAATTGAAAGAATTTACAAATTTAATGCTGTATCACACTACCAAGTGGATATGTTATAGAGGCAGACAAAACTCTAACAACATTTGTTTGGAAGAACAAAAGAAAAATTCTAGAATGTTAAGGGGTATAACGAAAAAAATAGTAATGAAACTGAAAGCATCTCCATGTCCAAACTACATTATAAACAGTTACCATCAAACTATTTGTCACTGGTTAAAAATATGAAAATATAGCAAAGAAACAGACTAGATAATTCATACTCAGACATAATTGAACTCAGTAAGCCAATGTTCAATAAATGTTGTAACATGAATTAGACAGGAAGTCCTTATTTGAAAAATTTCTGAGAAAACTGGAAAGCAATCTGTCAAAAATGGTATCTATTAACATCTCATACCATATGGTAAATAAACTCAGAATGAATACCTGACCTATTAAAGATCACATCTATGTGTGTGTATATGTGTGTATGTATGTGTATGTATGCACCCATGCACATACACACACACACACACACACACACACACACACACACACACACACTAAAAAAGCACCAGATCAGCTATCTTTTACAACAATGAACAGTGGCTAGGGGGGAAATTAATACTCGTAGTAGAAATAGAAATAATTACAAAAGATAGAAAATTTCAATTACATTAATTTGAAAAGTGTTTACATTAATATAATTAATTCAACTCAGCTAAGAAGGAGTCAGTCAACTGGAAAAACATCTGTGTACTAAATATCTCTAATAAGGATCTGAGATCCAAGATAAATAGACAACTATCTAATATGTAAGACCAAAAGTCATTTGCCAATAAGTAAGTAGTCAAAGTAATTTTTTTAAAAATCATTTCTTAAAAGAATTACAGGTATTAACAAGCATATGAGAGAATGTTCCCAAAATCACTCAAAGACATGAAATTCATGTCAAAACAAATTTAAAGTTTCATGTCACACTGAACAAATAGACAAAGAGGTGAAAGATAGGAAGAGTCCATATTGAAGGGCTTAAGGAAAGACATGAACAGTAATGAATTGTGGGTGAAGATGTAACTGGATGCAGAAATTCTAGGAAATAATTTAGAAAAATGCAAAAATGGCAAATTAAATAATCATGCCATTTGACCTAGAAAATGACAAAAAAGAAAAGCACATTATGCACAAAATATTTATAGTTGCACTTTTTGTGGTAGTAAAGCTCTGTTAACAATATAAATGCCCTTTGACGGAAGAATGGTGAAATATTTTTAATTAAATTATATAATGGAAAATTGCATTACTGTAAGAAATCAGAAATACAGAGAAACATGCTAAGATTTATATGAACTGATGGAAAGTGAAGCAAACAAAACCAGGAAAGCAATATACATAATGACTTCAACATAAATGGATGGAACAAAACAATTGAAACTGAATACTGTAGAATCATAATGACCAAGCTTGTTTCTAAAGAAGAAATAGATGGCATTTCCTTTCCAACATTTCTCTGTAGAGGTGGGGACAATGTGCCTAGCACGTAGTAGGTGCTTAATAAATATTAATTCATTTATTGATTACTTGATTGTGAAACACTGAATATATCTGTTTTTCCCATATGTTATTTATTTTTCTGAACTGTTTTTCTTTCTCTTTATTATATTTTTATGAAGAATTAATCCCTGAGACAGGTAAGTAACAGGCATACATTTTAAAGTGTGGGTGTTGAAGAACTAATCAATTAAAGGATACATTTTTTTTTATATGAGACATTTGGGGTTAAGTGACTTGCCCAGAGTCACACAGCTAGTGAATGTTATGTGTCTGAGGGCAGATTTGAACTCAGGTCCTCCTGACTCCAGAGTCAGTGCTCTATCCACTGTGCCACCTAACTGCCCCTTACATTTTTTTTTTTAATGTAAGCTTCTTAAGGGCACGGACAATCTCACTTTTGCATTTGTTTCCTTATAGCTTAGCAAAGAGACTTACAGACATAGACATTTAATAAAGGCTTACAAATAATGACCGCATCTGATAACGAATGCACAGTTCTCTCCCATCAATCCCCTGTGGCTCTGCTGAGAAGAGAGAAGTCTTTCTTCAGAACCTTTATTGGCTATTCATTTACTTAGACTTTGACTTCCCTTTTCGTGACACTTACATTTACATTGTTGCAGTGATTTTATGTGTTGTTCTTCTGCCTTTACTTATTTCCATTCACACCACCGTATACGTATTTTTCTCACATTTCTGTGAATTATTCATATGTGCTCAATAACATTGCATTATATTTCCTATACCATAATTTACACAGTCATTCTCCTCTTCAGTGAAGACCATCCTTTACTATTTCCTTGATTTCCAAGAAACTTTTTTTTTTATATGCGGGGGAGGGAGAGGGTAGGGGAGAAGAGAAGGAGGGTAGCCTTCATTTGGGTATCTTTCCTGCCTTAGCCACAGGGACTTTGTCTATGCAGATACCCTCCTCTTCGGCAAAGGGAGCTTGTAACAAAACAATTGCAATCCTGCATGCTAGAAGTTATAGTCAAATTATCATCTTCTAGATATTCAAATCTTTACACTTGGGTACTACACTTAGCTGAGTGGACACACTGATTGAGACCACAAAATCATAATTTATAGACTTTTTGAAAGCCTTCTGAAGAACTCTTACCAGCACATAGGCTACTTTCTAGAAGTTATAGTCCCTATTTCTGGAGTTGAGATGTGCACCATCAACCATCTCCCAAACTCTTGCTAATTAAGGAGATGTTAATAATATCTGTGGGAGGTAGGAATGTGCCAGCCATTAAGGAAGGTTTTTCAAACAAGAATCAACAGTAATAGAAGTGGGTATTTTTTTTTTGGTTTCTTGTGAGGAAAAGAATAAAAGGGCAACCACATACTAGGTCATGTGTAACTTTATACTGTTTTTACTGGCTCTTAACCCTTTTCCTTCCAGGAATTGTTAAGTTCCTTCAGACTCATATATCAGCTTCTTGGGCAGGTTCTCACCAAGGATGACTACAAAGTCTCTCAACAACCCCATAGAATGGAAGTCAGCTAATACAACTGATTCCCTGGAAATTACGTAAGATAAGTAAATACATTGGTGTTTGTGTATTCAGATTCAATGAGAATTTCATAATTTCCTTTCTGTGTGAAAGTCACACAGTCTCTTGAGGGTAAAACATGCCCTTGCTTAGAAATGTTAGGAGGAAGGACAGAAGGTTCTCCAGTATAGAGAAACAGAGGAATCTCCATTCAGGAGGGGTTTTCAGCCTCTGTATGCTTATAAGAGACTATGTGACCAGGCTGTTTTCTTCTTACAGAGATAATCAGAACTGAATAGAGATTTCTGAAGGAACAAGAGGACATCTTCCCATGCCCAGGATTCTTTTGGGTTAAAAATGCTGGAACCTTCAATTTAACCCACTGAGACAGAAAAGGGAAGTCCCAAGAATAGATTTTTCTTTTTTTTTTTTTTTTAGAGTGGACTATCTGACCTTTAAGGAGTAGCTGTTGATTTTAGCTTGTTAGACTTCACTTAGTATTTCTGCCATAGGTTGCTTTGATACACAAAGGAAATCAAAAACATGCTGAGAAAAGGAGTCAAAGCTGGATAAAATACTAAAATATAGAGGATCATAATATTTAGCACTCACCTAAATAATCAGTGATAGCTTTCCCTGCCCTTCATAGTATTTTAATACATGTAAGGGAGAGGAATGGAAAAAAAAAAAGAGGAAGAGGAAACTGATGAGCTTGGAAAGAAGACAACACAGAGAGAAAAAATAAACTAATTTCTGCACTTAATGTATTTAGTGAGCCACTGTGATTCATCTTGAGCCCAGGATTAAGAAGACTTGAACATATTTCTAATTTGCAACATGGATTTTGAAATCATGGCTGCAGCATTGGTGACTAATTCAGCTGTGTTCATAGATGCTTTGATCAGGTAGATTTTTCATCTTGTTTCTGAAAGGAAATGCAAATAAAAGTATACTACCATTTATTCTCCATGTAGGGAATTATTTAAATAATTTTCTTTGTGTATTTACACTGTTGAAAATGAGTTTTACCTATGGCTCCATTGGCATGGAAAGTCACTTGTCTAAAGAGCATGATAGACATGTGGTTTTTGAAGACATGAAATATTATTTTTTCTTTTCTTTTGAAGTTATAATTTTAGTTTATAAGTGTGTTTTGTGTTGTCAAAAAGTAACTACTTTGTTTAGCTCTGAGTTTGTTCTCTCCCCCTCATCTTTTCTTGTGCTATTTTAAATATTCTAATGCTACACTCACTGAAAATATTCAGCAGTCACAAATTCTTGGTTGTCCATTACATGGTTTAAAAAAGCTCTATGGAATAGAGAAATTTCAATTTAGGTCTAGTTCCTTTTTACCTCTTTCAAGCAATGGAAATTTAGATTTGTATCAATAGTAACTTTTTTTTTTTGCATTAAGTTAACACATTTTACTGGGGGCATCCTTTCATGCCCTCTTTATATCTCCATAAGAAACTTGGTATATTTTGCAGCAATGTCTATTCAGTAGAATTGGTGTTGGAGTTGAACTTTCCTCATTTGGAAAATATAGTTGTTTTTCAAAGATCGTGTGGAAATCAGAATTAGGTCCTTGCAGCTTATAAAAACAGGTTCAATCACTTTAAGTAAGAAAGTCATTTCTCCTGATGAATTTTTTCTATTTTTTTTCACTACTGTAATATGAATATTCCTTCTCCCTCAGATGATGTGCTAATAAATGGTGAATGGGATATAATAGATATTTTAGACTGTCAGTTCCTGTTTCATTACAACTTAGTTATGTGAATGAGAAAAAATAGATTTAAGTACAAAAAAAATTTGAAATGAGTTGTTTTTCACTGATTAAAAATGTTTGGAATATATAGGCAATTCAGAAATATAACATTATAACTTCACAGTTGTTCTGCTACCAAACTATATAAACAATTTTCCAAAACACTCATGTTTAGTGTGACATTTTATTTGAATGACTAAGATAATTACACAAGACAACAATTTTGACCCTAGTCATTACTTGTAAAATGTCAAAGTGAGTACGTAAAAAAATGAACTATGTTAATAATCAGGTTTTCAGTGCTTTCGCTTAGGTCTATTTTAATCCATTTTATTGGCATAATTATTATTCTTAATAACTAACATTTTATGTTATTTTAAGATTTGCTAAACATCTTACACATAATCTTTTATCTAATCCTCACAACAACCATGTGACTTACTTGCTATTATTAACCCCCCTCTGATTGCCTAAGGTTACAAGGCTAATAAGTGTTTGAAATGGGATTGCCCACAGCCCATGAGGGTAGGACACTTTGGATTATCACATAATTAAGATTCCAGAGCTAATGAATTTCAGAGATATTGTGGAAATAGAACCAACAAGATTTTGCATATGATTGATTATTCAAGATTAGGAAGAGATAAAAGATGAGAATGATTGAAATTTTGAACTTGGCCAACTAAGTTGAAAGAGTGGTGGAGGCCTTAACAGAACTAGAAAAAAAAATTAAAGGACAGATATGGTTAGAGTAGGGACTCCTAACACTCCCTGGTTTTTGTGTGTGTGTGTGTGTGTGTGTGTGTGTGTGTGTGTTTGTGTTTGGTGTTGTCGTTGTTTGTTTGTTTGCTTGTTTTTAATACTCCTACATCCCTTTGGCAATCTAGTGAAGCATAAGCAAATTCAAGCATTGATCCCTGGAGCACTACATTAGAAATCTTTCCTCTTATGTTCATGAATGTTTATGTTGTATCTCTTACTGGCTCCAAAGATTATTTAGTAATCAAACTCCAGGGAACAAAATAACATGGACAGTGCCCTGGGATCAACTAGAATGGAGTATTATCTAGGTGTGTTATGACTATAGGGTGACTGATTTTAAACTAGAACTTACCTATTCAAATGGGTTTTTTTTACTCTTCTAAATAGTAATGGGGATAATTGTATGCAGTACTCTTAGTTTTCCAAATGCATTTGGAATATCTCCATGAAAACTGCAGCCTACAACCAATTATGATGAGAAAAAGGATATGAGTAGTATCCTTAGTGATCACAGATCTACATTTTCATCTTCTGATAACTTGATTTTTAGAAACATCCAAAAATTATTTGGAGCCAAGATTAGAAATGAACACTGGTGATCAAGATTACAAACTTTTCTAGTTACCAACCATTTCTAGTTAAAAAAAAAATGTGTGGCTGGAAAGTGATGGTATTATGTGTGTGTGTGTGTGTGTGTGTGTGTGTGTGTTTGTGTTTGTGAGAGAAAGAGACAAAGACAGAGACAGAGAGACAGAAACTCATGAAAATAAGTTTTTTTCCCAGAAAAAAATTAATTTTTATAGCATGCTATCTTTCAATATAGAAAATTAAAACAGAGTATGGTAAAAATGGCATGATTGATTTGTGAATAATTTCTCTTGCTGGGGCAGCTAGGTGGTGCAGTGGATAAGCTCCTGCCATGTAGTCAGGAGGACCTGAGCTCAAACCCAGACATAGACACATGATACTTACTAGCTGTGTGACCCTGGGCAAGTCACTTAACCCCAATTGCCTCACCAAAAAAAAAAAAAATCTCTTTCTGAAATCAATCAATAAGCAAGCATTTATTAAATGACTACTGTGCTCCAGGAAATATACTATATTATCAATATTATCAATCACTTATTTCAGAGGATGGGCTATGAGGGCTATAGGAATTCTTCTCTCCTCATACTTTTGGATCTCTGTCCTTTGGTGCATGATTTATTTCCTTTGGACTTCCACCCCAGTGACAATGATAGATTGCAGGTGAAGGCCATGGAAACTTGAGATGGATCTTGAGTCCCTGGTTGCCCTTTTTCACATTTCTGTTCTCTTCTCTGCCAGCAATGTCTTCACAAGTCAGCAATCACTAATTCTGTATGATGAATGTTTTTAGCCTTGACCATGAGCTCACTGATTGAGAATAGCTAAATTCTGGGTTCAAGTATCAGCTGACCAGAGGAAGGAAAGGTCCACATTGGTATTGTTCTCATAGGAGTTGATCACCACAATAATCAACTTGCATCTGAACCATGGGATGGCTCATCAGGAGAGAAGGATGATACAAGTTATTTGGAATGTGAAATCTCTGTTCAGCAATCTCACAAAGTTTTCTATAATTTTTTTCATAGTTGGATTGGGGAAAAGAAGGAGTATGATAAGTGTTTTATATTCTTTATCTTTGTTCTTTGAGTCTTTTGTATCATATACAATATAGGAAATAAAGATCTATACTATATCTGTTTCTCTTATTGTACAAATACCTGTAAGTCCACTACTGGCTCATTACTTTGTTAATTCTTCTTCTCTCCAAGTTAAAAAAAACAATCAAAAAGTATATTCTAGAATTCATTCAGGAGTAACTAACATTATGAAACTTTCTCAATAAGTAGTCTGAGCCCCAATCATAACATAGAAAATTGGGGAAATCTCTTTTCCTTTAAGCTATCTACCTCTCTAACTCTCAAACCCTAAACTCCTAGACATAAGCAAGTATCACTATCTGGCCACGATAAACATTTAAATGATGTATGTGTTGTGCTGGGGTTTGTAGCCTGAGTCACCTCTGTGCTTTGGGAATATGAGGGAAAGAGTATACTGTCAATTGTGATTTCTTCATCACATGCAGCAAGGGCTGGTTCAGTCTAGCCTCAGATCCAGTCTACTTCCACCACATACTGTTTTCTATATTCTTCCTCTGTGGTCTGCATATAAGACTCATGGGTCATGTACTCATATCTCTATACCACCCTACTTGAAAAAAATTGCTTCAGAATACTTATGCCCTTGAAATCTCTATGATCTTTGGAAACTTGCTCTAGCCCAAGATCTCTACAATCCCAGGGAAAATTGTACCTTAATTCTCTGTGGAAGGTGCTATTTAAGCCAAATTACATAAGATACTTTTAGGGTGAGGTAGTGGGAGCAGTTCAGGGAATCAGGAAAGGCCTGAGGTGGTGCTTGAGCTGAGCTTTGAAAGAAACTAGGTATTTTAAAAGGTAGAAGGGAGGGGGGAATACTTTCCTGGCATTGGAGATGGCATACATGTGTGATGAATGGCAAAAAGGCCAGTTAGGCTGGACCTTACAGTGTCAAAAACAAAGAAATATCTTGCTGGAAATATTGGTTGGAACCAATTTATGAAGGACTTTAAATACTAATCAGAAGATTTTGTATTTGATCCTGGGGGCAATAGAGAATGACTGGATTTAATAGAACAGGGGAATAATAAGGTCAGACCTATGTGTTTTTATCATCGGTGTGAAGATTGAATTGGAAAGGGGATTGACATGAAGCAAGGAGATCAATTAGGAGACTATTGCAATAGTCCAGGTGAGAAGTGATGTGGGCTTGAATTAGAGAGGGAGGAGCCCTTCAGTTCTTAGGTGTTGGACTTGTACTAAGGTGACCAGAAATACAATTCAATGGTTAAAGCCATAAGACCTTGGACCAATTTAATTTACAGAGTGTTGTTTGGTACCTAACTTATTCATGGCAAGCTCTTATGGTGGACTCTCTACCACTTAAATGACCTGAGGGCTCTTATTGAACAATCCTGATGTTAGTGATGTGATAAAAAAAAAATATCAGCAATCACCCACCACCCTGAAGGAATGATCAAATATGGAGAATCAAGATCAGAAAACTTAGACTTTGCCTCATATCTTCAGAAGGGTCAAACCCCATGGAACCAAGCCCCATGTGCCAAATATGTGGCCCATATGGTGGATGATGCAAATTTTTTCTTTTTGCAATTCGCGCTGTGTCTTCTGATATAAGGCAGAATCAATAAGAATTTGTGCAAGATAGTAATGGTTTCTTAGCTACCCTACCGCCAATTATCCATGATGAGAATATACTGCTCCCAAAAGTGTCATGGACTCTGCTATGCCCTGATTTTCTTGGTGCTGTTCTTGCTTATTGACAAAGCAAGTGTCACTAGTCCCTGAGTATTCCCTGGTCAACCAGGTAACACCACAATCTGTTTTTTTTTGCTTTTTGGTGAGGCAGTTGGGGTTAAGTGACTTGCCCAGGGTGACACAGGTAATAAATGTCAAGTGTCTGAGCCTGGATTTGAACTCAGGTCCTCCTGACTCCAAGGCTGGAGCTCTATCTACTGCGCCACCTAGCTGCCCCTAACAACACAATCTGTGAGCCCTAAGGGGAAAGGAAATAATAGTAATAATGATAACAATAATAATAAATATCTAACATTTATATAGCCATTACTATGTGCTAGGTACTAAGCGATTTACAATTGTTATCTCATTTGATATTCACAACAATCCTGGGATGTTGATGTTAGCATTGTCCACATTTTTTTAGGTAAGGAAACCAAGATAAACAAGAGCGAAGTGACTTGCCCAGGGTAACCCAGCTAATAAGAGTCTGAAGCTGAATTTGAACTCAGGTCTTCCTGATGCCAGGCTCTGTGCTCTATCCATTGTGCCTCCCATTTGCCCCAATGCAAATTATTTGCAGACATTCCCCCTCCCATTTCACCAGAAACCAGCATACCTCCCAGAATCTCCCCACCCTTTTTTCTCTCCAAACTCTACCCTCTCCCCAAACAATGTCAGGATTTGAGCACTGCCTCTTTGTTCTGGGGACTAGCACTGCTCTCTTTTGCTAGGGCTGTACTGCTTATTGCCATACATATAAGCCATTGGTATAATTGCCCTTGACTAGCTCAATATTGAGGAGATCAAGAATGGCCACACATCATGGCTCAGCTGTCTCCATGTGTCTCTAGTTGCTGAATGTTCATGGTCAGTAAAATTCCTAATCCTAATAAATCAGTAGCAATTCCTCTTCATTCCCTTGGATGTGTAACTAAAAGCTGAAACATGGTAGTCAACTTTTACTTCCTCCTTATTTATCTACCCCTACTTCAATCATAAGGTCAACCCCAAGGTCATTCCATTAAAAACCTGCCATCTAACAGCAAATACTCTAGACTAGGATTGACTCAAGCCATTCTGATGGTTCAAATGTGGAACTGGAACGAAATGAGACGCACATAGATTATTTAATACTTAGTAAAAGGAAATTTACCTAGCAATCGCATCTAAAGAATATCTAACAAGGATAGAAAATTGATTCAGTTGGGCACAACTTCCCTGGCTCCACATCTGCCATGGTAGCTATAATCAGAAGCATGTGTCAAGCTTGAAGGGAGATCCTTTGACTCCTCATGTGTTGGCTTTTGTATTTAGGCGATCAGAAAGATACATCAATGATTCAAATCTTAGTTCCCTGGACCAATTAAGTCCCTGGGATGGTTTCAAAACCTTTCAAAGAAATACTAGTCTAGCCTTTATGGGATAGATGTTGCTCCTAAGACTTCATTTGAATGAAGATAATGGGATATAGGCAAGAGATTTTGTAGAGGAAAAATCAATAAGACAGCAATTGAGGGGATATGTGAGATGGAGAGTGAGGAAGAATGAGGAGTTGAGGATGATTCTTAAATTATGAATATGGGTGTTTAGGAGGATGATGGTATCCTCACTAAAATTAGGAAGCCAAGCTATTTTCCAAAGGCAGTTTTTGTATTCCCTTGCAAATAAAATCCTAAAGCAGAAGTTATTTATATGGTGGTAGATAGGTGTGTGTATGTGGGTGGGAGGAAGGAAGGGAGACATGAGTAGGGATATAAAATTGGAACATACTGAATTTCCTGGATGGGAACAAGAGAACTGACCCACTAATGGTAGGTATGTAGTTAGAGAACCATTTTTTCAGTGGTGAATTTTAGAGCCCTAACTATTTTCATTTGGAGGTAAAAGCAATAGATCTGGAAGGTGGAATAAATAGTGAAATAGGAGAGGCTAGAAGCAGTACTGAGAACAATCCAACCTTAGGTCTAAGTTTGCCAAGAGAGAGGACAGGGTTAGTAGTCCCAACCCTTGCAGGAATCAATGAGACCCTGCTCAACAAAAGGATCCAGAATGAGAAGACCATCATCTCTCCAGAAGGAGATGGGTAATGAGTTTTATCTTTGACTCTTTAGAATCATGGGTCTTTCCTTGTATTAATAAGAGTTAAACATCTTCCAAAATTGTTTTCTGTTGTAATATTGTTATTATATAAGCTGTTCTCCTAGTACTGTGAATTTCACTCTGCATCAGTTGACAGAGGTCTTTCCAAGTTTCTCTGAAAAAGTGTTCATTTCATAATTTTTATGGCACTGTAATACTACATTTCATACATATAATATGATTTATTTAACTATTCACCAGTATGTGGGAACCCCCTTAGATACTACTAATTAGTATTATTACTATTAAGAGAGTTACTAGAAGCTCAGGGGGCAGAGCCAAGATGGCAGAGTAAAAGCAGTGACCTGCTTGAGCTCTCCCTCAAACCCCTCCAAATACCTATAAAAAATGGCTCTAAACAAATTCTAAAGCAGCAGAACCCACAAAAAGATGGAGTGAAACAAATTTCCAGCTCAAGACCACCTGGATGGTTGATCGGAAAGGTATATCACGCCAGGTGGGGAGAGGAACGCAGTTCGGCATGGGCACACAGGCCCCAGCAAACCTGGAGCAGACCTCAGAGGACTGAATCACAGGCAGCTGCGGTGGTTTCCAGACTTCTCAAACAACGAACACCAAAGACAACCTAGAATGCCAGTGGGAAAAGTCTGTTTCTGCAGTGCTGAGAAAGAAGCACGGGATCTCAGCTCTAGTTCCCAAGAATGTGGTCCCTGGGGCAGCGGCTGCCTCCTGAGCTTCCAGCCCACAGACTGAGGGGGAATCAGGTGGCTGATCAGAGGGGGATTGCAGGGATCTCTCTGCTGGTGCAGAATTCTCTTGCTTTGCCCGTGCTTGGATCTGGATGGCAGTCCTGGGGCAAGGAGGAGTGCTGGCGTGGTAGAGCTTGTAGTGACTGTGAAGAGAAAACCCTCACAGTTCCAAGACAGAAAAGACTGCTTGTGGTCACTCATACACCAGCGCACAGGCCAGGAAAGGAGTAAATGCCTCGCCCTTGATCATAACAGCTTGGAAGAACTGAAAATTTACAGGTTCCTAGAAGCATCTCGGAAAACAGCTGCACAAAACCCCTGAAGCTTGGGACAGTACATTCTCCATACTGGAAACAGATTCCTTCCTTAACAGAGTTTATAACTCAAGTAATTGGCCAGGATCATGAGCAAGCAGTGCAAAAAGAGTCAGGCTACATTATCTTACTTTGGTGACAAAGAAGATCAAAATGTACAACCAGAAGAAGACAATGAAACCAAAGCTCCTACATCCAAAAACTCCAAGAAAAATATGAATTGGTCCCAGGCCATGGAAGAGCTCAAAAAGGATTTTGAGAAGCAAGTAAGAGAAGTAGAGGAAAAACTGAGAGTGATGCTAAAGGAGACCCAAAAATATACTGAAGAAAACAACACCTTAAAAAATAGCCTAACCCAAATGGCAAAAGAGGTCCAAAAAGCCAATGAGGAGAAGAATGCCCTAAAAAGCAAAATTGGCCAAATGAAAAAGGAAGTCCAAAAACTTACTGGGAGAAAACACTTCCTTGAAAATTAGAATGGAAAAATTGGAAGCTAGTGACAATCTGAGAAATAAAGGCACTGTAACGCTACTCCAAAAGAATGAAAAATTAAAAGAGAATGTGAAATATCTCACTGGAAAAACAACTGACCTGGAAAATAGATCTGAGAGAGAACTTAAAAATTGTTGGGCTATCTGAAAGCCATGATTAAAAAGAAAAAAGAGCCTAGACCTCATCTTTCAAGAAATTATCAAGGAAAACTGGTGTGATATTTTAGAACCAGGGGGGCAAAATAGAAATTGAAAGAGATCCCCAAAGGAAAACTCCTAGGAATATTGTAACCAAATTCCAGAGTTCCCAGGTTAAGAAGAAAATATTACAAGCAGCCTGAAAGAAACAATTCAAGTGTTGTGGAAACACAATTGGGATAACACAAGATTTAAAAGCAGGTTCTACATTAAAGGACCGCAAGGCATGGAATATAATATTCCAGAGGGCAAAGGAGATAGGACTACAACCAAGAATCACCTCCCCAGAAAATCTGAGTATAATCCTTCAGGGTGAAAAATGGTCATTCAATGAAATAGAGGACTTTTAAACATTCCTGAGGAAAAGACCAGAGCTGAATAGAAAATTTGACTTTCAAATACAAGACTTAAGTGAAACATGGAAGAGGTAAACAAGAAAGAGAAATCATAAGAGACTTATTATGGTTGAACTGTTTACATTCCTACATGGCAAGATGATATTTGTAACTCATAAGTCCTTTGTCAGTATTAGGGTAGTGGGAGGGGAAAAAAATTATATGTATGTATACATAGACAGAGAGCACAGGGTGAGTTGAAGATGAAAGGGTGATATCTGGAAAGTAAAATTAAGGGGTGAGAGAGGATTTTACTGGAAGAAGGAGAAAGGCAGAAGTAGAATGGGGTAAATTATCTCACACGAAACAGACAAGAAAAGGCTTTTACAGTGGCAGGGAAATGGGGGATGGTGAAAGGGAATGGGTGAATCTTATTCTCATAGGATTTGGCTTAAGGAGGGAATAACACAAACAATGGGGTATGGAAATCTATCTTATCCTACAGAAAAATAAGGGGGGAAGGGGACAAGGGAGCAAGGGTTAATAGAGGGGAGGGCAGACTAGAGAAGGGGATAGTCAAAAGCAAACACTTCTGAGGAGGGACAGGGTCAAAAGAGAATAGAAGAAATGGGGGGTAGGAAAGGATGAAGGGAAATATACTTAGTTTTTCACAACAGGACTACTATGGAAGTGTTTTGCATGACTACACATCTATAACCTATATTGAGATGCTTGCCTTTTCAATGATGGTGGATGGGGAGGGAGGGAGGGAGAAAATTTGTAACCCAAAGTTTTAAAAACATATGTTAAAAAGAAAAAAAAGAAAAAAAAAGAAAATCCCAAATGGAGTCACAAAGAGTCACATGACTCAGTGACAACCATAAAAATGTAATAATTAGCTCTCATTTAAAAAAAAGTTACTATAAAATGTTTTTGTACATATAGATACTTTTCCTGTTTCTTTGGTATTTTGGGGGTACTTGCTTAGTAGTGGCATCACTGGATCAAGAGGTGATGATATTTAAGTATAAATTCCAAGTTAATTTCCAGAATAACTGTAACATTTCAAAGCGCTAACAATAGTCCATTACTGTGCTTATTTTAATCACATTCATTTTAATATTTGCCATTTTCCACTTACGTCATCTTTTCCAGTCTGATGGATGTGAAGTAGAACCTCAGTTTCTTTAATTTATATTTTTCTAATTATTAAGAATTTAGAGAATTTTTTCATATGATTTTTGATAGCTTGGATTTATTCCTTAGAAAACTGTCTGTTCACATTCTTTTATCATTTATCTATTTGAGAGTCGCTCTGAAGCTTGTAAATTTAAATTAATTCCTTGTATGTCTTGGGAGTGATCCAATCTCTTTATTTCATAAATGAGGTAGTGGAGGCCAAAAGCTCTCTCATTTATAGTCTTATAATTATGGGGAAACCTTTTAATGCTTTTGGCCTTCAGGGATGACCTCTTAACCTGGGGCCCATGAATTTTTTGTTTAAATATTTTGATAAGTATTTTGATTGATATTTTTATTTCAGTATAATTAGTTTTCTTTTTAACCATACATATTGTATTTTGTGCCTTTAAAACATCTTTCTGATAAGAGTCCATAGCCTTACATATATGCCATGTTTTCTGCCCTAAACAGTGAGTTCACTGAAGAACTATTTCATTATTTGGTCTAATAATGTATAAATATGTTCAAAATAAATTATTAATGTCTAAGATAATACAAATAATTCAGTCAATACTTGTGAAGTACCATTACTATATGCTGAGGTCACATTATTAGATAACTTTTCACTTAGAAGCAAGTTAAATTGTTTAAGACTCTCTACTGCTATTTTTGGCCTAGGTAATTATGTTCAAATATGTTTACTCGTGTACATATAGTCAGTTGTTGAATTTCAATTATTAGGAACCAAGAGAAGAAAAAATGTAAAAAGTGTGAAAATCCTCTGAGCGGACAAATGGATATGATAAATTCCATAAATAAAATAAAGTTTTTCTTCTTTAATAATTATTTACAACTATTTATACATGATATATTTTATAAATAACTTTAATAATTCTTGTTATCTGATTCCTCAACTCATAGCAACAAATCAGAAGTCAGAAGGTTAGAACCTGTCCTGAGACACTTAGAATTATATAAATTATCAGATCTAAAATCATCTAGAGATCATCTAATATAATCCCTTTACTTTCTAGTTGAAACACAGAAAGAGGTTAAATGATTTATCAAGGTCTCACAGGCAGCTTAACAGTATATTAGAATCTACTTCTCCTGACTTCCAACTTTTCTAACAGTCCATACTGTCGTAGAGACTTATTAGAGTAAGAAGTTATAATAAATAGCAAGAGTACAGGAGAAAATGAAAATGAAAAAAGCAGCCTATGAGCAGCTAGGTGGTGCAGTGGACAGAGCACTGGCCCTGGAGTGAGGAGGACCTGAGCTCAAATCCAGACTCAGACACATGATACTCGCTAGCTGTGTGACCTTGGGCAAGTCACTGAACCCCAATTGCCTAGCCTCCCCCCCAAAAAAAGCCTACAAAAAAGCTTAAAACTTAGCATACTAGAATCATAGAATATGAGTTAGAAGAGATCACAGGGATCATCTAAAACATGCTATACTTGAATGGGAATTACTTCTATATCCCTGGCCATTATTTATTCAGCTTCTGCTGAATAAGCTTACTCCCACAACAGGGAACTCAGCATCTGAGGAAGTTCATGTCCTTTGGGGGCAACTCTTATTATCAAGAAGTTTTCTTCATAATTAACAGAAATCTGTTTATTTGCAACCCCTTCCCATTACTCTTCTGAGGCTAAGCAGTACAATTCTAACTAACCCCTCTTCTTTATTCCAGCCCTCGAAATATGGGAAGACAGCTGTCAAGTCTTCTATGGGCTAAAAAACCCTAGTTCCTTTATTAAGATGTGATTTCCAGTCTCTAATATTGGGAGCTCCCTTCTCTGGTTGCTGATGGAATTTGTTAACCATTCAAAAGACAGAGAAGAAGGAAAAAGGTGGTATTATCTTTTTCCTTCCTAAAATACTCCATTCAGAACTGAACAAAATATTTCAGATGTAGTCTGGTCATGGAAGAATATAGCAAGATTTTTATAAATATAAGATCATTTAGTATAAAGGAAAAAATCCCTGAACATCTTTATAGACCCTCTGGACATCTCTGGGTTAGAGTGCTTAGTACTATACAATTTCTGTTGTGCGTAATGATGATTCTGGGTCATAAAGAATAGGCTAAATTATGTTCAGATGTATTCTTAAGAAAACAAAAATGTATGCAATGCATTTTAGAAAGGTTTCCATTCAAAATGGTTAAAAGGCTTGAGGTTAATGTTTCACTTATATGGATAATTCCCTAATATAGAGCACAACCTTCTTTTGTAACTCTGGATAGATCCAATTCAATTCAACACTGATTTATTGAGTTCCTGCTATGTGCAAGGCAAAAGGAAGCATGGCTAGTAGATAAAGGGGCAGATTTGGATCAAGTCCTGACTCTTACCCATACTAGCTATGTAACCTTAGGTCAAGGGCTCCCAAAATTTTTGGTATCAGTAATTCTTTACACTCTTAAAAATTATTGATAACTTCAAAGAACTTTTATTTCTATTGGTTGTATTTATTGACATTTGTTGTATTAGAAATCAAAATATCTTGACATTATCATGAAATTTTTGATCTCATTGACCCATGAAAGGTTCTTAGAGACCACTAGTGGTCTCAAGGTCCTGCTTTGAGTACTTCTGCTCTAGGCTAATTTTTTTAACCTCTAAGTTAAACCTCCAAGCACTCTTTAACTATATAAATTGCAAATCTGCATTGCCAAAGAGTCTTTCTTCACTAGGAGCTTCCTTCACTGATGAAATCACAAGTATAGAATAAAAATTAAAAAAAAAAATAAGACAGGAGGAGGGGAACTAGGCAGTCAGTAATAAGTTGTTAATAATTTGCTATCTGCTAGGCACTGTGCAAAGCTCTGAAGATACAAATACAAGCAAAAAGACAGTCTTTACCCTTAAGGAGCTTATATTGTAATTGGGGGGGAAGACAACATTAGAGGGAGAAGAGGTGATATCTGAGCAGAGGCATGGGGGCTAAATCAACCATCCATAGGATGGCTGCCCTGGGTCTTTTCTCAAAATAGAGGTTCTAGATAGAATTCACCAAAGGGAAAAAGTGGCCATAGGAGCAGAGGGATATTTCAAGGTGAGAAGGACTTAGCCAATGGGAAAATCTCCAGGGTGAGAAGGCAGCTAAAACACAGTGGTGAAATTCAGAAAGTAGAGCCAATCTAGGAGAAAATTGAAAGATAACTTCACAAATGGAGTTTCTGTGAAGAATTCAGCAACAGAAGAAGGTTGCATAGTGTGATATTCCAGTGTGAAAGGCCCAGAAGAATTAAGCAATGCTCCAAGGTACTGTACTAGATATTGTACATACTAAGACAAGAATGAGACAGTCCCTATACTCTAAGACCAAGCAATCTATTAAGGCATCGCTGTGATTATAAGTAATAAGATAATTATTAATAAGTAATAAGACAACTGAGCTGATAAATAGTTTAGTGGATAGAGAGCCAGGCTTGGAGTCAGGAAGACCTGAGCTCAAATCTGACCTCAGACACTTACTGGTGATGCGATCCTAAGCAAATCACTTAACCTGTTTGCTTCATTTTCCCCATCTGTAAAATGATCTGGAGAAGGAAATAGAAAATCCCCTAAAAGGGTCACAAAGCATTGGACATTACTGAAATCATTCAACAACAACAAATAAGACAACTGTCATATGATATGTGAAAATAATATCATTACTTTAAGGTTATACCTCAGTTGTGTGTGTGTGTGTGTTGCAATAGGTAGGTGGCACTACCTACCTGGATAGGGCACTGTACCTGGAGTAAGAAGGACTTGAGTCCAAATCTGGCCTCAGACATTTGCTCTCTGTGTGGCCATGGGCACATCAACAAATCCCAGCCTGCCTCAATCTCCTTATCTATAAAATGAAGGTAATATTAGCACCCGGTTCCCAAGACGGTTAGGATTATGAGATTATATTGGTAAAGTGTACTGCAAATCTTAAATGCTAGCTAGTATTATCCATTATTGTTATATTGTATACGACAACATTCAAAACTGACTGCCTCTATGAAGTCTTCCCTATTCCACAGCTATTTCTCACTTCTATGAACTCCTGTAGCACAGTAACCATCTTTCATTTTAACAATCGTATGCACTGTGTAGCTAAGTGATACGTTAGATAAATCCCTGAGCCTAGAGTCAGGAAGACCTAAGTTCAAATCTGGTCTCAGGCACTCACTATGTGACTCTGGGCAAGTCACTTCATCTCTAACTGCCTCAGTTTCCTCAACTGTAAAATGGAGATAATAAAAACCTCTATCTCTCAGGCGTGTTGTGTTGAGCAAATTAGACATCTGCAAAACTCTTACTCAGTAGTGCTCTATCATCTCTGGGATCAAACATAAACTCCTCTGTGTAGCTTTTAATGCCTTTTACAACCTACCATCTAGTCTCAATGAAAATTACTCCCCCTTCCACACTGACATATGGCCAAACTGATCTCCTGTGTTTCTCACATAGAGCACTCATTTTCCATCTCCCTAGTTTTTCAGTGTTTGGCCCCCGTCCCTAGGATGCACTCACTCTTCAACTCTACCTCATAAATCTCTCTTTAACACCCTGTGTTACCAGGGTACAGTGTAATCTACCCAATGTATACCACATATAGGTACCCAGTACAATAACTAGCTCATTTTAAGCCCATAGGGAATATAATCATCTCTAAAGTCAATGTGGTACCCTCCTCTGTGGCTTTAGGGAGTTTATTTTAGATGAAAAGTTCTGAGTTGAATCACAGTTATTACAAACTCCCAAATGTTAGGAAAATTCCTTACATTTAGGCAAAGGTTGGAATCTCTTTCTAAAATAACATTTATATCTATCTCCAGTTAACTCCTGACATCTTTGTGTTTAAAGCAAAATTTAGAAAAATGCTTGAGTAATGAAAGAGAGGTTTATATTAAAGTGTCTTTGGGAAGAAAGCCACCAAGATGTGAAAGTGGGGAAAGGGTAGATTCCCCTCAGCCCTTGAGTAGGTAGGTAAACTGATGATATCAACCTGGATCTCCTGCTCCAAAATTCCTGGACAGCCAGTGGCCCTCCTCGATAACTCTCTTCTCTGCCTCAGCCCAGTCTCGTATTCTCTCTCTCCTTTTAATGATTATCTTAGGGCTGTTTGGGCTGCTTTGTATAAACCTGCTTCTTCCTCTCTGCTTTCAGGCCATCCAATCTCTATCTGGTTCTGAAGTAACCCTTTCTTTTTTATACAAATTCTCTAGGAATGGCCAAGTCTCTGATACACTGTCTTTGAATGATTTAAAGAGAGTACAGGCTAAGTTCACATTTAGTACTAACTAATTGATTATTAACTGAATAAAGAACTGTTCTTACCTAAAGTGGATATTTTTAAATGAGTGGAATTGGTGGAATCAAAACCATACAGTTCTCTTCCTTCAAGATGAAGTATCACAAAATGGAATTTTTTGTTGCCTTCAACTGTCCTGACCTCTCTCCCTAACAACCTTATAGTTAATAATTTCATATTTACAATGTATGTAACAGTACGTGCATTTGCTATATTCTCTGTGAGAACATAAACTTTAGAGTAGAGATTGTCAGATTTTTGTACATGAATCTCAAGCACCTAGGACAGGACCTAGACACATGGTAAGAAAGAAGGAAATCAACATTTATTAAGCTCAAACTGTGCACCAGACACTTTTAAATTATTTACAAATATAATCTTATTTAATCCTCACAACATTTTACAGTTGAGGACACTGAGGCAGAGATGAAGTGACTTGTCCAGGGTCACCCAGTTAATAAGTGTCTGATGCCAGATATGAATTCAGGGCTTCTATACTTTAATCACTTCCCCATATAGCTACCCCACCTAGTTGTACTAAATAAATGCTTGTTGAGTTATTGATTAAATAAAGCCTTTTTGTCCAATGTGTTGAGGCACTGTTGCTCATCTCCTAAAGCAAAGTTTTTCCTCAAGTAATGAGAGAGCTAGATAATATAGTGGATAGAGCACTGGATCTGGAGTAATGGAGACCTGAGTTCAACTCTCCTGCCTCAGATACCAGTCATATAACCCCAGACAAGTAATTTAAACCTCTATCTGCCTCAGTTTCCTCCACTATAAAATGGGGATCATAATAACACCTGTCTTGTACAGTTGTTGTAAGGATCAAATGAGATATTTTAAAAGTACTTATCAGAGTGCCTGGTTCATAACAGCCACTTAGTGAATGCTTATTCCTTTACCTTCTCATTAAAAACAATAGACAAATAAATGAATTTTCTTCAGGAAAACAGATTATAACCTCACCCTGTCTGCCTTTCAAACCAATCTGTCTTTTATTTATTTGAATAATAAAGACAAATAGGCACTTCAAAAATGAATAAGCAGGTTATAATGTCTATACTAAATAAACACAGGAGCTTTTCAATGTCATATGGTTTAGAAATTACACAGCACAGCCTGTAAATGGAGATCTGAAAAATGGTGCTCATTACAAGGGATCTTGACTTTTATTAGGCTCAGTATGTTGAATACAAAGGAAAGATTTATATCTAATAGAACAAACTTCATATGCATCACAGACACATGCATAATCTGGACCCTAATATGAATCACGTCTAATATTTTACTTACTTCTTATAGGTGGTTAGTCAGAGGGGATTAATCACAGAAGAACTGGAAATTCTTTGGGAAAATTCAGTCCTTAGATATATCTGAACATCAAATTGTATTGGATCTCATTAATCTATTAAACATTTTTGCTGTATATGAGCTGAGTAGGCTAAACAGAGAAGCTGACTCAATATGTTAGAACTGTTTGTACCATACTTTTAAAGGCCAAATTAATCCAAAGACCAATTTCTCTGGAATTCGGTTGAAATCCAGGAGGCCTTTAATAAATAATTCCTGAATTAAATTAGATGTGGCTATGAGGGGAAGCCATTTACTAATTAGTCTAGTTTGCAAAATCCAGCCATGCTATTACTCAGTTTAATATAGACCTACACAGTTTTGATTATCTACCTAATTCAAAGAGAATACATATATACATGTATATATATATATATACATGTATATATATATATACATGTGTATATGTATACATATATATATATATATATATATGTATAAAATATATGTCAGTCTCATACCTTGAGAATTCTGTTTTTGAATGAATAATGTTGATAATTAAAAAGAAAGTTCTTGAACTTTCAGGTTGATTGGCTATGCAAACAAAATAAATTGGCTAATTTGCAACTTTAGGGTCAGAAGATTTGAATGTGATTCCCAGTTGGGTTACTTAATTTATTTATTTAATTAACCTTGGACAAATCTATTCATCTCACTAAGCTTTAGTTTCCGTAAGGGAAAGATCCTTGAGTTTAGAGTCAAAGGACCTGGGTGACACTGTGTGACTTTGAAAAAGTTACATAATCTCTAAAAGTCTCAATTTCCTCATATATAAAATGACAAGTGTGGATTAAGATGGCCTCTGAGGTCCCTTATGACTCTAGATAAAGAATCTTATAACCCAGGTTTAAATCTTGTCTCTGACATAACTATTGTGACCTTGGTCACATCACTTAATCATTCTGGGACTAGGTTTCCTTACTTGTAAAATGAGGGGGTTGTTCTAGATGATCTATGAAATCCTTTCTTGATCTAAATCTATGGTCCTATTTACCTCACAGAGTGAGCAGGGGAAATATTTTGTAAACCTTAAAATGCCATTAAAAAACATTATGTAAATTTTCTGGGTTGGACTAAAAGTGTGATGTATGCTGTAGGATGATCCAGTAATAATGTGAATAAGATTAGGTGGAAAGGGGAAAAAAATCAAATGTATTTTCACCTACATTAAATTCTTAAAAAGAAAAAGCAACCTAACTGTAATATTATGACTTTTTACTCATTTCTAAAAACAGGTATGAAATAAAGATGATGTAAAGTTTTGTTTGTTTATACTTTGATCTTTAATCATTCATTAAAGAAATTTTAATCTACTTCCCAGAATTTGATATTTCTTGATGAGCAGTATTCTTTTATTTTTAATAGTATTTTATTTTTCCCAATTACATGTCAAGAAAATTTTTAGCATTCATTTTTACAATATTTTGAGTTCCAAATTTTTTCTCCCTCCCCTCCCCTCTTCATAAAATGGCAGGCAATATGATGTAGGTTATGCATGTGCTATCATGTAAAAGATATTTCCATATTAGTCACAGTTGTGAAAGAAGAAGCCTATCAAAAGAAAAAAGAACACAAAAAATAATAAAGTAAGTGAAAAAAGTATGCTTTCAAAGTCCATCAGTTCTTTATCTGGATGTGGATAGCATTTTTCTTCCTAAGTCCTTTGTACTTGTCTTGGATCATTGTGCTGCTGAGAAGAGCTGAGTCATTCATAGTTGATTGTCACATAATGTTACTGATACTGTGTACAATGTTTTCCTGGTTCTGCTCAGTTCACTCTGCATCAGTTCGAAGAAGTCTTTCCAGGTTTTTCTGAAATCTGCCTGTTCATCATTTCTTATTGCAAAATAGTATTACATTGCATTCATATACCACAGTTTGTTCAGCCATTCTCCAATTGATGGTCATCCCCTCAGTTTCCAACATTTTGCTACCATGAAAAGGGATGCTATAAATATTTTTGTCCATGTAAGTCCTTTTCCCTTTTCATGATCTCTTTGGGATACAGACCTAGTAGTGGTATTGCTGGATCAAAGAATATGTACAGTTTGGTTGTCTTTTGGGCATAGTTGCGAATTGTTTTCCAGAATGGTTGGATCAGTTCACAACTGCCAATAGTGCATTAGCATCCCAATTTTCTTACATCCTCTCTAACATTTATCATTTTCCTTTTTTCTTTTTCTTTTTTTTTTAGGGGGGTCATATTAGCCGATCTGTATGAGATGGCATCTCAGAGTTATTTTAATTTGCCATTCCCCAATTGATAAATGTTCAAAGAATATGAACAGACAGTTTTTGGATGCTATCTGTAGGCACATGAAGAAGTGCTCTAAATCACTTTTGATTAGAGAAATGTAAATTAAAACAATTTGACTCAGTTCTCTACATATTTGAGAGATGAAGTTTTATCAGAGACACTTGCTGTAAAGATTGTTTCCCATCTTTCTGCTTTCCTTCGAATCTTGTTTGTATTGATTTTATTTGTGCAAAAGCTTTTTAATTTAATATAATTAAAATTATCTATTTTATACTTTTGATATTCTCTCTTTCTTATTCGGTCATGAACATGTAACTCACTTAACTTCTTCTTTAAGAATCTGGATACCATACCACTTGGTGCATTTATATTTAGTATTGATATTACTTCATTGTCTATGGTACCTTTCAGTAAATTTTAGTTTCCTTCCTTATCTCTTTTAATGAGATCTATTTTTGCTTTTTCTTTCTCTGAGATCAGAACTGCTACCTCTGTTTTTTTCCACTTCAGCTGAAGCATAATAGATTCTGCTACAGACCCTTACCTTTACTCTTTGTGTGTTTTTCTGATTCAAGTGCATTTCTTTTAAACAACATATTGTAGAATTCTTGTTTTTGATCCACTCTGCTATCATTTTATTGGAGAGTTCATCGCATTCACATTCTTAGTTATCATTACTAACTGTGTATTTCCCTCCATGCTATTTTGCCTCCTCTTTGTTTTTTCCTTTCACCCTTTCCCTCCTCAACAGTGTTTTCCTTCTGTCTACCACATACCACAGTCTGCCCTCTCTTCTGTCAGTCCCCCTCCCCCTTTACTTAATCTCCTCCTGTAGTACTTTTTTGTTGCGTGAGATAGATTTCTATATTCAACTGATTGTGTATATTATTCCCTCTTTGAGTCAATACTGATGAGAGTAAAGTTCAAGTGATGCCCATTGCCCATCTTCCCATCTTTCCTCCACTGTAACAGGTTTTTCATGCCTCTTCATCTGAAATAATTTACCCTAACCTACCTTTCCCTTCCTTCTGCACCCATTATACTCCTCTTTCTCATCCTTTATTTTTTATATATTTCCCTCAAATTAACTTTATACCCATACCCTTTGTCTACGTATATTCCTTCTAACTATATTAGTAGTACAATTTGTAAGAATTACAAGTATCCCATGTATGGAGACAAACAGTTCAGCTCCATTGAATCCTTTATGTTTTATTTTCCTTTTTCACCTGTTTAGGCTTTTCTTGGGTCTTGATGTTGCAGATTAATTTTTTTTTGTTCAATTCTGGTCTTCTCCTTATGAAAGCTTGAAATTCTTCCATTTGATTGAATGATCTTTTTGTTGTTGTTGAGGTGTTATGCTTAATTTAACTGGGTAGATGGTTTTTGGTTGTAGTACTAACTCCTTTGCCTTCTGGAATATCATGTTTCATGACCTTCAATCTTTTAATGTTGTAGCTAAGTCCTGTGTAATCCTGATTGTGGCTCCCTGATATTTTAATTGTTTCCTTCTTACCACTTCCAGTATTTTTTTCCTTGACCTGATAGTTCTGCAATTTGGCTAAAATATTTCTTGGAGTTTTTATTTTGGGATCTCATCTTTTTTTTTTTTTTACATTTTTTTCTTTTTTAGGCAATTGGGGTTAAGTGACTTGCCCAGGGTCACACAGCTAGTAAGTGTCAGGTGTTTGATCTGAGGCCGGATTTCAAATCAGGTCCTCTTGGCTTCAGGGCTGGCATTCTATCCACTGTGCCACTTAGCTGCTCCCAGTGTTTTCTTTCGATGCCTATTTTGCCCTCTGGTTCCATGATATTAGAGCATTTTTCCTTGATAATTTCTTGGATGATGCTGTCCAGGTCCTGCTTTTGTTTGGGCTTTCAGGTAGTCCAAAAATTCTGACATTATCTATCCTAGATCTATTTTCCAGGTCAGTTGTTTTTCCAATGAGGTATTATACATTTTCTTCTATTTTTTTAATTCTTTTGCATGTGATTGATTCTCAGTATTTCATAGAGTCATTAACTTCCAATTGTCCAATTCTAACTTTTGGGGGGTTGTTTTCCTCAGTTAGCTTTTATGCTTCCTTTTCCATTTGGCCAATTGTACTTTTCAGGGAGTTGTTTTCTTCAGTGGATTTTTGTATCTTCTTTTCCATTTGGCCAATTCTACTTTTTCAGCAGTTGTTTTCTTTTTTCCAAGCTGTTGACTCTTTTTTTCATAATTCTCTCTCTTTACTCTCATTTGTTTTCCCAATTTTTCTTCTATCTCTTTTATATGATTTTTAAGTTCCCTTTTGAGCTCTCCTATGAGTTCTTTCTGGGCTTAATACCATTTCCTGTTTTTCTTTGGGGTTTTATCCATAGGTGTTTTGACATTGTTGTCCTCTTCTGAATTTGTGTCCTGATCATCCCTTTCACTATCATAACTTTGTATGGTCTGATTCTTCTTTTTGTTGTTTTTTGCTCATCTTTTTTGGCCTTTCCCCCTTCTTTTAAATTTAAGCTCTACTCCCAGGGTGGAAGGAACACTGTCTCAAGTTTCTTGTGACAGTGGCTGTAGGCCCTGGGTGTTTACATGGTGTTGCACTAATGTTTCCCTAAGGCCCATAGGGTACCCTCATGTCTGTTGCTGCACTAAGGGGGTGGCATAGGGGATGGTTGGTGGTGCTGAAGGCTTGCCTGGTGCTAACCCAGGGGTCCTAAGTGATTGTGTTTGGTGTGTATTGAGGCTGGTGGGCTGTTTCTGCCTTTCACCAGGGCTACACTGAAGCACATGGAGGTCTGGTTGCTGAAGGTTCCCTGTTTTCCTGGCGCTATGTTGAAGCAAATGACTGGGGCTCAGGATCTCCTACTGGTTTGCTGAGGTGCGGCTTGCTGCTGGTTTGCTGGGTTGCTTTCTGTCCTGGACTGCATTACCCTTTTGACTGACACAGACCTTTCTTGCCTGTCTTCCAAATTTCTTGGGCTAAAAGATTGTTTCACCCTGTCTTTTTGCTGGTTCTGTAGTTCCAGGATTTGTCTTAGGGTACTATTTTACAGTTGCTTAGAGGCGAATGTGGAAGAGTTATGACGATTTACTGCTTACCCCACCATCTTGGTTCCTGGAAGTCCATCAGTATTCTTTTAAAGTTAGTGATTTTCAAAAAGATTCAATTCCAAGAAATAAAATTGTTGCCTATCAGAGAGAATCAATGTACCTTGAAAAAAGCAGAGACTCTGACTTAACCATAATAAAGGTAGAGGGAAGCAGGACTATATTTTATTTTATTAATTTCCTGTTTCAGATTAGATTTAATAGAAATTGATGAGCATATCTCCTCTCTCTGTTTCTTAGAAGTGCTACATAAGGAAATATTCTTCCTAAGAATGATACAAAGTCAAGATAAGCTGCCATCCTTTATGTACCCTTTGTTCATAGATTAAGGCTTGGTTCCTTTTATGCCTTCCTGCTACTTAAGCCAAAGGGTTGGCATTTAATTTTATATAACTCCATATCTTCTACAGAGTTATTTGTGCTATTTAGGAATAATACATAACTCAATAAATGTTAAAGTAGAACCTTCTTGGAGTATGAACAGTATTTATTTTGTAAAGACTGAATTATTTCTATTCACAGTGGTAAGACAGCTGTCCTTGAGACTTGGTTGGTCTGGTGGACTAAGAAAACAAAAAGTTCTAGCTAAATGAAATCAGTGACCTGGAGGTTTATTAGAGTTTCTACTGCCTTGGGAATATCTTCACATTCTAAATTTGAACTTGAATCACTATACTGGCCTGAGCTAGGTACAACTCAAAATATTTGGCATCTGGTGGCAGTGGATGGCAATGACTTAGTGGTTCATTTTGTTGTTGAAGTTGGGGAAGATGTAGTACTGTCATGGATATTTGTAGAATTATTCTCAATGGGATAGGGAGAGGTGTTCCACTGACCATGTAGGATTAATCTGATGGATATTTTATTGCTGAGATATTTCCCTACCCAAACTGGTTGTTCTAAGCCAGCCAAATCTTTGTACCCAGATTTGAGGAACTCTTGGGAAGATTATCATTGGGAAAGGGCTGATGTTCTCCTGAGGCTCCAGCTGGGATGTTGGAGGATAATGAATACATGCAACATGGTGGCTTAGAAAGTGAAGGGGTTGAGATACACACACACACACACACACACACACACATATGTGTGTGCATATGTGTACATATATACATATACATATGTGGAACTGGCAGACAAGTTGCTATTATATCAGAATATTATCAGTGGATCCATGGAGTACTCTAGTTTCCATTGATATTTAAGGAGAAGACCCCTGAGGGGAGAAGACCCCTGAGGGAAGCAGCATCTCTAATCAGGGAAAAGTGGGTAGAAACCTTCTCTCGCTGATGTCCTATTTGGGTCAATTATGGTCATCATGGTTATGGATAGTAAGAGTTCTTGGAAGCCAGTACCTATAAGAGTGCTTATGGAATCTGAATGCTGAGTATTGTGTGTAATGCCAAAAGAAGCCTTTGGAGATAACCATTTTGAATAGTTAATATTAAAACAAAAAAAAATGGATTCCAGGAAAGGTTAAATATCTTTCTTCCCTAGTAATGGAAAGCTTAAGATCATAGATTTCAAGCTGGAAGAAACTATAGAGACCATTGAATCCAACTGCCTCCTTTTACAGATCAGGAAACTGAAGTGTACAGGGATTACGTGAATTGTTTTGATTCACAAAGCTAGCAAGAACCTAAGTCTTTCTGTCTGCCAGTCCAGTTCTCTATCCATTATCCCACACAACCTCTCAATGAAGAAGGCTGAAGTACTAAAAAAGTACCATTATAAAAACTTTGTGTAACTGGTAAAGAAGGTAGCTGGTACTGGGTAGTTTATAGTAGATTAGGAACTTAATAAAGCTGTTAATAATGATTGCTTCAGCAATTCTTCACCCTATTAATGTGGTACACCAGGTATTCCAGACCCTAATATAGTACCATGGAGTTATACATTTCATGACTGGTTTTTTTCATTCTGTATCCTCATAGCTGAGACTAGATAGAAGGAGTTAGCTTTCACCTAGTAAGGATATCTGTATACTCTTATAGTTTCTCTGCTTAGGATTCTTGATTTTTTTTTTCATTCTTCCACATTTAGGTGAATAAAACCTAAAGAGGTCCTATTTCCTAAAATCACCAATGTCCACCACTATATTATGATATAATATTGACTGGTATAGACAGGGCCATGGCGGCCGAGGCTAGAGATGGGATCATAACATGAGTCATAATGATCATAATGATCAGTTTTGAACATTCTTAGTTAAATTTTTGCAATACTTTAGATGGGAAGAACCTAGTTGGGGGGGGAACCTGCGGCCTCAAGGCCACATGTGGTCCCACATGTTCCCCACCTCTAATAGATGATTCCAGATTTTGTCCATAATAGGCTACTGACATTTACTTTCTCATAATCTAAATGGGAAGCTCAGAGGCTTTTTGAATTCTTTGGGTTTTGGAGAATCCACATTCTCAATTTTGCTGACCATATTTATTGAGTCACTCCCAAATCTGCCATTTTTGAGTTACACCTGGAAAAAATTATAGCCCTGAGAAATCTAAAGCAGTTGGTCAAGCAATCTCTCTCACTAGGTCCCTGTGATCCGATGGGGCCTATGTTTCTGGATGTTTCTGTCATAAAGATCAGCTGAGGTGGAACATTTGGCACTTACCAACTACTGGGCTATTAGAACTATAAGGTCTCTGAGGTAGTCACTTATATCAGTTTAGAAAAGCAGTTACTGGCCTGTTACTGGGCCCTATTACTACTGAATGGATAACACAAGGTTTTATCATGACCCTGTGTCCTGATTTCTTCATTATAAGCTGAGTGATGAAAGATATTCCCTGTTACAAGATGGAAAAAGCAATTTCCTTAAGAGGAAAGTGAGTATTCAAAATCACATTTGCCTGAGTCCCTTGAGTTTTAGTACCTTTCATTGGCAAGAGGTGGCTGAGAACTCAAATTATAGCTCATCTGTTTTGCCTCCTACCCTATCTCAAGGATAAGACTTACATATTGCGGAACGTCATTTTGCCTGCTTCATGGATTTTGCCTGCTCCACCTGTTTTTAGCGAGGTATGTACAACTGGACTTAGTTCAGTAATCTTTCCTAAGCTTCCATGGTCCTGAAAAATCCTCCAAGTGGGCCAGCCTGCAAATTGCATCTGATATCAGCCTCACTTCTGAGATTATGCTTTTTAAAGGACTTTTGGTTTTGTAATTAATTTTTTTCATTATTTGTATTGAGTTTCACCTCTAATGTTGCCTATGCTAGGTTTCTTTCTGAGATGAGAGTTATTTTAAAGCATTTTAAGTAGTGGAAGTTTTCCTGGAGGATTTTTGGGACCTTGCCACTAAGAGGTGGGATGTGGTAAGAACATTTTTTTTCTTTTTCTTTTATATTGGCTGGGGGTGGTTTCCTTTAAGAATGTAAGAAGGACATCCTCTGGACTTGGTTGGTCTGGAGGACTAGGGATATAAAAAGTTCTGTAGCAGAATTTCCTCTACCCTATACGGGGATACCTTTATGACCTGGCGATATCATTTCTGTGGTGAATGTGGAATAATAGCATTTTATCAACTAGGAATTGTATTCTTTTTCACCTTATTCTAGGTAAAGGTTTTTTTTTTAATTTTCTGTCTGCCAGTGCTGCATTTTCCAGTTTCAAATCTTTATCCCTGGATTGGCTTCAGCTAAGCTTGGCTGAGAATACTTCTTGCATGTGGTATTATTCATATATGGTAGCCATTAATGCGTTCTCATGTAAGGCCAGTAGAGTAACTGACAGGTTGCAGAGTTTTGAGTGAGTTCCTTCAATGCATAATCTAAGCAAAAGGAAGGGGTGGAAAGTCTTGTTAGAATATAAAGTGTTCCCTGCCTATATCATATAATTATAGATTAAATATCTAGCACGGGACTAGGAAGGGGAGCAGAAGGGACAGAGCAGAACCAGGTATGTCTATGAAAAACATCTACAGATGCCATCAGCAACTTCTGTAGGCTGTGTAAAGGTATGACAGTGTGCAGAACAGAGGGGTGGGGGTTAGTCAGGCTCGGTTACAGGCACTAAGATCTTTTCCTTTGAATCTAACCGTTTTTGTTTCCCACACTACACAGATATGCTAGCTATGCCATCCAGGGTGGGTACTTGCTTGGAATAGCACTGCTAGAAAACTGGATGAGGCCTAGGTAGATTTAAATAATATGCACCCCAGGGGCGACTGACCTCTGAAGACAATATAATATCCACCCTGAATGGGAAGTAAAAAATCCTAAATGCTTTACTTCCTTTTCTTTTCAGTCCTACTTACGGCACAAATGTACCAGGTACCCAAGGAAAGTCCTGGGTGCAAGTGGTGTCACATGGGAAGGAAAACTGTAATTGAAAGAAAAACTAGCCACTGAAAGAAAACTAGTCCTTGAAAGAACCTACCACACCGTCTCTTGTTTGGCACAGGGAAAAGGGCCTTGGGAATGGTGACTCAGCGGAGGGAGCTCTGAGCTTTTGTATAGATCCCAGATTCAGGAGAATATTATGAAAATTCCGTTTTGGCAACAACCCAGGACGGGGGCGGGGGGGGGAGGAAAAGTAGGGAGTAAAGACAGGGAGAGGCAGAGGCAGAGACAAACTGACGTGAGGACAAGCAGTTAAACCATTCAGAGGTCTCTAAATCAAGATTCTTTGCAAGTTAAATAGAGACGAATAAATTGTCAGCAAGTGAGCTATGACACTTAAAGTTATGCAGATACGTGTGCAAATGAATTCCCCAAGTGAGTTCTTTTTTTTCAAGTCCTTTCTCTTCTTTTCATTTTCTCTCCCCTTTCGCCACCTACCCTTTTCCTACATCGGAGCTGTTGTCGGGGTGCCGGACGGAGGGGAAGGGAGAAAAGGAACCAGGATTGCAATCTTCCCCCAGCGAAACCAGCCCTTTGCTGGCTTGATCGAGGATCGCGGAGAGAGTCACAGTCCTGGGAGGAAAAAGAAAGTGTGGACGCTGGGAGGAGTGGAAAGCTTGACCCCCAAACCCGCTGGAGCCAAGGCAAGCTTTAACAGTGTGCTTGCCTCTTTTCCCACCTGCTGCAGTCCCTCCCTGCCCAGGCTCTAAGGCTTCCAAGCCACTTCCTTCCCCGAGAGCCTCCGGACTTCGCTCCAGCTCCACTCTTCCAATCCAGCTCAAGGGGCCTGGGCAGGACGAGCTCCAGGAACCGCCAGGGCCACTCTGTCACTGCCACCACAGAAGCAGCAGGTTCTCGGGTACTGGCAGAGGCAGCAGTGGCCGGGAGCATCTTCCCCCTCCCTTTTCCTCCACTCCCTTCCCCTCCCCCCTCCCTCTAACCCTCCCCCCCACCCCCTCATCCTCCTAGGGCCGGCTCCTGAAATTCTTTGCTGCTATTGGTGGGCATAAGATTGGTGGGGCGGGGCCAACCCAGGCCGGTATCACATGGAAAGCCTCAAAAGAGCTGAGTATATTGCAGAGCCCATAAGAACCCTGGGCCAGTGTAGCAGCAGCCGTCACCTCCGCTAGCAGACTGTGCCTTTGAGAATTTGGGATTGCATTTTGCTCACTCGCTCTTAAAAAACCACTGGATCTTACATGCCTCTCCTTTCCCCACTTCCACTTTATGTCCCCATGCTCCTGAGCCAGCAACAGGTAAGGGCTACTGTGTATTTTCTTCCTCCCTTCCCTCTTGCAGTATGTCTCTCCTGGGGGAGCAGATCTGAGCAGTCCGCCTATTCTCCTTTTCTCGGCCCCTCTGCTTACAGAGGTCTGCAACTGTCATTCCGGCGTGGTGCTCCCCCACGCGCCGGAATCCCATATCATGCCTGTAATGCCTGTAGTTTGTGTGTGCCCAGGAACATCCCCAGAGCTAAAAATACAGACATGCTTGGAACAGTTGAGTAATAAAAACAGATTTCTCTGCAGCATCTGTTTGTGCTCATAACTTCCACTGCACCAGCTGTAGAGAGATACCGAGTTGGGAGCAGGGGGTGAGTGTGTGTGTGTGTGTGTGTGTGTGTGTGTGTGTGTGTGTGTGTGTGTGTGTGTGTCCTCTCTAAGGAAGAGGGGGACCAGGGAATTGATCCCAAACCTTAATAGTTCTATCGTTCAGTCTTTGGCGTGTTATTTCTTTATTTATTTTCCTAGTAGTTTCTATCGTAGCTTAGAGAAGTCTCTGAGCAGAGTGAGCTTTCCAAAGTTGCTTTGGTGGATGGATAGGAAAGTGGGAGTCCAGCTTTCGTTGAACTTAAACCTGAAAAAAAGCCCATTAAACTTTCCTCTGTCACAAATTGCCTTTCAGTCTCCTATGCAATGTAAACTATTCTTATTAATATTGATAATGCATCATTTGGCAGCAGTGTAGAATCAGGGAAGGACATTGTGGTGGAATGACTGTTCTGAGGAAAGATTGCATCATAACTCTGGTTTATCATGACGATTTAAAAAAAAAAAAGGAGAAATAGGAAATAGCAGGCTTTTTATGATTTCCCATTTCAGTAGTGTGTTAACCAGCTTATCTCTGGCTGAAAATTTACACAGATTTCCAGAAAACTCAATTTACCTGTTGTGTAAATGATGAGGCTAGCCTAGTGTTATCTGAAAACCTTTTTTGCTTATGCAAAGAATGCATGTCTCTTGCATCCTTTATTATTATTTTTTCTTCCACATCTCTAATCAACAGGCTGTCAGGCTTCCTCTAGCTAACTATTGTGTTATGCATTCTGTACCTTACCTTTATACTTGTTTGCTTTTCCATCCTAACTGCCAACATTTCAACATCACCCACTCCACACTCCCATGAGTATTTAATTTATTTTACCATCATCTAGAAAAGTTGATGCTTCAAAGAAGCAAGGTGTTATTCCAGAGCTAGAGGTATTTATGTTTGGAGGGGGGAAGGGTGGTGAAAGGAGGTGATGAATTTTCCCTAGCTTCATTTTATTTTTTTATACTACATTGACTTTTCTTCCTTCCTTCCTTTTTTTTTTTTGTACAAGCTGGTGTCCATCAAGAGTCTATTCTGAACATTTGTTAAGATGGATTTTTATTTTGAAAAAGTTTTAAGCCTGTCTAGAAGCACAGGTCATATATAAAGCTGATGAACAACTTTTCAACAGCAATAAGACTGGCTGAAGTTCATCATACCTTTACCTGAGCAGATTATTTAATGTTTTAAATATTTTAACAAAGTAGATGTTTTAATGCTAACTGGGTATATCGGTTTCATTCCATGGGCTTATATTGGCTACATATACATATGTCAGAATTGTTCAGATAATTTTCAAATTGAGAAATGCCTACCCAGGATTTCCTCGTCTTCCCCTTCCTCCTCCTCCTCTTCTGTTTACAGAGCTCTGAAGAGGTTGCCTTGCTAGCACTTGTGCTCACATAGCAACATGTGCCCTGAGCATACTCAGGGCTGGTCTATATGGCGTCAGCTGGGGAATATCTGCTCTAAACGCTCATTAGCAGCTCTCCCTTACAGCCCAGTACACTTATCATTCCCTCCTTTAAATGAGAAATTCTTGCATACTGTATTTCTGACTTTTTCACTAAGAATCATTACCATATGAGGAAAATCAGTGGGTCCTTTGAAATGTCTTTTTCTATTCTGATAAACTGATAGACTCCTATCTCCAATTTTTGCAATGGGGGAATTATTCCAAAGTTCTTTTATTTGCCTCTTCTCCCCTGTTTCACCCTCCACAGATTTCATATGTCTCATCTCCACATCTACCTAAAATTAAAATGTAGAGGGTTTTTTTTTTCCTATGCCTTACACTTAATTTTGTCTCAAGCCTATAAATAGATTTGACGTGAACAATGCCACATGTAGTCACTCAGTTTCCCAGTGCAGCTTTCTGCTTTGCTTATTATGGACTGGGATAAAATGATGGGCTGATGCTAGAATCCCAGAAACCTCCTTGACAGGAAAGAGATTTTATGGTTTGAGAGTTCATTAAATAGAGTAATGATGCCATTGAGTTCTAGAGATCAAGGAGATCAGTGGGATTTCTGTTGTGTTCACCTCATCTCACCTCACATCCCTTCTCTTTTTTTTCCCCAGAAGTTCATTTAAATTTGTGCCTGATTATTCATGGTTATTAAGCCTTATCTCATGAAGTTTTTCATCAGCTGCATGTTTCCTGTTAGATCTTGTTTCGGGTGTTCTGGTCACCCCATAATACCCAGGCAAACTGGCAGGCATGTCTGTCTCTACAGTAAAATATGAAGATAGTTATATCAAACTCCAACATATGTCCTAAAGTATCATAATGTAATCAATTCCAAGAAGCCATCTATATCTACATACATGACCGAAGCTTAGGAACATCTTCTTTAGGTGTTGAAGGATACAATTTCCCAAAGTAAGTGTTTTTATTTTGTTTTGTTTTTTTGCTTCCAAGTCTGAAACATCTGAAGTTGTAACATTTTTAATGGATGCTTTGCATATGGAACAAATTCTACCAGTGGAAATAGAACAATAATAGTCACTCAGTGCAAGCTCTTTTCAGGGGTCTAAATACAGAAAGCTATTCATAGGAAGCGGGTATTGTGTGCTTTGAGGAATTCAAACAAATGTCCCAGGGTTAAGCTTTCTGGAGGGTCCCATGTCAGAGTCGGTGGATTTCCTATGGTTGGTTAGGGAAGGGGAGGAGAGGGTGTATGGGGAAGGGTTAACCTGGAAATAGCACAGGAGCAAGGAAGTAAACTAAGGAGGCTATCTAGTCATGTTACATATTTCTCTTTCTGAAGTTCCGTATGTCTCTCTTGATGCACTTTTGAGCCAGCCACGTAACTTGGAAATTACTGTGGAAAAACATTCCCGTGCTGTAAAGGATTCTATACCCTCAGGAATGGGGGAATGTATTCTTTTGTCCAAAGAGAAAACTTCACCCAGAAGTAGACAAAATATTGAAGCAGGTGGAAGGCTAGTATGCAAATCCTTTTCATAAAGTAACTTGAAGCCCCACTCAAATTGGGCATCATTTAGGTGTCAAAAGCTGCCAAAAAATGTAACACGCATTGGAATTTTCTCAGATGACTAATCTCAGGAAATATGTGTTAGGGCACATTCTTGCATAATAATTTGGGAGAAGGAACAAGGGAGACAGAAAAGTATAATAAAGCATGTATGCATGTATTTAGGGGAAAGATAACCTTGTCTTCATTTTTAAAATGAATGCAAATAAAATAATAACAAAAATAAGGACTTACTTTTATGAATTGTGATCTAAGCAGTTAAAGTAGTATCTTATATATTAGCAGGTAGCATTGTGTGTAGTTAGAAGAAAAAATTTTTTTTTTAAATCTGGGCCCTCTCATCAGAAGATTGATGTATTTGTGTTCAGGACAATGGATGTTTATTTTAGCATTTTAAGGTTTGCAAAATGCCTTAATGTACTCTATCCCATGCACCAAACTACCTTAAGTATAAAAGACTAATTTGACTATAATAAAATCAAATAAAATAAACACCCCAGCCAGTGTATTTCCGGCACCAAATAAAGTTAATATGATTGTTCCAATGATTCTGAAAAGGAAAATATCTTGGATTATCAGGTTTCAGGTAATTTATCAAAGAGAAATATAGGTGACATGTAGTTGAGATGAAACATGGAAGTCAGTTGCTTTTATCTAGGGGAGAATAACATAGAAGGTAGAAGCTGTTTGATTATAATATTAAATAAAGCTGAGTGGCTTCTCCATAGGAACAGATAGCAAACAACAGCACTTTAGGAGAAAGAATCATTAATGATCTACCATGGCTAACTTTTTTTCTGTGTGGGAGAACACCAAGTTGGAGCAACACGAAATGAGCTCATGCTCCAGCACCACAGTGTTGAACTCCAAGCTTTTTGTTGCAAATGGCAGCTCCATCTCAGGAGAAACTCAAAACTCCTATTGCTAGGCAACAGAATCACTCCTTACCCCCTAGAGCAAATTGCCTGTCAGTCAGAATCAGTTGTACCATAGAATTCTTATCTGGCCTTTCTGGATGTTGGCTGTTGAGTGATCTAAGCAAGCCTAAACTACTAATGAAAAAAATGGCATCTAGTGAGATGAAATGAATAGAAGGCTAGCTTCCAAGTTAGGCATATCTCTCTATTTTGATACATATTGGCTTTGTGACCTTGGGCAAGTCATTTAACTCCTTAATGCCTCTAGGCAGCACTTTAAGAATGTAAGTTACAGAAAATGTGCTTACTTGCACTGGTAGGGGCAGTTTTCTCTCAGAGGAGGAAGCCGTTTAGGTAAATTAAATCACAGGTCTAGCCCATATCACTATCATCAGTTTTGTTTGCCCATTTATACAAAATGGACTTTTGTTTTTTAAGTTCAGCTAGATGATAACTGATCTTTTTTTTTTTTATTCCCTTATTGGATCCACAATTCCATTGTTACTCTAGGCACTGAAGTCTAAAGTGGAGAGGGTGCTGGCCTTAAATTCAGGGAGACCTGGGTTCACTTCCTGCTAAGAATACTTATTAGCTGTGTCATCCTATGAAAGTCACTAACCTCTATTAACCTCAGTTTCCTCATTAGGAGGATGATAATCTACCTCATTATCAGCCTTATTATGGAAATCAAAAGTGATGATGTATGTAAAGCAATTTACAATTTACAAAGTGCTATGTAAACATCGACTACTACTACTACTATTTTGTACACATATGATGTTACCTAAATATCTTTTAGTTTCTTTTTAATGAACTTTTAGCCTTACATCAAACTTCCCAGGTTGGTAGGTGGAATAAATTAGAATACTACATCAAGGGAAGGAGCAAACAGGGTAAAATGAGGCACAGCAATGGGAAATTGCTTACTCAAGATCCTTGACTGTGCCCGGAGTCTCAAGTTCTAATTAGAAGACTTTGTAACTAATCACTAGTCCATGTTTACAGTTTCATGCATCAAAATTTAGCAAGGCATGAGAGAGATAATCAGAGGGACCAAATACTAAGGGGCAAAAGAAGAGAGAACAACATGACAAATTTGCATTGCATCCTAAGGTAACTTCATTATTTTATGTTAAAACTTTTTCAGGAAATATAAAAACAACTGATCTTTGACAGGAGCTACACTTGACAAGATTATGCATAGTTCTTTATTTTCTAATTCACAATCTCTCTCTCTCTCTCTCTCTCTCTCTCTCTCTCTCTCTCTCTCTCTCTCTCTCTCTTTTTGCAGAGCATATTCTCCGGATGCCAGATAAGTTTCTAAGGTAACATCTGCATGTCAGTAGACAGTCCTTGGTAGACCCAAGGCACCTGGAGACTTCCATCTCTACCATTTTTTTGCGTGTGTGTGTTCTTCCTTAGCATTCAAAACTGTTTCTCCAAAGGGTTCTGCAGAAACTCAGACTGTTTTCTAAAGCAGAATCACCTCAGTCCACAGCAGAAGCGATGGGCAGTGTGCGAACCAACCGCTATAGCATTGTCTCTTCAGAAGAAGATGGCATGAAACTGGCCACCATGGCAGTTGCAAATGGCTTTGGGAATGGCAAGAGTAAGGTCCATACTCGACAGCAGTGCCGGAGCCGCTTTGTCAAGAAAGATGGTCACTGCAATGTCCAGTTCATTAATGTGGGTGAGAAGGGACAGAGGTACCTGGCAGACATCTTTACCACATGTGTGGACATACGTTGGCGGTGGATGCTGGTCATCTTCTGTCTGGCTTTTGTTCTCTCGTGGCTGTTCTTTGGCTGTGTGTTTTGGTTGATAGCACTACTTCATGGGGACTTGGATGCACCTGATAACAACAAAGCATGTGTATCTCAGGTCAGCAGTTTTACTGCTGCCTTTCTTTTTTCCATTGAAACTCAGACAACAATAGGCTATGGCTTCCGGTGTGTCACTGATGAATGCCCCATTGCTGTTTTCATGGTAGTGTTCCAGTCCATCGTGGGTTGCATCATTGATGCATTTATCATTGGTGCAGTCATGGCTAAGATGGCAAAGCCAAAAAAGAGGAATGAGACTCTTGTCTTCAGCCACAATGCTGTGGTCGCCATGAGGGATGGAAAACTGTGCTTAATGTGGCGAGTAGGGAACCTCCGGAAAAGCCACTTGGTGGAAGCTCACGTACGAGCACAGCTCCTCAAATCCAGAATTACATCTGAAGGAGAATACATCCCACTCGATCAAATAGACATCAATGTGGGCTTTGACAGTGGAATCGACCGTATATTTCTAGTCTCTCCAATTACAATAGTCCATGAAATAGATGAAGACAGTCCTCTATATGACTTGAATAAACAGGACATGGACAATGCAGACTTTGAAATTGTTGTAATACTAGAAGGGATGGTAGAAGCCACTGCTATGACAACACAGTGTCGTAGCTCTTATTTGGCAAATGAAATACTTTGGGGTCACCGCTATGAGCCTGTCCTCTTTGAGGAGAAACATTACTACAAAGTGGACTATTCGAGATTTCACAAAACATATGAAGTGCCCAACACACCTCTTTGTAGTGCCAGAGACTTAGCAGAAAAGAAATACATTCTCTCAAATGCTAATTCCTTTTGCTATGAGAATGAGGTTGCACTCACAAGCAAAGAAGAAGATGACAGTGAAAACGGTGTGCCTGAGAGCACTAGCACAGACACACCCCCTGACATAGACCATCACAACCAGGCTGGGGTGCCCCTAGAGCCCAGACCACTAAGGCGAGAATCAGAGATATGACTAACTGGCTTCTCTTTCAGGATGTGACTTTAAAACACAGTCTGTTGTTGGTCAAAGGCACATTAGGCTGAAACTTGGCCCAAACAGTTTGCAGATGATGGTACTGGTGAAGAGATATATCAAGGCAAGCAGCCGCAGGGGATGGAGGCTGGTATTAGGGTTTCAAAGGGAAGATTGCAGAGTTGGAGCATTAATATAAAGCACTAACATGTCTACGCATGATCAGATGGCACATATATGTTGTAGAATAAATTATTATTTTTGAGATAAAACTTGAACTTGCAGGCAAGTGTTGGTAGGGTTTGCAACTTTTCCAGAATACTTCTCTAGGGAACAAGAATGTTTTTAATGGCATAACAAAGGCAAGACTCTGCCTTAATTTTTTTGGAAAAAAAAAGCTGCTGCTAACTACATGAACAAAAATTATATTTTTGTTGTAGTGTAGTTTTTATTTTATATAATTTAAAAATCAGTGTTGGAACTTTGGTGAAAGCTCATGATACTCTTCAAAGTGGCAAATACTTGGCTAGCAGATGCCAAACCAAGAGCCGGAACTTTTGAGGCCAGTAGTTTTTTTCTCTAGAATGGATTTTTCTCTCCCTGGTTACATAAGGGGCATTATGTAACGCAAGCCAAACGGTAGCTTCCAAGGATCTCTTCTCCATGATTTTTAATGAGTTATCTCAAATTGTAAGTTAAACTACCTAAAACAGAATACCAAAGATAATGCATAATTTTGCACAGTTGAGCTTACTTTCAAAAGGAAAACTAAAAGTCAACAACAACAACAATAACAACGAAAAACAGACTGCTTAGGAAAAACAAAACAGGAACTTAACATCTTGAGCCTCAGTAGACTGGAACTGCCCCATCATTTTGCACCTTATTCAGAAGACAGAGCATGAGACATAGAGCCTAGGAAAGTGCAACATTTCCCCCCTTCATGCAACTCCGTTATTTTTAGGGGGGAAGGAAAAAGGAAGTGAAATTTCAAAAGATACACAGAGGGGAAAAAAATGACACAAACCAACATCTGTTCTCTGCTTGCTAGGTAACATCAAGCAAGGCTGCTTCAGAAGGTCAAGTGGGTTGTTTTGTTTTAGGTTGGGGTTATTTTGCACATTCCGAAACTGCTTCTAAGAGGTAGTGTCCTGGTCTAGCTGAGTCTGCATTCTGAAAACTGAGCCATCCAGCAGGAAAAAGAGGCCATGACTGAACCCCCTTGACTGTCATTCCAGTTCCAGTTACACTCAAGCCAGGCTCAAACAAGGCACCGAGCCGCACCCTGAGGGTCACTCTCTCTTCCTAAGGGCATCTGGGAAGGGCTGTACATGTCACACAGGACTGTAAATGACAGGAAGGTAAAGCAGGGGAAGGTGTGGATGTGCCACTCTGATGCAGCACAGGAAGAAGAGGGGAAAGGTTGTTTTATTTATTATTATTATTATTGTTATTATTATTATTTTTGGCCAAGGGAAGGGTGACAAAATGTAATCATTTTCTAGGGTCAAAAGAAAAAAACATTTAAACAATAAGCAAAATAAGGAGTGAAGGGGATAATTCTGTCAAAGAGTTGTTTTCTCCTTCATTTTTGCATACTCAGTTGAGTGCACACTCAGTGTTGGTCATTGTCTCCCATGGAGCCCTAAAGCATATATACATATATATTTTTAAATGATATGCTGGTTTCTCTGAAGGCTATTCTTTTGCCTTACTTGCTTTAAAACCTCCTGCCATACTAGCTCTATAAAGAGACTTAGATGTTGCTTAGAAATCCCTCATCTGAGTCCTATGGTTACTGACTTCCCCCTACCCCACGAACCCCATCTTAATCTAAGTCTCCAAGTCAGCTCTTATGGTATTAGATCACTGTATGCCATTAAAAAAATAGCTTGTTCTAATGTCATAGTTTTTGTAAATGGACATCTGTGATGATCTCTGATCGTTGAACATCCCTACCTGAAGGAAATGCCTGCAGCAGCCTGTGGCATCTGCCACCTCCATGGTTCTGAAACTGGGGAAAGAGTTGCATTGAAGAGCAAATCTGGATAAGAAAGAGGATGGAAGATACAGCAGAGGGAGGTATATATAGGGAAGAGAGGCTTTTAAAAAGGAGAGGGAGATCAGTAGGGCTTAGGAATTGAGGGCACAAGGAAAGAACAGAAAAACGGATGGTCCTTGACAACGAAGGCAAATGATTTTTTTAAGTGCTGCTATATATGGGAACGTCCTTGCAAAGTATGACAGCAACCAAACCAAAGAGTGTTCAGTGACATGTAAAACAAGTGAAAACACCATTGGGAAGTGGATAGGTTCAGTGGAGGTTATTTTCCTCCTTACCCCCCCCCCCCAATACACAGAGCCATGACTTAAGAGATTTGAGATAGATGAAAGGGGTGGAGGAGTAAGGATGGATGCTGGCATATTTAACTTTATTTCTAAAAGAAAAACAAATTAAAATTTCTGCTGCACAGGTTTGGGGTTTCCTTTTTTTCACAAAAATTTTTTTGCAGAAAATACATTTTTAAAGTGTACATTTTATACAGTTTATCAGATATTTTCATATTTAAAGCCAAATGTAAATAGACGTCTGTAAAGAATAAAAATGCCATAGGAAGTATAAATTTCAGTGCAACAAATTTTGTTAGCTAGTACCTATATGCTGCTGGTTAGCATGGTTTTAGCAAATATCCCAAAACCTCATAGGGCTCTTAATGCTATGGGCTTCTGTTATTTATTTAAGCATGGACTTTTAATTTGAAAATATTTTCTAGTTACAGGCATTTTAAACAAGCTTTCAGATGGCTAATTTGTCAACAGTGGAGACTTAGACAATGCACTGCTCTCCTTGCTGGATTTGTTTGTTTTCCTTTTCTTTTTTTCTTTGCTTTGAACCCTTTGTACTTACTAACTGGATGTTAGATGTTTCCTTACAGAACTTGCAAATCTGACACTTGGGTGCAGGTGGGAGCCACTGTGAAAGTGACAAATATAAATCTTAGAGCCTTCCCGGTTCCTTAAGTGTGGCTTCTCTATTTGCAAGCACAACTACCGTTGGCCTTACTTAGAATTGTTCCTCCTGATACTGCTTTCACCCCTTTCCAAGATGGTATGGTTCAGAGACTTGGACGGGAATTTTTTCCCCTGGGTTTCTTGTTATATATTTATATTTTTGTTAATGGGGGAAGAGAAGACTCAGACATAATGACTATATTTTGCTAAGTGAGACAAGAAGTTTTCTATCCTTCGAAGAGAATACTTGAATGAGACATTTTAACAATGTCATAAAAATAACACTGCAGCCATTTCCAAATTCTGAAGTTATTTTCCCCCCTTATCTCATCCTTGGTTATTATTCACTACCACCTCCACCTCTACCACCTCCACCACCTCCACCACCTCCACCTCCTCCTCCTTCTCTTCATCTGATTAGAAAGTACTGATGCTTGTTCTGCTTAATTTCATCTACTCACTTCCTGCAATTTATCAGATTAATTCCATTAATCACCCCCTCTCCCCCTACTAAAGAAAGACAGGATCTGCTAAGTTTTCTTGGATTAAGTTCTGGTTTTCATGTTAAAATTAGAAGGTAAAAAACAGAAATTCTATATTGTAGAATCTTTCAGACTCTCACTGGTTGTTCTCTTATTAAAGATAAAGAGTGTTACATGATGCCCACCACTCCTTTACCAACTAGATCTATTTTCCTATAACTGGCTTTCAGCTCTGGCAAGATGAACAATCTAGCATTTGACAATCGTTGTACATTACTATGTTCCTGTTTGCCATCTTTTTTTTTTTGTATCAAAGTCTTCCTATTGTACTGCACAAATCATGGATTGTACATATTTTTATATATTATGTCTTATTTTATTATTTCTAAATAAAAATCCAAAATATTTTAAAAAAACATATCTTAAGGATTTTTGCATTTCCTTTAAAGAAAAAAAAAATACAGTACTAATGAATGGACAATAACTATGACACAATGCAAAATCTACCACATAATGGGACATAATCCCTGAAGCCTAGAATGAATGGGTGAATTGAAATGTAAAGAAGAGGCAGGTGCAGCACAATAGCAAATTAGCCTAATCTAATATAAAAGGAGGTCTTTACCTTCCTCATAGTCTAGTGCCAAAAAAATAAAACTAAAGAACATTGCTCAGGTGATGTGGGCAGGAGGGTGGTGCTTTGCATACAAGGATGAAAGCAGCTTGGAAGGATTTTGGAAGCTTTTACAGCAAGGTACTTTTTTCCCTTTCTAAGTATTCTATTTTTAGGGGAAGCATGATTTTTGTGAACAGAGAGCTGGTCTCAGAGGCAAGGAGACCTCAGATACAGTTTTTCCTCTGATACATACTGGCTTTATGACCCTGGGAAAGTTAATGCACCAGAAGAATTCTCCTCCAAAAGGTAAGATTTGAGCTGCGTCTTAAAAGAATCCGGGGAAGCCCAGAGGCAGAAGTGAATGGGGGTTGGGGGTAGCTCAACCCATTCCCTATCCCTAAGCATTCTATTATATTTTCCACATGGCTTTGAAGGAAAGGAAGTCTGCTTTTCCATGATTTTCCCTTGTCTGGTCACTTCATTTTCAGGACCATGTGTCTCAAAAACCATTTTACAGTGGGACTGCTATCCAAACGTTTGTCAATCAATTAACATTTACCAGACACTGTGCTAAATTCTGGGGAAACAAACAAAGGCAAAAAAAAAATAAGCCAACAACAAAACAGAACAAAAAACAGTCCCTGCTCTCAAGAAGATTCCAGTCTAATGGAGGGGGGCCATGGAAACAACTATGTACTGTACAAGCATGACACAGACAGGATGAATGGGGGGCGGGGCAGTTTCAGAGGGAAGGAACAAGGATTAAGAAAGACCAGGAAGCACAATTTTTTTTCTGAGAATTGAAGGAAGCCAGGGAAGCCAGGAGGTCCAGAGGAGGAGGGATAGTGTTGGAGGCAAGGGGGAAAGGCAGTATAAATGCTCAGAGTCCAGAGAGGGAGGGTCCTTTGGCGGGGGAGGGAGGGGAAGGGGGGTGTGGAACAGCAAGGAGGCCAGTGTCACTGAGTAGTATATATGACAGAGTAAATGGAGGGGAGTAACATTTAAGAAGACTGGAAGGATAGGAAAGGGTTAGGATGTGATAGATTTTGAAATCAAACAGAGGATTGCATATTTGATCCTGCAGGAAATGAGATGAATCTAATCCTAATTTGTGATGCAATAATTTTAGTTTTAAAACTCTCAACTCATTGACAAAATCCTCACCTTCTGCTGGGTTCTTTGTTGCTCTATCAAGATGTACAGCTGCCTTACAAATTACAGTCTTTAAGAGCTGATACTTAAGAGAAATACTATGATTTGCCCAGGATCACAGTACATGCGTAGAACCTGAACTCAGGCCTTCTGATTCTGGTGGGAATGTTTTTCTAATCACTTCCACAGCTTATGGTATATTTAGGAAGGTCCCCTATTTGACCCTGAACTCGTTGAAATAAAAGTGCCAGTGAAGCTTTTGTACCAAGTGCCCTGTGGGGAGTGTTCTCACATAATCAAGGATCGATAATAGAATTCACTATCCATATTAACACAAAACACTAGGTCCTGCAGCTTGGCATAGGAATTGACTCATAGGGATTGAGCCTGTGATTTTGTTGCTGTAGGTTACCCCAAGGTGAGGAAACACCCTCCAACAGTACAGGTCAACATTCTCTCTGCAATTTGTGGCATTACAGAATTGTCCAGATCCCTAAAATCATGAATGACTTGTCCAGGATCATACATCCAGTCTGTGTCAGAGACAGGACTTGAACTCTTAGCTTCCTCTGCTGGAAGACCAGGTCTCAATCTACTTCCTCATGCTGCCTCGTATAACTAGACACAGACTTGTTAAAACATGCTGTTTACAAACAAAGCATCTGTTTTTATTTTAGGCAGGCATGTACACATCCCAAAGGCAACCCTCTGACAGCCCCTTAGCCCTTGGCAACAGAGATATCAGATGACAAACATTACCTCTGAAAGAAAAAGTTCTGGGTGTTGAACAAAGTATAACATGCATGCCAGGTGTTTTCTCCTGTTTGGTCAGGCAGTCATGAATACCTGCATGGTCAGCAAAGCCTTATTGCCTTGTCCTGCCTTCCTCTTCACCTCCCCTGTATGAACTTTTCCAAGGTTGGCTGAAAGTTTCAGCAGGCATCTCTTGGCAACATTCAGTCCTGTTGGCAGCCAAATAAGACCTCCCAGGGGTTGCCATAGAAACCAGCAGAAATGCCAATGTCTGTAAAATCTTTAATTTCATCTGAGCAACTTTACTGAAGAACAACAACAAAAAAAGAGAGGTGTCCAGGGAGGAAATTATCTAAAGAGCTGTGTGTCAAATTGTAAATTGCTCTTTTAAATAAAGTATATGAGTACTTTTGCCTCTTACGATCTTGTGGGATAAATGTTGTAGATCTATCTGGAAGAGACCTCTGACTCCCTGTAATCCAGCTCCCTCCTTTTTCAGATGAGAAAACAGAGCACAAGTGAGATTAAATGACTTGCCTGGGTCACATAGATAATGTTATAGGAGGAATTTGAAGCCAAGTTTTCTGATTCCAGGGCCGGTACCCTTTCCACCATTCCTCACTGCCTCCTAACACTTTAGCACCTCTATGATTCAAACTACAAACTTGAGACTTTCTTAGGAGACCTTTCAGTTCGGGCCCTGAGGTGCTACTCAATTGCACTGAGTGTTGTTGCAAAGGGAAGTACTTTGTAAAATTCCAAGCACCACATAAATGTGAGTTATTGCTGATTAGTGTTTTATCATTAAGTCCTGTTGTTCAGGCTCACCTGTTTAATCTCATCTTGGGTCATTCCTGAAAGTTTAGTGGGGAGCATTTGGTTGCAAGTTAATGGACTATGTATCTAGCTACATGGGTTCCTTGCGAGCTGCTGAAATTGCCCTGTCTCTAAGCATTGGATGCTCTAAAACTTTCTGTGAGTTTACAGTGACTCTGTAAGATAATTAAGGGACAGGAGAATGCCCCCAAAAGCAATTAGAAGAGGAATCCAGCAAAATATTTTTTGCTCTGCTATTTAAATATGTCTATATAAATTAAGGGATGGAGGGGGTAAAAGGGTGGAGAGACACAAAATACTTCAATCATGACACTTTGCACCTGGAGTGAAATGTTTCAGCTTTGCCAAAGCCTTGCTATGCTGGCCATATTTAAGATGATGAACAGTCTGATCATTCCCTAAAGTAGCTATCGGGTTAGGTTAGTTTCTGCCAAAAGAACAATTTACCTCTTCTTAGGATTTAGTGGCAGAATATATGATGGAACAGAGGGCAGAATAACAGCATGATGTGAGAGATGGGCTGTGTTGTGAAATCAAAGTTTGATTTGCTATCAGAGAACTGAATTTGGATGCTGGCTCTGCCACTAACCAGCTGTGTGACAGTAGGTAAGTTAATTACCTTTGACTCATTTTCCATTGTAAAGTATCAGGGTGGTGAATTAGATCAGAGGTTGCGAACTTAGAATCTGTAAACATTTTAATACATATTTTGAAAGTTGTATTTCAATACGATTGGTTTCCTTTGAAATTTCGTGTACTACAAGAATTTAAAAACATTCTGAAAAGATTTCCATAAACTTTACCACTTACCAAACGGATTCTGATCCACGGCACAAAAAAAGTTTAAACAATCCCAAACTAGATTATCTTGAAGGTCCTTTCTGGATCTAAATCAATGATCCCATAATGATTCCATACTTGACTTTTAAGATTCTTCATGGTGATTTCCATGAGGTAGGTACAGTATTAATTTACATAGGGAAATACAAAAGCACACGGTAAACCTAATGGACAGGAGTTTTATTCTGAGACTCTTCAATGTGAGCTTTTACAGACAGAAAATTGTTTTTCCTTGATTTTCTCCTGTTGTGTCACTTGATTTTGAATACTATGTGTCTCAAAAACCATTTTACATTGGATTTGACATCCTGTTTTTATATTGATTAGTAATATTCTCATAGGAGAGAAATTTAATCCTTAAATGAATAAAGTACCTAAAGATCTTTCTGTACTTTAAGAACTGGCAGCCTAAAGTTCCAGAATGTTATAGCATTGGAGGGTTCATGTTCAAGTCTATTAATAACCTGACATGTCATGACACTCAAGTATCTGGTCAAACTTGTCCTTACAGAACAGAAATGCTGATCTTTGGAAATATCCAATGTAGGAAATTGATTGTTTTAAGAGTATATGTTCTATAGACAGCTCTTTGTGTCTAGCAAGATATAATAAAGCAAAGGAATGTTCTCAAACAATATCTTATAAAAACTAGGCCAAGAGTACTGGATACAAAGGCATATAGCTAAATGTTTCTTAAAACAAATGCCATACAAACAAAATGAGTTTATCTAAAGAGGTTTCGTAGACTCAATTACCCACACACATGAAAAAAAAATGACAAACAAAACTGCTAAAGAACTTTTAGTATCCTTGAGGACTCCTTATGATGTGAGAAATAGAAATTATTCTGTCTTAATGAAACTGATACAATCAGTTACAATTCTGTTGCCCTAGTGGAAAGATGTAAAAGCCTTCCCACTGAGACAGATACAGACAAACAGACATGTACACGCATACACACACACACACTTTGACTAACTTAGGTAATGAGACTGAGTTAATTCTCCTAAAGCAAGGCTGACTGCATGGTCTTCACGGTTCTGACCCTTACAGAATCAGGAATGAATTTCTACTACTGTTGACTCAAGCTCCCATTCTAGTGTGGTTTCCCCCAATGTCAAATACCAGTGATGAGCACACTGGTTCAATTTACCCAAATAACATCAATTAGCTTTTGCAAAGGATATTTACTGCAAAGATATTAAAAAAAAACAGACATTCCAAATATTTTATCCCAACTTTGGGGTGCATATCCTCACAGTTGGGGTTTGTAAGAAGGGTATACAATTAAAGAGAAAGAGGCAAAAAGAGCAGGAATCACATTAATCTCATGCTTATCTGAATCAGACAAAAGAAGGTTAAGCAGATCTTTTTTGTGTGTGTCACATACATACAGTTTCATATAGAAATATATCAAACACAACTGGAAAACAGTGATAGAGAGAAACGAGAGAGATTAACAAGGGAGAATAAACTTTCAGAGTGAAAAATTACAAGTAAAAACTATCTTCATCTTTAGAGGGCAGAACATAAATAAGAGATTAAAACTAAAGAAAATGAAGGAAAAATTCAATGACCAGAGTTTTAGGTGACAAGAAGAGAAGAGTCAATGAAGTTAATGCAGATCACTTCAAGTACTATTGAACACATTTTTTTCCTTTTTGCTATATTCTTATTTGCAGCAGGATGATGGAGCTGGGTGGAAGGGAGATGAAAAAGTTTAATAAGATGTGATGTAGAGAAGTAGACAAATAATAATAACTGTGATGATTAATGGAATGAATTCACCCATAAAAAGAAGATAGTAGAATGAATTAGAAAGTGGACTCTCACATTATTATTTAAAAGAAATATACTTGGGGGCAGCTAGGTGGCACAGTGGGTAGAACACCGGCCCTGAAGTCAGGAGGATCTGAGTTCAAATCCAGCTTCAGACCAAACACTTGACACTTACTAGCTGTGTGACCAGGGTCAAGTCACTTAATGCCGATTGCCTAAAAATTTAAAAAAAAATTAAAAAAAAAGAAATATACATGAAACATAAGGATTCACATGGTTAAAGTAAGGGGTTAAAGACAAAATATATTATGCTTCAGGCAAATGCAGAAAAGGAGGAGTAAGCAATCATGATCTTAAATAAGGAAGCAATAGAAATAAACATGATTAAAATAAATAAATGGAGAGATTACATTACTCTTAAAAGCATCAGAGATAGTGAAATAATATATTCACTGCATGGTACTTTAAAGGAAAGTTAATTGAATTTCTGGGAAGGGAAAAAAGGAATAAATATTAACATAACACCTACTATTTGCCAGGTACTGTGCTAAGAACTTTTACAAATAATATTTAGTTCACGTTTGAAGTCAGTGGGAAAGGAACCAATAGATGAGAGAAATTAAAGATTAGTCCATTAGTCAATAAGCATTACTAATGCATTTTAGGAAAAGTACAGAGGCAGCTGAATGAAAGATGTTATTTCTATGCTAGGCACCTTGCTAAGCACTGGGTTAGCCAAGGAAGACAAAAAGATAGGCCCTCTCCTCAAGAAGCACACGTTCTAGCAGAGGAGACAACATGCAAATAATTACATGTAAATAAAATATAATTTCATAGGGAAGACTAGATCATACACAACAGAAAGCTTTCATACCATTAATATAATGAATGGTAGAATCATTATGTTAAGAGAAGTGATGCAATGAGCTTCCCTGCAAAACTAGAAAGCGTTAAAGGCAGATAAGGTCCAAAATCATTAGCTCAGGTGTATTTCTCTAATCAATAGTGATTTAGAGCATTTTTTCATATAACTATAAGTAGCTTTGATTTTTTTTTCTCTTCTGAAAATTGCCTGTTCATATCCTTTAACCATTTATCAATTGGAGAATGACTCGTGTTCTTACAAATTTTACTCAGTTCTCTATGTTTTTGAGCAATGAGGCCTTTATTAGAGAAACTTCGTATAAATTCCCCTCCCCACCAGCTTTCTGTTTTTCTTCTAATCTTGGCTGCATTGGTTTTGTTGCACAAAACCTTTTAAATTTGATGTAATTAAAATTATCCATTTTACTTCCTGTAATACTCTCTACCTTTTGTTTACTCATAAATTCTTCCCTTATTCATAAGTCTGACGGGTAAAATATTCCATGCTCTCCCAATTTGATTGTGGTATCACTCTTTATGTCTACATCATGTACCCATTTTGACATTATTTTGGTATATGGTATGAGATGTCATTCTATATCTGGTTTTTGCCAAACTGCTTTCCAGTTGTCCCAGCATTTTTTGTCAGATAGTGAGTTCTTGTCCTAAAAGCTTAGATCTTTGCATTTATCAAACACTGAACTGATATAGCCATTAGTTAATGTGTATTGTGTACCTAATCTATTCCACTGATCCATCCTTCTATTTCTTAGCCAATACCAGATTATTTTGATTATTACTACTTTGAAATACTTTTAAGATCTGGTACTACTAAGCCACCTTCCCTTACATGTTTTTTTTTTCATTAATTCCTTTGATATTCTTGATCTTTTGTTCTTCCAGATGAATTTTGTTATGATTTTTTTTAGCTTCATAAAATAATTTTTGGTAATTTGATTGTTATTGCAGTGAATAAGTAAATTAATTGAGGTAGAATTATTATTTTAATATATTGTCTCAGCCTATCCATGAGCAATTAATATTTTTCCAATCAGTTAGATCTAACTTTATTTCTGTGAAAAGTGTTTTATAGTTATGGTCATATACTTCCTGGGTTTGTCTTTACACATAGACTCTAAATATTTTATATTATTTGCACTCATTTTAAATAAAAATTATCTTTCTACTTCATGACTGTACTTTGTTGGTAGTATATAGAAATGCTGAAGATTTATGTAGGTTCATTTCATATTTCACAAATTTGCTGAAGTTGTTAATTATTTCAACTATTTTTTCAGTTGATTCTCTAGTATTCTTTAAGTATACTATCATATCTGCAAAGAGTGATAGTTTTGTTTCATCATTGCTTATTCTAATTCCTTCAACTTCTTTTTCTTCTCTTATTGCTGTAACTGATTGCTATCTTCTGTAAACTAACAGATGAGAAGTTCCCAAATAACAAATACAAACCTACAAAATATTCCTGAAATTTAAACAATTTAATATTACGAGAACCAGAGGATCAGTACAGAAAGACTTGTCTTTCACACCTGCCTGAATGCAATGTTGATCCATAAAACATTTAAGAATAATATTTTGGTAAATGTTGCCATGTACTCACTAAAATCACATGCAATAGAAGTTTTCAAAATAGAGACCCCGTAGAAAAATGAAAACCACTTGGAAACAAGACAAACATATATACATCATCCAGGTCATCCTTTTAGCTGTTTGATTTGCCCTGGAGAGATTTTCAAGGAGTTGACAGACGATATGCTTCCCCAACTGTCTTATTCAATTATAAAAAGCAGTCAATCTATTCATTTGTTTAGTAGTTAGGAGAACATTAACTACACAAGAGTCATACCAGAGTAGCACCTTGCACTTGAATTATTTCTACTTGAGCTACATCAGAAAGATAAAAAGAATGACCATTATGACCATGAGAACAATTATACAGGCCCCACAAGAATAACAATATTATTACTAATGCTATTAATAATAATAATACTTAATGGCCATTAAGAATGTAACAAATAAACTGTAATAGAAACAGAATATTATTACAGAGGAGAAAAACCATTGCCCACAATTATTGACATATTATTGCTCTATAAAAATTTAAGAACATTTTTATCACATAATTATAATGAATATTCATATGCTCCAAATAACATACAATAAAAAGCTTTCAAAATATGGATATTCAGAAGAAGAAATCAAAACTACAAGGGAACAGGATAAAGTACATTTCATTTCTCTTTTCCCAAGGATGTTTTCAGGGAAAGAAGAAAGGGGGAAATAAACAATTGCTAAGCTCCTTCTATTTGCCAGGCATTTTGCTAGGCACTTTATAAATATTAACTAATCTAATCTCACAACTCTGAGAGGTAGGTCCTTCTATTATCCCCATTTTACAGTTGAGGAAACTAAAGTAAACAGAGTTAAGTGACTTGCCCAAGGTTACACAGCTAGTAAGTGTTTGAAGACCAATTTGAACTTGTATCTTCCTGACTCCAGGCCCAGAAGCTCTTTCCACTAGATCACTTAGTTGCCTCTTACAATTCTACAGATGATAAGCTTACATCGTAAGGTTTTTATTTGATTACAAAAAAGTCAGCCATTTTATCCACATGTACAAATATTAAACTGAAAGAATAATAGCTTGTCCCAGAACTTTAGCTTGTCACCATGAAAAAAGTTGAGAAAAAAGAATCTTTGTATTTTTTCGCTCTTTAAGCTTCTCAAAGCATTCTCATTTATTTAAGTCTCACTAAAGTTTTTGGACATATCTGTAAAATGTAATTCCTCCCCATCCCTTATTTCTGATCTCCATGCCTCTATTTTCTTTCTTGCTTAGGTTCTGCCACTATGAAAAGTCACATCAGAAGACAACTGTCATAACGAGTGGCGAGAGCTAGTAGATCAACTTGAAGACATAATATGATCAGGGTGATCAGCAAATGACTATCCCAAATTAGAAAATCCCAGGATTTTTTTTTTGTCAAAGCAGAAACTCACTTTTTGTTGAATACCTCTACCAGGTTTTCAGTAAATCTGTCAAGTACTCAGAGTTTATTCTATTGGTGTTCACATACTTGAACTCTAACACTGTTAGAATCAAGCATTGCTTTTGTCAAAATGCTGAAGACGAAAAGCATCAAATTGAAGCACGATTTTCCTTTTATATTTGGACATCAAAATATACTTAAAGGGTAAAGAGGAAAAAGCTTATTTGGGCATATCACTCCTTTTATCTGTTTCTGTCTATTCTAAGTGGCCATCCTCAGAAGACACCAAATTCCTTGCAATTCTATTCAAAGATATTTCCCAAATATCCATTAGATGTCTATACAAGATGTTTTTCTAGGTATTAGAGATGCAAAGCAGAAAACCGATATAAACCCTATCCTCAAAGAGCTACCTATCTAGACAACAAGCATTTATTAAGGTCCTACTATGTGTCAAGGTCTATGCTGAGCATTTTCCAAATATTATCCCATTTTTTCTCACAATTACCTTAGGAGGTATGATTCCTATTTTATAGAAGAGGTAGATAGTGGATAAGTGACTTGATGAGGGTCATATGTCTTAATCCAGTTTGAAATTCAGGACTTCCTCATTACTAGTCTAGAGCTCTATCCGCTGAGCTACTTCTCTGCCGCTTCTAGTCTAATTGAGAGTTGTAACATGTACACAGCTGTAACAATGAATAGAGCACTGTCCATGGAGTCAGGAAGACCAGAATCCAAATCTAGCCTCAAATACTTACTAGCTGTGTGACCCTGAACAAGTCATTTAAACTCTCAGAAACCCAATTTCCTCATTTGCAAAGTGGGGATAGCACTTACCTCCCAGAGTTGTGAAGATAAAAAGAAATAACATTTGGAAAGTATTTTATAAGCCTTATAAATGCTAGCTATTATTAAATAAGCATAATATCAATTAGAATGTACTGGCAGAAAGGATACCTAGTTAAAGTGCTATGAGAAAGAAGAGATTTATATTCTTCTTACAGAAGAATTTATAGACATACATATACTTATGTATAAATATATTCATATATAGTATTATATAATATATTTACTACATAGGTACAAGTCTCCAAAAAAATGGAGAATAAAACTACTCAGTGTGCAATATGAAGCAGGTATGGGAGAGATATTTTTTCCTCTGCAAAAAATATATGCTTGACACAAAAAGTACAAACTCACATTTGACAGAAATAAACTTAACTAAGTGACAATAATTACTGTTATTCTCTCCTGGGAGGTTCAAACTTAAATCTAATCAAACATAAAACAGTTCTGGGGATTGTTAAATGAACTTTATTAATTTCACCATGGTTCTGCAATAGCCAGACAATTCCTGGCCCATGTCTTGTGGCAAAATTGATTTAACTTGTATCTAAACTTTGGTTGGTCGTTGTCTTGGCCAAAAGTGTTGGAGTGATTTCTGGGGATGCATCCCTTTGCTTCTAGACAGCTCCAATTAAAAGGACCTAGGACCTTTGAACTTTACAGATTCACAAAGTTGTTTCCAAAGTTGGACATGTCCTTCTTAAGACAGAAACTCATTTTCCTATGATTAGGAAAACAAACAAACAATGAAGAACTCCAAAACCAAGCCCAAGATTGCTTAGGCAGGACATATATTACTATGTGCTCATGGCTGCATGTTATCTGGAGTTGGAAGGAGGACAAGCCACTTTTCTTCTAACCTTTACAAGTAGTGATTTGGAACAGTCAGAAGAAGAGACAGGATTGAGAATAGGACCACTCCCTTTTAGATATCTGCTGAGAAATGAGTTCTTTCTATTCAACTGCCAATAATCAGACTGCCACATCTTCTGAAAGCACAAAGCTCTCTTAGCATAGTCATATAAATATAGTCATCTGGAAGCAAGAAGGACAGCTTTGCACATGCCCAGATATGGCCTTTGTCACATCAGAGTATAATACAAGAAGTCAGAGCTGAACAGATAGATTGGAAACTGTGGAGGATCTTAAATACTAGAGACAGGAATGTAAACTATATTAGGTACACAGTGGGGAGCTGGTAACAGTTTTTAGTAGAAGTGTGAAAAATGGTAGTGCTTTAGAAGGGCTATTTGCCCAGTGGTATGGAGGATGAATTAGCAAGAGAATAGATTGGAGGCAGGAAAAACAGTCAAGAACCTATATAGAGGTCTGGGACAATGGCATCTGAAATGGGAGCTTTGGCCCATGGTAGGATGGCATTGTCTGATCCCAAGGAGTCCATGACCTTTCCCAAAGAGGTTTGTTATCCTATTGATTGTAGAAAGGCAAATTAAAAGAACTCTGAGGTATCACCTCACACCCATCAGATTGGCTAATATGACAGAAAAAGGAAATGTTAAATATTGGAGAAGACATGGGAAAATTGGGACACTAATGCACTGTTGGTGGAGTTGTGAACTGACCAAATCATTCTGTAGAAAAATTTGAAACTATGCCCAAAGGGCAATCAAACTGAACATACCCTTTGATTTAGCAATACCACTACTAGGTCAGTATCCCAAAGAGATCATAAAAAAGGAAAAATAACCTATATGTGCAAAAATTTTTATAACAGTTCTCTTTGTGATGGCAAAGAATTGGAAATCGAGGGGATGCCCATCAATTAGGGAATGGCTGACCAAGTTGTGTTATATGAATGTAATGGAATACTATTGCACTATAAGATATGATTAGCGGGATGCTCTCAGAAAAAACCTGGACTTACATGGTATAGAGTGAAGTAAGCAGAACCAGGAGAACCTTGTACACGGTAACAGCAACAGTGTGTATTGATCAACAGTGAATGACTTACCTGTTCTCAGCAATACAATGATCCAAGACAATTCTAAAGGACTCAAGATGGAAAAGGCCATCAATATCCACAGAAAGAACTAATGGAGTCTGAATGTAAATCTAAGCAAACTATTTTCACTTTATGTATATATATATGTATATACACACATATATTTTTGTTGTTGTTGTTGTTGTTGTTTTGTTTTTTTTTGGCTAGGCAATGGGGTTAAGTGACTTGCCCAGGGTCACACAGCTAGTAAGTGTTATATATCTGATGTTAGATTTGAACTCAGGTCCTCCTGAATACAGGGCCAGTGCTCTATCTACTGTGCCACCTAGCTGCCCCACTTTATATTTTTTTTCATTTTTTTCTTCTTTCACAACATGACTAATAAGGAAATATGTTTTACGTGATTGCACATATATGTTCTATATCAAATTGCTTACCATCTTAGAGAGAAGGAGGGGAGAAAGTAAATTTTTTTTTAAAAAAAGTTAAATTATCTTTACATATAATTGGAAAAAATACAATATTATTTTTTAAAAGTTTAAAATTTACACTCTTTAAATATTTAAAAAGATCAACCAACTTCATCCTCATACTTATTTTTGCTTTCAAACTATTGGGATTTGTTTTTTGTTGAAGAATATGAAAAAAAATCCAGCCTCATAAAGATATGTACTTGGGAAAATGAGGAGTATCTTAATAGGAAAACAATTTGTTAGTATTGTTATAAAAATGGTTTTTTTTCTCAGTTGACCTTTGTTGGGAGTGGGAGGAAGACCCCACACCACATTTTGAGAACCACTATTCTTGCTCACGTACACACACACACACACAAACACACACACACATAGTAAATAAATAAGTAGGTTGCTTGCTCAAAACTTTTCCGCTGACAGGTAAATAATCAAAGAAGTTTAATCTATCAAAAACTACTAATTCAAGAGAAAAAACTATGAAGTCCTGGACTAAGATGGTTATAGTAGGAGTGAGGAGTAAAGACTGGATATAAGAGAGATATAGAGGCAGACATGAGAAGATGCTGAGATTGGCTAAAGAAAGACACTCACATGTAATTTAGGGGCATCCATTCTTAAGGGGTAATGAGGAATGACCAATCAGAGACTTACTAATCATCGTAGTAGGAGTAAAACCAAATAAACAACCACAATGTCATGGAAGCCAAGAGACAAGAGGTTAGTAATCTCCTTTCTTACAAACTTCATTACTGGAAGCCATTTGACAATCCCCACAATTACAAGGCGTGTGTGTGTGTGTGTGTGTGTGTGTGTGTATGTGTGACATATTCTTTACTTTCTTCTGCCACCTTAAGATAATTTCTCCACTCCATCTCTCAGTGAAATAGCTTTATTTGAATATTCTTTAGGAAGTTGTGTTCTCTCTCTGTTCATACTTTCATCTACCTAAATTTTCTCAAAATCTTAATTTCTGGTTTCTCCACCTGATTCTCTGCCATCATCCTTTGGGATCTTTAGTTATAATGTTGATGATCTCTCTAACTATAGAACTATATAATTCTCAGACTCCTATTTCTAATATTTTTATAAAATGTTATTTGATTTTTCTAGCAGTCTCTTTTATTTTTTTCAAATTCATGTAAAAACAATTTTAATGTAATTCAGTTTTTTGAAATTTTGAGTTCCAAAATCTCTTACTCCCTCCCTCCAAGTCTGTAAGCACTTACTTATTCAGGGTCATACCAATCAATTACCCAAAAAAAAAGAGAGGAGAGAGAGAGAGAGAGAGAGAGAAAGAGAGAGAGAGAGAGAAAGAGCACTAGAAAAAATATTTACAAAATTCATCTGAAAGAAGAAAAGGTCAAAAATACAAAGAAATCAATGAAAAAGAAATGTGGAGGAAGGTGGCCTAGCAGTACCAGATCTCAAACTATATTACAAAGCAGTAATAATGAAAATAATCTGATGCTGACTATGCATAGTCATGTAAAACATTTCCATATTAGCCATATTACAAAAGAAGACATAGACTAAAAAACACACAAGAAAAATTAAAACAACAAAAAAGTGTCAATCTAAATTCAGACTCCAATAGTTCATTCTCTGGAGGTGGATAGCATTTTTTATAAGGCCTTCAGGGTTGTCTTGCATCATTGTGTTGCAGAGAATAGTTGTCATTCACAGTTGATCATCACACGATGTTGCTATTACTGTGTACAGTGTTCTCCTGGTTCTGTTCCTTCACTTTGCATCATTTCATGTAAGTCTTCCCAGTTTTTTCTGAAATCATCCTGCTTGTCATTTTTTATAGCATAATAATATTCCATCATAATCATATACCACAACTTGTTAAACCAGCATCTTATCAATTTCCTATTCTTTGCCACCAACAAAAGAACTTCTGTAAATATTTTTGTACATGTAGGTCATTTTTCCTATTCTTTGATGTCTTTGAGATACAGACCTAGTGGTGCTATTGCTGGATCAAAGAGTATGCATAGTTTTATAGCCCTTTTGGCATAGTTCCAAATTGCTCTCCAGAATGGCTACATCAGTTCACAGCTCCACCAACAAAGTATTGGTGTTCCAACACTGTTCATTTTCCTTTTCTGTCATAATTAGCTAGTTTAATAAATGGCACCTCAGAGTTGTTTTGATTTGCTTTTTTCTAATCAATAGTGATTTGTTTTGACCTTATCTTGGTATAAGGTATGAAATGTTAGTCTATACTGAGTTTCTGCCAGATTGCTTTCCAATTTTCCTAGCAATTTTTGTCAAATGAGCTCTTGTCCCAAAAGCTTGGATCTTTGCATTTATCAAACACTAGGTTATTATCGCCACTTACTAATGTGTATTGTATACCTAATCTATTCCACTGATCTATCTTTCTATTTCTTAGTCAGCATCAGATTATTTTCATTATTATTGCTTTGTAATATAGTTTGAGATCTGGTACTGCTAGGCCACCTTCCTTCACATTTCTTTTTCGTTGATTTCTTTGATATTTTTGACCTTTTCTTCTTTCAGATGAATTTTGTAAATATTTTTCTAGCTCTCTCTCTCTCTGTTTTTTTTTTTTTGATAATTGATTGGTATGACCCTGAATAAGTAAATTAATTGGGGTAGAATTTTCATTTTATAATATTGTCAGCCTACTCATGAAAAATTAGTGTTTTTCTAATTGTTTAGATCTGACTTTATTTCTATGAAAAATGTTTTGTAATTGTGTTCATATAGTTCCTATGGTTGTCTTGCAGGTAGACTCCCAAGTATTTTATTTTGTTGACATTAATTTTAAATGGAATGTTTCTTTCTACTTCATGATGCTAGACTTTGTTGGTAGTATGTAAAAATACTGATGATTTATGCAGGTTCATTTTATATCTTGCAACTTTGCTGAAGTTATTTCAACTAGCTTTTTAGTTGATTCTCTAGGATTCTTTAAGTTACCATCATATCAGCTGCAAAGAGTGATAGTTTTATTTCCCCATTGACTATTTTAATTCCTTCAATTTCTTTTTCTTCTCTTAATGTTATAGCTAGCATTTCTAGGACAATATTGAATAATAGTAGTGATAATGAACATTTTTGCTTCACCCCTGATGTTTTTGGGAAGACTTCTAGCTTAACCCCATTACAGATAATGCTTGCTGATGGTTTTAGACACATACTACTTATCATTTTAAGAAAACCTCCCTTCATTACTATACTTTCTAGTTATTTTTAATGGAACAAGTTATATTTTGTAAAAAGCTTTTTCTACATTTATACAAATAATCATATGATTTCTGTTGGTTTTGTTTTTGATATGGTAAATTATATTGATTTTTTTGTTTGCATCATTTTTCAGACACGGCTGACTCTTTATGAACCCATTTTGGTTTTTTGCTTGTTTGTTTTTTGGCAAAGGTACTAAAGTAGTTTGCCACTTCCTGCTCCAACTCATTTTACAGATGAAGAACTTAGGCAAAAAGGGTTAAGTGACTTGCCCAGAGTCATACAGCTAGTGAGAGTCTGAGGCAAGATTTGAACTCAGGTCCTCCTGAATCCTTGTCTCCAATCATATCCTGCCACCCCCTCCATTCCTCCACCAACACATTTAGCAGATGATCCTAGGTTTCTATTTCACTGAGAACATTGAGACCATTTAACACAAACTTTCCTTGTGCCTTTGATCCTATACCTTCCTCTCTACAGCTAAGTGGTACAGTGGATAGAGTGTGAACCTAGAGTCAGGAAGATCTACATTCAAATATAGCTTCAGACACTTGCTAGCTGTGTGACCTTGTCTGTCTCAGTTTCCTGAGCACAATAATAACATCTCTCTCTCAAGGATGTTGTAAGGGTCAAATGAGACAGTACTTTGAAGTGCTTTGCAAACCTTGAAGTGCTATAAGTAGTGTTAGCTGTTGTTATTATTAAGACCTTGCTCCAATATTTATTCTCTCTTCAGTCTCTGCCTCTCCATTGGATTCTTATTGTATGTCTATAAACATCTTCTCTAATTTATTTTTTAGGCAATTGGGGTTAAGTGACTTACCCAGGGTCACACAGCTAGTAAGTGTTAAGTGTTTGGTCTGAGACCGAATTTGAACTCAGATGCTCCTGACTTCAGGGCCAGTGCTCTATCTACTGTGCCACCTGGCTGCCCCTTCTAATCTCTTTTTTAAAGGTCTTCCATTAATCATCACCTTTCACATGGCTATTGTACCACTTCTCTGCTGTATTTTACCTGTAAAAATCTTGAAAAAATGTCTCAATTAGAAGTGTCAAACTCTCATCTTGTAGGCAGCCACCTCCAACTGAACCAATTAAAATGTAATTGGGAAATATTTAACAAGATATACAGAAATAAAATATAGATGATGCTAATGTGTGATTTCCTAAGTCAATATACGGTTTCAGATATCAATTTCTATTTGAATTTGATACCACTGGCTATCCCCAATGCTTCTATTTTTTCACTACCCACTCTCCTCTTCTATTTAGCTTCCATCCTGATATTTACTAATAAAATTCTTCTCTCAAAAGTCATCAATACCTTCTTGGTCACCAAATCCAGTGTGTTTTATTCTCTATAATTCTTGACTTTCTTCATAGCCTTTGGTAGTGCTGTCTACACCCCTTTACCAGATCGCTTGCTTCCAGATACTCGCCTCTCATGTGGGTCTCTGCCTATCTCTCTAACTACTCCTGTATCATGTTTCCTGAATTCTTATCCTATCCTTGACTCCATAACATTTATCAAGAGTCTGTCTTCGTTTACTTCGTCATCTCACCCTAAACTCTCTCCCTTGGCATAACTAGGTCTTTACATCCTTATTCAGGTAAATCCCAAATCTAACTCTCCAGTCCTGACCTATCCTCTGAGATCAACATCTCCAACCACCTCTGGTACATCTTTAGCTAGGTATACCCTCAGGCAGAGTTGATGCAGTATATACCAAAGCTTTAGGCATTATAGGTATTATGTTTTCATATTATCTTAAGGATTAAAGACTACTTTCCTCACAACATTTGTGTGAGGGAGGTGGTATATTGCCTCCTCATTTTATGGCTGAAGAACTTAGTCTCTGAGAAACTTTGGCAGCCAGTGTCTGAGGCAGATTATGAACCTGTTTCCTGGTATCAAGTCCAGGGTTCTGTCCTTAAAACTACACTGTCTTCATAGAGGGAACAGATGTCTTCTAGTCCAATCTATATCTCTTCAAGAATTCCCTGGAAGCAGCTAGGTGGCACAGTGGATAAACTCCAGCCTTGGAGTTAAAAGGACCTGAGTTCAAATCCAGCCTCACACACTTGACACTTACTAGCTATGTGACCCTGGGCAAGTCAGTTAACCCTGATTGCATCACCAAAAAAAAAAATCTTGGGTAGCTAGATGGTGCAGTAGACAGAGCACCAGCCCTGGATTCAGGAAGACCTGAGTTCAAATCCTACCTCACACACATGACACTTATTAGCTGTGTGACCCTGGGAAAGTCACTTAACCCCACTGCCTAGCCGGAAAAAAAAAAAAGGAATTCCTTGTACAACATCCCTGAAAAGTATTCATCCAGGTCCAGTTTGGAATCTCCTGATAAGAAACTGATAAAGAACCAAAATTTTCTTTTTGAATAGCCGTAATAATAAATGTTTCATTTTATTGAGCGGAAATCTACATCATTGCAGCACTGACCCATTATTCCTAGTTCTAAATTCTAGGGCCTAGAAAGTTTGATGTAACTGTTCTTCTTCCTGATAGCCTTTCAAAAAGTTGGAACAGCTATCACATCATAGAATCACAGAACCACAGAGGTGGATGAGGTGCCATCTTGTTGAACCTACACCAGAATAAGAGCCTCTGAAATAGACCTTGGCAGGTATCATTCAGCCTTTGCTTAAAGGCTTCCAGTAAGAAGGTGTCTGCTACCTATTGAGACAGTCTGCTTTAGGTGTGCTCTGTTAGAAAAATATCCCTTGCTGCAAGTAATTCTTTGAGACTTCTGCCCCGTTGCTCCTTATCATAGGTTCACACAGAATAAGGGTCATACTTCTTCCACATGTCAAATACCTGAAGAGAGTTATCATAGTCTTACCCTGCCCCCTCCCCACTCCATGCTAAACATTCCTACTTTTTTCAACTGATGCTCCTGTGGTATAAGCTCAAGGTCTTTTGGCATCTTGGCCACCCTCCTCTGGACACTCACCAGCTTATCGATATCCTTCCTAAAATATGACATTTAAAACTAAAAAACAAAACAAAACACAGCACATTAAATACGATTGGACCAGGTCAGAGCACAGCTTGTTGAATTACATACCTCATATTTCTGTTTTAACACAGCATAAGATTGCAAAGGCTTTTTTGTTTGCCATGTGACATTGAGATAAAGTCATAAATTATAATGTGTGATAGCAATTTACTGGAATCAGTCCTTAGAAACAGGCTGAGAATCCTCTCTGGAGATTTTAAGGAAGAGAACAAACTGCTATCTGGATGGTTTAGAAATTCACCTCCCCTAAGGCAAAGATTTGGAATAGATAAGCTCTCAAGGTCCTTTCCAAGTCTCACACTAGAATACTAAAGGTTATGACTAGTCCTTTCACATCTTTATTTTTAATTATAGTGCTACTACTATGCCACATTAATAGGGATAAAGAAAGAATCAGATGAGATTATTTTATTACAATGAAAAAGAAAAGACAAGAAAGAATTATTCAAGTTGGGCTTTTCATTGATAAAGGAAAACTCTGCCTATTGTATCCTGAACTGAGCACTAGTTAGGCAATCTGTAAAACTTAATCTTTTGGAGGCAAAGCCAAGATGGCGGAGTGAAAGCAGTGACTTGCTTGAGTTCTCCCCCAAACCCCTCCAAACCCCTCCAAATACTCATAAAAAATGGCTCTAAACAAATTCTGAAGCAGCAGAACCCACAAAGAGACAGAGTGAAACAAATTTCCAGCCCAAGAAAACCTGGATGATCAGTCAGAAAGGTGTATCGCGCCGGGCTGGAGCACAGCGCAGGTGTGTGGGCGCGCAGGCCACAGAAACCTGGAGCAGGCCTCAGAGGACTGAATCGCAGGCAGCTGTGGAGGTTTCCAGACTCCTCAATCCACAATGCCAAAGACAACTTAGAAGGTCAGTGGGAAAAGTCTGTTTCTGTCAGTGCTGAGAGGAAGGTGGGGTCTCAGCTCCATTCCCCAAGAGCATGGCCCTGGGGTGGGGCAGCTGCTTCCCGAGCTTCCGGCCCACAGACTGAGGGGGAATCCAGTGGCTGATCAGAGAGGGATTGAAGAGATCTCTTTGCCAGTGCTGAGGCAGGAATCTCTTGCTTTGCCCTGTTTGGATCTGGGTCACAGTTCTGGGCAGCGTGCTGGGGTGAGGAGGAGCGCTGGTGTGGTGGAGCTTAGTGGCTGTGGAGAGGAACCCCTCCTCACAGTTACAGGACAGAAAGGAATACTTGTGGTCACAGGCCAGGAAAGGAGTAAACACCTCGCCCTTATCATACCACCTTGGAAGAACTGAAAATTTGCAGGTCCCTACAAGTATCTCTGAAAACAGCTGTACAAACCCCTGAAGCTTGGGACAGTACATTCTCCACATTGGAAGCAGACTCTTACCTTAACAAAGAGTTTAAAACTCAAGTAATTGGCCGGGATCATGAGCAAGCAGCAAAAAAGAGTCAGACTATATTATCTTACTTTGGTGAAAAAGATCAAAATATACAACCAGAAGAAGACAACAAAGTCAAAGCTCCTACATCCAAAGCCTCCAAGAAAAATATGAATCAGTCCCAGGCCTTGGAAGAGCTCAAAAGGGATTTTGAGAAGCAAGTAAGGGAAGTAGAGGAAAAACTGGGAAGAGAAATGAGAGTGATGCAAGAAAATCATGAAAAACAAGTCAACAGCTTGCTAAAGGAGACCCAAAAAAATACTGAAGAAAATAACACCTTAAAAAATAGCCTAACCCAAATGGCAAAAGAGGTCCAAAAAGCCAATGAGGAGAAAAATGCCCTAAAAAGAAAAATTGGCCAAATGGAAAAGGAAGTCCAAAAGATTACTGAAGAAAATACTTCCTTAAAACTTAGAATAGAGCAATTGGAAGCTAGTGACTTTATGAGAAATCAAGACACTGTAAAACAAATCCAAAAGAATGAAAAATTAAAAAACAATGTGAAATATCTCATTGGAAAAACAACTGACCTGGAAAATAGATCCAGGAGGGAGAATTTAAAAATTATTGGACTATCTGAAAGCCATGATCAAAAAAAGAGCCTAGACATCATCTTTCAAGAAATTATCAAGGAAAACTGCCCTGATATTTAGAACCAGAGGGCAAAATAGAAATTGAAAGAATCCACAGATCTCCTCCTGAAAGAGATCCCCAAAGGAAAACTCCTAGGAATATTATAGCCAAATTCCAGAGTTCCCAGGTCAAGGAGAAAATATTACAAGCTGCCAGAAGAAACAATTCAAGTACTGTGGAAACACAATCAGGATAACACAAGATTTAGCAGCTTCTACATTAAAGGACCAGGGCATGGAATATAATATTCCAGAGGGCAAAGGAGATAGGATTACAACCAAGAATCACCTACCCAGCAAAACTGAGTATAATCCTTCAGGGGAAAAAATGGTCATTCAGTGAAATAGAGGACTTTCAAGCATTCTTGATGAAAAGACCAGAGCTGAATAGAAAATTTGACTTTCAAATACAGACTCAAGTGGAACATGAAGAGGTAAACAGGAAAGAGAAATCATAAGAGACTTATTAAGGTTGAACTGTTTACATTCCTGCATGGAAAGATGATATTTATAACTCATGAGACCTTTGTCAGTATTAGGGTAGTTGGAGGAAAAAAATTATATGTATGTATAGAAGATAGATAGATAGATAGATAGATAGATAGATAGATAGATAGATAGATAGAGGCACAGGGTGAGTTGAAGATTAAGGGGTCATATCTGGAGAATAAAATTAAGGATGAGGAGGATTATACTAGAGAAGAAGAAAGGGAGAGGTAGAATGGGGTAAATTATCTCACAAAAAAAACAGAAAAGCTCTTACAGTGGAGGGGAAACAGGGAAGGTGAGAGGGAATGAGTGAATCTTATTCTCATAGGATTTGGCTTAAGGAGGAATAACATACACATTCAATTGGGTATGGAAATCTGTCTTACCCTACAGGAAAATAGGGGAGAAGGGGACAAGAGAGCAGGGGATGATAGAGAGGAGGGCAGATTGGGAAAGGGTAATCAGAAGTAAATACTTCTGAGGAGGACAGGGTCAAAAGAAAGAATAGAATAAATGGGAGGGCAGGATAGGATTAAGGGAAATAGAGTTAGTTTTTCACAACATGTCTACTATGGAAGTGTTTTGCATAACTGCACATGTAACCTATATTGAGTTGCTTGCCTTTTCAATGAGGGTGGTGGGGAGGGAGGAAAGAAAATTTGAAACCTAAAGTTTTAAAAACATATGTTTAAAAAAATGTTTTCACATGCAACTGGGAAATAAGAAATACAGGAAATGGGGTACAGAAGTCTATCCTGCCCTACAGGAAAATAGAAGAGAAGGGGAGAGATAGAAGAGAGGACAGACTAGGGGAAGGGATATTCAGAATGCATGCCATCTTGGGTGGGGGGAGGGGTGAGATGGGTGAAAATTTGGAACTCAAAAACTTGTGGAAGTGAATGTTGAAAACTAAAAATAAATAAATTAATGTTTAAAAATAAAAAAATAAACAATGTACTTATAGCCTACATAGGTAAATGACCCATTGTCCTTACCTGTTGAATCATTAATAAGCCAATCACACTTATGTGAGAAAAGCTGGTGGCAGTATGAGAAAGAAGGGTAGTTGAGCCCAAATTTTCACCCCATCTCACTCCTTCCCCACCCCAAGATGGCATGCATTCAGAATATCCTTTCCCCTAGTCTGTCTTCTTTTCTATCTCTCCCCCCTTCCCTTCTATTTTCCTGTAGGGCAGGATAGACTTCTGTACCCCATTTCCTGTATTTCCTATTTCCCAGTTGCATGTGAAAACATTTTTTTAAACATAAATTTTTAAAACTTTAGGTTTCAGATTTTCTTTCTTCCTCCCTCCCCACCTACCCTCATTGAAAAGGCAAACAACTCAATATAGGTTATACATGTGCAGTTATGCAAAACACGTTCGTAGTAGACATGTTGTGAAAAACTAACTCTATTTCCCTTAATCCTATCCTGCCCTCCCATTTATTCTATTCTTTCTTTTGACCCTGTCCCTCCTCAGAAGTATTTGCTTCTGATTACCCTTTCCCAATCTGCCCTCCTCTCTATCATCCCCCTGCTCTCTTGTCCCCTTCTCCCCCTATTTTCCTGTAGGGTAAGACAGATTTCCATATCCAATTGAATGTGTATGTTATTCCTCCTTAAGCCAAATCCTATGAGAATAAGATTCACTCATTCCCTCTCACCTTCCCTGTTTCCCCTCCACTGTAAGAGACTTTTCTTTTTTTTTTTTTGTGAGATAATTTACCCCATTCTACCTCTCCCTTTCTTCTTCTGCTAGTATAATCCTCTCTCATCCCTTAATTTTATTCTCCAGATATGACCCCTTAATCTTCAACTCACCCTGTGCCTTCTATCTATCTATCTATCTATCTATCTATCTATCTATCTATCTATCTATCTATACATATTTTTTTCCTCCAACTACCCTAATACTGACAAAGGTCTCATGAGTTATAAATATCATCTTTCCATGCAGGAATGTAAACAGTTCAATCTTAATAAGTCTCTTATGATTTCTCTTTCCTGTTTACCTCTTCATGTTCCACTTGAGTCTGTATTTGAAAGTCAAATTTTCTATTCAGCTCTGGTCTTTTCATCAAGAATGCTTGAAAGTCCTCTATTTCACTGAATGACCATTTTTTCCCCTGAAGGATTATACTCAGTTTTGCTGGGTAGGTGATTCTTGGTTGTAATCCTATCTCCTTTGCCCTCTCGGAATATTATATTCCATGCCCGGTCCTTTAATGTAGAAGCTGCTAAATCTTGTGTTATCCTGATTGTGTTTCCACAGTACTTGAATTGTTTCCTTCTGGCAGCTTGTAATATTTTCTCCTTGACCTGGGAACTCTGGAATTTGGCTATAATATTCCTAGGAGTTTTCCTTTGGGGATCTCTTTCAGGAGGAGATCTGTGGATTCTTTCAATTTCTATTTTGCCCTCTGGTTCTAAATATCAGGGCAGTTTTCCTTGATAATTTCTTGAAAGATGATATCTAGGCTCTTTTTTTGATCATGGCTTTCAGATAGTCCAATAATTTTTAAATTCTCTCTCCTGGATCTATTTTCCAGGTCAGTTGTTTTTCCAATGAGATATTTCACATTGTTTTTTAGTTTTTCATTCTTTTGGATTTGTTTACAGTGTCTTGATTTCTCATAAAGTCACTAGCTTCCAATTGCTCTATTCTAATTTTTAAGGAAGTATTTTCTTCAGTAATCTTTTGGACTTCCTTTTCCATTTGGCTGATTTTTCTTTTTAGGGCATTTTTCTCCTCATTGGCTTTTTGGACCTCTTTTGCCATTTGGGTTAGGCTATTTTTTAAGGTGTTATTTTCTTCAGTATTTTTTTGGGTCTCCTTTAGCAAGCTGTTAACTTGTTTTTCATGATTTTCTTGCATCACTCTCATTTCTCTTCCCAGTTTTTCCTCTACTTCCCTCACTTGCTTCTCAAAATCCCTTTTGAGCTCTTCTAATGCCTGGGACTGATTCATATTTTTCTTGGAGGCTTTGGATGTAGGAGCTTTGACTTTGTTGTCTTCTTCTGGTTGTATATTTTGATCTTTTTCACCAAAGTAAGATCATATAGTCTGACTCTTTTTGTGCTGCTTGCTCATGATCCCGGCCAATTACTTGAGTTTTAAACTCTTTGTTAAGGTAAGAGTCTGCTTCCAATGGGGAGAATGTACTGTCCCAAGCTTCAGGGATTTGCACAGCTGTTTTCAGAGATACTTGTAGGGACCTGTAAATTTTCAGTTCTTCCAAGGTGGTATGATAAGGGCTGAGGTATTTACTCCTTTCCTGGCCTGTGAGCACAAGAATTCCTTTCTGTCCTGTAACTGTGAGGGAGGGGTTCCTCTCCACAGCCACCATAAGCTCCACCACACCAGCGCTCCTCCTCACCCCAGCACCGCTGCCCAGATCTGTGACCCAGATCCAAACAGGGGCAAAGCAAGAGATTCCTGCCTTAGCGCTGGCAAAGAGATCCCTGCAATCCCTCTCTGATCAGCCACTGGATTCCCCCTCAGTCTGTGGGCCGGAAGCTCGGGAAGCAGCTGCCCCCCCCAGGGCCACACTCTTGGGGAATGGAGCTGAGACCCCACCTTCCCATCTCAGCACTGACAGAAACAGACTTTGCCCACTGAGCTTCTAAGGTGTCTTTGGCATCCGTGGATTGAGGAGTCTGGAAACCTCCTCAGCTGCCTGCGATTCAGTTCTCTGAGGCCTGCTCCAGGTTTTCTGTGGCCTGCGCGCCCACACCACCCTGCGCTGTGCTACCAGCCCGGCGCGATACACCTTTCTGACTGATCATCCAGGTTTTCTTGGGCTGGAAATTTGTTTCACTCTGTCTCTTTGTGGGTTCTGCTGCTTCAGAATTTGTTTAGAGCCATTTTTTATGAGTATTTGGAGGGGTTTGGAGGGGTTTGGGGGAGAACTCAAGCAAGTCACTGCTTTCACTCAGCCACCTTGGCTCTGCCTATGGCTCTAAGTACATTGTTTGTGTTCCTTCCATATCCAACAATAGAAAGAGAGGAATGTCTTTTAGCAAATACATCTGAATTTATGGGACACTTCCAACCCTTTCAAAGCTGCAAATCTGTAAGTCATATTTGTTTTTTAGGCTTTAGTTCACACTCATGTAAATGATGCTCTCTTGGTGTTACAAATCCGTGCACATTGGCTTCTCAGCACATCCCAACATGTACACTCCAGAGTTTCCCATGAATTACATTGTTTGTTTTAATACTATGTTGACTCATTCTCCTATATTTGCCATAGTTCTTGCAGCAACTTGACGTAGAATGTCTTGTGAGCTTTGGTTCATCCATTTTGTTCCAGCTGCCAAGGATCCTTCCCAGAAGGCATCAGAGAAGGGATACCATGCCAGGAAACAATCACTGTCCATGGCTAATGGACGTCTTTGCCAAAACATCACCCCTTCCCAGTCAGATATTTTCAATGTACAATAGGACTTGAACAAAACCATTGTCCTGTCTGTCTCTTTGTTTCTTCTCTTCACAAAATCATTTAGTTTAATACTCTCATGTTACAGATGGGAAATGAAGGACCAGAGAGAATTGACTTGTCTAATTTATACAGCTTTTGAGTCTTGGTGCCATAACTAGAATCCAGATCTTCTGACATCTGGTGTCATACTCTTTTCTCTACAATTAGATGCTTCCTGGTAAAAATAGAACAAGTGCAATAGCAAAGTAAAAAAAGTGGGGCTGGGGTTTGGGAGTGATGTATTTTCAAATATTTCTTGGGTTTCTGTAAGTGTCTTTAAACTCTACTCTGTGTACTTGTCAAAACCACCCAGAATGAACACATAGGGTGAATGATACAGTTGTTCAGTCAGTCAACAAATATTTATGAAGTGCCTACTATGTGCCAGGTTGGATATTTCTAATAATAAAACTAGTAGATGAAGCTAGATGTTTTCCACTTGGCCCTATTTCATGTCTCCAAAACATTAGTGATGCCAATATGAAGGCTCAAGCGTGTGAATGGGTATAATAGATAGTTTCCTATTCAGTGAGACTTGAGAGGAGCTATGAGGCTTATGTCAGGCCAAATCATTATTTTTTCCATCAGCTTGCCACAGTATCTAAAATTCCCACTATAAGAATCAATCTTTTAAGGTGTCATTGCCTTCAAAGTCACTGACAAAATGGATCTCTGGAAAGAAAAGAAAACCATAAGTTGGCACTTTCCAAGGGAAATATTCGTGTCTTTTAATACATCAGATACATTAGTTAATCATATAAGCCAAATGTTAATTCAGAAAGCAGAGAACACAGCCTGCAAGAGTTAGACAAAGTAGAGGTAATTTGTGATGGAGTGAGTGAGGAATAAAAATTTCAATAATAATAAAAAAAAAAGCAATCCTGTGAAGACCTGAATTTGGCTGAGTGGGATCTTGGGCAGTGAGTGCAAAACAAGGTGCATTGGGGTGTTAACTGAAAGGTGTAGTTATGAATGGAAAGAGATTGTCAAAGATAATATTGAATTACTTCAGTTTTTTTTGTTTTACCACTGACCCTATTTCCATTGTTCAGTGGAAAATAATTTTGAAATTCTGTCTATCAAAGGAAGAAAAGGATTTGCAAAGGAGGGTGAGAAGAGAACTAAATGAGGCTAAGTTGCTTTAAAGACAAAGTGTTGCATTTGGGGTCAGAAGACCTGGGTTTAAATTCTGAATCAGTTATTTACTATCTATGTGACCTTTGAGAAGTCACTCCACTTTTCTCCAGCCTCAGCTTTTTCATTTCAAAATTGAAGAGCCAAACTAGATTACCTCAACATTTCCTTCTAGCTCTAAAATTATGATCTCATCATATTGATCTTAAAAATTCTGTGGAAGGGTTAATTTTCTTACCCCACCTGGCTGAATATTTATTTATTTAAATACATTTTTCACAGCCTCCCTTTTGGCCAATGACTAGCACTAATGTACAAACTGTACAACCCACAGTCAAATGAGATGCTTTGGAAAAGACTCATAGAATGTTACATTCACTAAATCAGTTTCTTAAGGATCTGAAAGAGGGAATTTTCAAAAGATCTCTTTGGTATGAATAAATCCAGAAGTAAGACCTACGCAGCATTTCTGCCCTGTTTCTTTTGATCTGCCAGCCTGGGGCTTCTTTTTAGACAGTAATGTCCTCATACTCTGTGAGAAAATTATACTATGTCCAATAACTTTTCAGATTAAAGGGGGAAATGAAGGCATCCATGGACCCTTGGGTTTCTTCTAAGAAACACTTGAGCTGTTTTATGACCTGCTGAATACCATAGTTCAGAGACTATCAAAAGTGGCTGCCATGATTGAGGTATTATTGTCTTTGGGAAATTAATAGTCATTTTAGTCAAATTGTTCTAGTGAATTACCATAATTCTTCTCTTTTTACATATACTGAAATGGACTTGATTTGAACCCATTTTTTCTTCTGTAATACTTTGGAAATGAAGATTTTTCCAATTCTCTTCTTCCTAAAGTGCCTATTGATCCACCTGAGCACCTAATAATGCATAGTAAGTAACACAAATCCTATCTCTTGGAGTAAAAAAAACACTTATTTGAAAATCTTGCTTGGTTTCAAAAAGGTTTAAATGTATACTCTGTAATAGTTAGTAGCATTAAGGATGAATAATAAATTGGCAATTTATCCTAAGAACTTTAAAGTTGAAGATTTAAAGTATCATGAAATAAACAGAAATTAGGGCCTGAAAGAGATGTAGTAGATAGTTCACTGGACTTTAAATCATGAAGAACTAGATTTAAATCTTACTTCAGATACCTATTAGCTATGTGACCCTTGACAAGTCACTTTAACTTCTCTTTGTCTCAGTTTCCTATCTATAAAATGAAGTGTTTGAGTTTTCACTCTAAAACTTCTTTGGTCCCTACCAGTTCTAATCCTATGATTCTACGGTTTTGTCTATACTATCATTGAAGCATTCCAGAATTCATGATTTGGGGGTCTGTTCTCTAATTCTTGCTATCATCCACTTCTTCCTAGGATCTTTTGGCATTTGCTCAATAAGTCACAATTTGTGAATTGAACTTTAGGATAAAATGTACACCAATATCCTTGAGAAACAAATGCCTCTTATAAATCACATAGCACTAGAATTCAGATGAAATTTTAGGGAAACTTTTAGCTCAACAAAAAGACATAAATTCATCTCAAAAGAGTATCTGTTAGTAGGGACTATCTCCTTCAATAGTACCTCAAAAATACTCAGACATACAGATTTAGAAAGGGAAGATACACCAAAATATAAAACAATACCAAGTTCATTGACCTAAGTTGAAACAAGATTCTGTCCCAGAATTATTGATGTGAAAAGAAGAGATAGAGAAAATGCTGAGAGAGAAAGAGAGAGAGAGAGAGAGAGAGAGAGAGAGAGAGAGAGAGAGAGAGAGAGAGAGAGAGAGAGAGAGGGGAGAGAGAGAGAGAGATCACGGGAAAAGAGGGAACCTTAAAGGACTGGTCACCTGCCTCCCCTCTCTGAAACCAAAAGGACAACTTTTCCCTTGATGTGGTGATTAGCCCAGGAGAAAGAGAGGAAGTACTTGCACAAGTTTGCCCTATATCCTTCCTGGTACTTGAGTCTAACCAGAGGCCCCTTATAAGGGAATCCAACAAAAATATTTTCTTCCTTTTCTCAAAGTGTTCAGAAGATATGTGCTCTGGGTACTCAATTACTCTCCCCAGATCTCCCCAGAGGTTGTGACTGAGTCCATAATTGCTCCCCATGCCCCAAATCTAATCCTATTTAAAGTGCCTTTACCAAAAGCAAGATGGAAAATCCCTGCCCTGCTTAACACTGGGAGCCATTTTTCTGATCCAGTCCCCTTGTCTGGCAATGTGTCATTTTTTTCTGGCTGAAGTTGGAATGGGGTAGGAATTGATATCTCCCACTTACTCAATGTAGACAGGTAGAAGATAATGAGGTATTTATGGATAAGTACAAGATTGCCACTGCTAGAGCCTGCTAACAGTGCATTCTCCCTCCAGGTAGGGCTGTACCTTACATGAATCAAGGTACATGAATCCAAGGTGCCTAATGTGTCAGGATTTACCATCCCTCAGAGGAACATGTGGTTCACTAAATAGGTATACCCCCAGCCCCCTCAGGTTATCAGAACATAAATTAGTGTAAGTAGCAGAAGAAAAATATTTTTAATGGCAAGGAACCCAAATCTCCAAGGCTACTGACCCAGTTTTTGGCAACCTTGTTGTTAACTTTAGTCTTCCTTTTTAAGAATGGCAGGAAAACTTAAATTATTCACATCTCTCTTGATAACCCTGAAACTTGTTCAAATCTTAATAAAACACCACTTTTGAAAAAAACCAGCAAGAAATGGGGAAAATTCAGAAGGAAGGTTATTTTGATCATCTCTTGTTCTCTTTTAAAGTATTTACATACTATAAAAATGAAGCTTAATCATTTCTTTTCCTTTTTTTAAACACAACCCTATAAGTACAGTATGTATAAAGCTCAAAAGACAATTAATCATCACTGAGTTTGTTTTACTGGTATCTTCCAAATAGAATAAGAAGTAATCTATCACATCTGACATTTCAATAAAAAAAACAAAGAAGACTTTAGATTCTAGTTGATCGTGTAGTTTGAACTGTAGGCTGAAGAAAAGGGACTCTAAAAGTTATATAATCTTTAATGTTCTTTTTATTGTTTTATTTGATCTTGGCCTTTTAATAAGCTGTTTTATCTTTCTTCCTTGCAGTGTCAACACTGATATAAGGCCATTGTCAGTAGTGTAAAATATCAGATCTATGATGAGGTGAGTGGGGTTTTGTTCTAGGGTGCTAAAATTCTGAAGGTTTTAGAACCATCCTAGCATGTATGACCTTATTCCCTTTGGTGACCCACCTCAGATGAACTCCACTTAACCCACCCTCAGAAACACAGGGATGAGTCTCTCTCATGCAGCCATATTACCTACCACTGCATCATTAGCCATTCCTAAAGCAGCAACCATGTGGTTTCCTGGGGCTGTGTGTGTGTGTTACTTGAAGTACTTCTACCCAAGAGAGCTCCATCTCCAATTTAACTTACACTGTCCCTATTTTGTTCCAAGCATAAATAATTCTCATGAAAACTCTGTGGAATCTTATTAGTCTTAACTGGTGTGAATTAAATTCCCAGTTTTCTGTCTTACTTCCAAAGTGCCTCTTTGCTTTATGATGATTTCAGATCAAATCATGCCATAGTCACACTTATCACAGTCCTCCCTCACCCCTGTGAGACAACAGTCTGCTTCCTTTTCATTTTCTTCCATAGCTCTAGGCTTCCATTTGTGAAGTCTCTTCGAATTTACTTGATACTACCATACTCTGTCTGCTAGCCCTCAATTCCCCTTGGTGTAAGCTTACATTTAATAGTTAGACAATTGTCAGACATTAATTTAAGCTGAAAGATGGACAATGCATTTAAGGGAAAACTGTTTAGAAGACAATATAAAAAAGACTCTAAGAACTGGTAAATTACATATTATTATAACTCATGTGCAAAGAAACTTTAAGAAACTGATAAAAATAGAAATAGAATGCTTGAACTTGCACAATTCCAATAAACCCTGTTCTTTTTATGTCCTTAGACAATCAATACCTATGATATTAATCAGGTTTCCCATGATCTTGGTCTGCTTCTTTAAATGCTTAAGTATCCATGGTTTTATTTTAGTGGGCACTCCGTTGACCAGACCAAACCCCCTCCATGATTCAGCAGACAGTATAATGAGTTACTGTGCTCAAAAAACAAAACAAACAAACAAACAAACAAAAACATCTCCTAGTAGCCAAACTTTTGTTGATGACCTTTTCCAAATTTAGGTAGGCTAAGTTGTCAGATGACTATAATCCATGACAAAATCCCATTGCCAGGCTCATACTCAAAACCTTATCAGCTTGATAGGGCCTATCAGAACTTGCAGTGGCACAACCTTCAAGTACTGAGGGTCACATCTTGGTCCCAGAGAACAAATGATTAAAAAAACCCAACACTAACAGCAACAAAGTACTTCATTGCTTTGAGTAGAAGAGAGGTAAACAATAGATACAAAATATTGCATATTCTGTCAGAGTAGAGGGAGTTAGACCTGGAGTCAGGAAGACTGGAATTTAAATCCTGACTCAAACACTCTTTGGCTGTTTCAGTTTCCTCATCATGAGGTGGGGATGATAATAAAACCTCGGAGAGTTGTTGGGATGATTAAATGAAATAGATAGATAGATAGATAGATAGATAGATAGATAGATAGATAGATAGATAAGGCCATTTTTGTTAAACTATTATTCTTTTTATAATGTGAGGGGTTACTGTGGGGAAGAGTACATATGGAAATAATTTTGGTATAAAAACAAAGGATATAAATAATATATTTTGATAAAGAAAATACAAGAAAATTACATTTGCCTGGCATGTGGGTAAAGACAAAATATTTTTTGAAAGAAAGGAAGCAAAAGGGAGAGAGAGAGAGAGAGTGCCACATGTTAACCAGTTTGCCCTGCAATATTATAGAAAGTTATTTGTATAATTGTTGAACATTTTAAAAATACATTTTGGAAAGAAATCTTAAATAATGGAAAACCTTATCCAAGCATTAAGAAAAAACAATCACCAAACAAATAAAAAAAACCTAGATATCATATTTCAAGAAATTATGAAAACAAAGTGCCCAGATCTTTTAGAAACAGGACAAAAAATAAATGGAAATAAACCATTAATCATTCCTGAAATAAACCCCCAAATGAAAACAACAAAGTATGATAAAACTAAAGTCTAGAGTTTCCAAGTCAAGAAAAAAAATGCTGCAAAAACCCAGAAAGAGTTCAAAAATCTCAGTCAGAATCACACGAGACTCATCAGCAACTAAGAGAAAGGAAAAAAAAAATCTTGAAATGATATTCCAAAATGAAAAATATAAAACATTACAACCAAGAATAATATCCTTCAATAATTATTATTCTGGAATGGAAAAAGCAGATTACTATAGAGAATTTTCAAGCATTCCTGATGAAAAGAATAAAGTTGAGTATTTGAAATGCAAATTCAGGATGCAAGAAAAAGAAAGGCAAAAAAAATGTTAGCTAAATTTGGGGCTAAATGATGAGGTGTTTATATTCTAATAGGTAAAGAAGAAATAAGTATCCCTCCTGTATCCTCTTACCTCCAAGGAATTCAGAGGGAAGTACATGAGAGAAATGCATGACTAGTGAAGTAAGAATAGCCAGAAAGAGATAGAATTTCACAGGAGACAAAATACAAGAAAGGAGTTAGTAATAAAATCCATGGCTTCAAGTTCGTATATACAACTTCCCAAGATTAGTTGACAAGCAAGAAGAATAAAGCTCCTAATAGAAGGAGGCACATTTGACTGCATAGGTAGACCTGAGACTTAATAAGATGAGACATAGAACTGCAATATGACTATGGATGGATATACTTCATTAAAATCAAAAGAAGAAAATAGAATAGAAAAAGGTGCTTTAGGTGGGATAGTATTAAGATTTTAAGACAATATACTCATTTTAAAAAATCAGGAACCAGAGTGGTATAGCATGGAGTATAGATTGTAGACCATCTGGGTAAATAGGGTTAAATAGATGAGGAATTTGGGAAGAATCACAACCTTGACAGTGACACGATATATAGTATGTAATGAAGGGGGGGGGACTTCAATTTTCCAGACCATCTGTCATAACTCTTATCTGCAAAAGTAGAGCAGTTAATAACTTCTTGACTTACCTTAATTAATGATAATTTCATCTTTTAAAAAGTAGAGGAACCAAGAAGGGGGAATTATCTACTGGATCTGATTGGTAATAAAAGGGATAAATTTGTTGTTGGAGTAGAAACGATTTGTGCCTTGGTGGGAACTAGCCAAATACAATTTGTGACAGAAGAAAGGGCAGCTAGGCATAGTGAGTAGGTGCTTTAAGATTTTTTTTTAAAGTGGCTTAGAGGGGAGTATAGGTAGGTTTCTATCTATAGATTTTTCATTCAAACCCCACCCCCTCCCAATACCTATAACTATACATATGCGATTGTACCCCAGAAATGTTGTGATTGATCATAATTTTACATCAAGTAAATCAGGAATTAGAAACAGCTTAAATAAATGTGGAAATCATTTAAAATTCCTGTCAGGTACAGGCAAAGTGGACATGGGAAGAATTCAACCATTGCTGTCCTTTTGGTAATCTCAAGGAACAATTAAAGCCAGCAGATTTTGTCCATTCCAATCACTCCTGTCAGATGTCTTTTTCTCTATCAATCAGATATGGTGGTCACTGAAGCCAAACCTGCAACACCCATATCTAGTTTCAGAACTCTCATTGCAAAATGCCTATGGAGTCTTCTCTCTATATAAGAGGTCATTTAGCTGCTGTTGCTTTTGCTTCTCCCCAAACCTGAATGCTGACTGAACTTCACCCACAGCTTAGCACTTCCTCCTCTCAACCCTATGAGTCTGTGCCCAAACTTCCATGAGACTGTCTGGAGCTACAATTTCCAAAATTTACAATGCTCTGAGCCTTCCCCCTGCCAACCACAAAAGTCTGAACACTTGGTTTTGTTCTGATAATGGTGAAACTATGTGGCCCTTTTGAATGGTGAAAAATGAGGTTATTGTAGTCATTACATGATGCATCTTGTAACTGATGGGGTTGGGATCTGGGCCCCAGAAAGGAAAAACCCTGGACTTTCCCACGTGGCCAAATCTCTGGTGTTTGCCTGAGGCTATAATCCCATCAACTGGCCTTTCATTGGCTACACCCAATCTCCCCTCCATTGTCTTACCTCCCTATGGCCCGCCACCATTTCCCACCCTTAATCTCCATTCTCCCTTGGCCACAAGGTCCAGGTCCCAGGAGTTCTGTTCAACCCAGTTTACTGGCCACTCCTAGGTCCCTCCCACAGGCTTAATGTATATAAGGTCCATCTTGTCTCTATTAAGATGGTTAGATTCTTATAATATAGCCACTGCTGGGATTCTTATAATCTATCCCTTGCTTACTCATGTTCAGACTCCTTAAGAGTCTGCCCAATATGATGGATATTCTAATAAACCTTGTCTTTGGCTGAAAGAAGGCTTGGGTTGAATTCTTTCTGAGGGGACCCACATGTTGTGATTTTGGGGTCCCAGCACCCCTGAACCTCTAAACTGCATCATTTTGGTGGCCCGTATGGGAAAACTGCCTAACCCCAAGTTCTTCTTCAGCCAATACTAGAAGGTATGCAAGCCTCCTCTCCCTCCTGTTCTTGCTCAGCAGTTGGGGTCACTTTCCAAACACCAAGGCCAGGAGGTGCTTTTCAGGCAGACAGTTACGAGGCTGTCTCAGACTCAGCCTGACACTCTCAGGCTCTCGGTCCACTGGGTCAATTCCAGGCCATGGACCTGTGTACACCTTCTGCAGCATAGAGGACAAGGATGGATATCCTATCTGGAAGTGTATGCCCAATTCTGTCAGTTCTCTTGGTGCTAGAGAATTGGAGAAAAACTGCAGTTGCTTTTTGGTTCCCTGAAGCTTACTTACTCCTTTCCCTCTGCACCTCTGAATCCTCCTTCATGGAAGTTACATGGAAAGTTAGAACAGCTAAAAATATCTTGGCAGATTCTAGAGGTTTTGTGATTGATCATTAAGGAGTTTGGAACTCCTCCTTACAACCCTGGTCACTCTTTTCTCCTACTCCCTTCTTGAGTCAAGAGGGTATCTGTTAACCCCTCTTATAGGAGAAGAGTGTTTCACCCTTTACCTCTCACCTTTGATTTCAGCCTCCCTCACCTGGGAAAGGAAGGAGGGGGGAGGGGCAGGAGCTATGGTGTGGACCCTCCTGGCAATGCCCTTGGGCTCTAGGGCAACCTTTGCCTGGAAGCATCACCCAGGTTCAGCACATCCTGCTCAAGGTAATGAAACTAGCCTCCAAACTTGGGTAAGCATGCTCTTTTAAATTTGTAGTTTTAACTGTTAATGATGAGTTGTTGGTTCTATGTGTAAAGTAATTTGGAAGTGCATATAACAAAACTGATGTCACCTGATTGTAACAGATTTGTTTCAGGTTTCAAATTGGTGAACTTTCTGTATCAGTTATGTCAAGCAACTTTTCATAATTTGGTTACTAAAATAATTTAGCTGTTGGTTATTGTTTTAATGTGTAAACTAGACAAAAAGTTTGTTTGGGTTATGTATGGCTTGCTGAGAATTTGCAAGTATATAGAAATCCCTAATGATTAGCTTTTTACACCAGGACAAATTAAAGTTTGAGATGTAAATCCAGGAAAATTTTTTCCTAAATTGTGATTAGTAAAACTTCTTGTTTGAGGTAAAAGCTCACAGGACTTTATTTTGAGTTGTCTGATGGGTCATAATCCATCAATAATCAATAATCCACCATCTGAGAGAAATGTCACAAGCTACTCAAAGAAGGTGATACTGGTGGTAAGTCAGCATCAGGAAAAGTTGAGAGGACAATTTTAGCCTCAGTCTAAGATGGGATCCTACTGGCTTAGTTTCCCCATTATGTTCCTTTCAAAGGGAATGTTACCCACCTGGCTATTCCTGAGTCTGGCTGTGAGGTGGATTTGATACTGCATGGTTGGAAAACTGAGTTATCTGAATCCAAACAGAGCTAAGGATGTTTTATCCTCTCAAAATTGGGCCCTAAATCTAGTCCTTGCTTTATATATGGGCCCTGCAGTTTTTTTTTCTGTCAGATTTGTATCTTCCATACTACAAGTCATTCACCTACAGTCGGTAGCATACAGTGAGTACCAGACAATGTCACCACATTGTTCCCTGGATGCAGCCTGTGCTGGGTTCCCGTCAACTTCATCTTTGGGACACCCTCGAGGCAGGGACAGCTCTACGCACCTTGCTAGCAGCAAGCAGTTTCAGAAGCCGAGACCTTTGCCTCTTACTCCAAAAAGAATTTGGGTGCCATTTGTTTGAGGAGGGAATGATGGCATTGGGATCTGGGCCCCAGAAAGGAAAAACCCTGGATTTTCCCACATGGTCAAATTTCTGGTGCTGAATTCTTTTTGGAAGGACCTGCGTGTTGTGATTTTGGGGTCCCAGGACCCCTGAACCCCTAAACTGCATCAGTAACAGCTATTCTTTCATCTGGTTACACTCTATTATTCTTTTCTTATGCCTCATTCTTCCCAATCTATTCTTCCTCAGTCTGACCTCTCCACCCCTCAATATTACATATATATATATATATATATAAATATATATGTATACATATATATGTAAATGTGTGTGTGTATGTATTTAGAAGATTTACTTGAAACTTAAATCAAATATAGGGCAGGTATTAACATCCTACACACATAAAGGGCAGGTATTTACATCCTACATGCAAAAGAAATACATAATACAAAAGGATTTCACAAGTTTATATCCAAAGAAAGAAGAAAAAGAAGATTTAGTAACAACTCAATTGCTGTTATATTTTCCCAAGGGGTTGTTGTTATTCTTTTTGTTGTTGTTTTGTCCTTCATTCTTAAAGAGGACAGTGACTTCAGGAAGGTGATGCCTTGACTTGCAAATGAATTGGATTTAAGTGAGGAAGGGCTGTCTCACCTACCCTTAACTGTTCCAGGAAGTTGAGACTTAAATCTCACCAAAACATAAAGTAGTTTGTGAGATTGGTCAATAACAATTGTTGCATTTCACCTCAAATCTGCACTGTTCCCTCAAAGTTCATGGCTTCTGACTGACTATGCCCAGGCTAGATCCTTTACTCCTGTTGGTTGTCATATTTCCTGATGACAAGAATTCCCCTGCTATCAATCAGCTCTGACCAAGGAACCCAGATCCACAAGGTCGCCTCTAATTCTGGGCACATCTATCTCAAAGTTGATGTTTGGTCTCTTGTACTCAAAAAAAGAGAAGCATGCATGTACACACACACACACACACACACACACACACACAGAGAAACAGATTAGGCTCTGAGCTCCAATTTCCAGATTCTCTAGACAGCCTATTTGCTTGAGTTGTCATGTACTCATAGTCATATGGAAGCTGGGGTAGGAAAAAAGTGTAAGTTGCTATACTTTCACTCCTCACCAGAAGTCTCAGAGTTACATGATACCACTTGGAGTGTTAGTAAACGAACTTTCTTTCCAAAATCATCCAACCACATATGCTAGTTAGCACTTGTGTGTTGAGAATGGTGAAGTAATACCCTTTTTAGCCACTAAGCATGAGGAACTGATTATTCAGGGAATTTTCACAAAGTGAATGACTCTTCTCTCTCTTCTATTAATGACCACCTTGTGAGAGAAGCTCTGGGGTGGAAGTATAATAAGACAAAGAATGTTGGGGGGGAAAGGAACCTAGCCTCCTCTCAATAAAGGTCTACTGGAATGAACCTGCTCTGGATTGTGTATGTGGGTCTGGAGCATATGGTCCCTTTGGTAGGGAAGGAAAGAATGAAGCACTCGACTTCCTTGGTTACAGGAGCATTTATTATTTTAGACTGCCTTTCCAGTCTTTTCACCCTTAAACCCCTCCAAATTCTCTGATTTACTCATTATTCCCTAAATGTGGCGTACCAACTATCTTCTGCTTCCATTCCTTTGCATTGGCTGTCCTCATGCCTGAAATGCACATCGTTTTCATGTCTACCTAACAGAATTTTTGGTTTGCTTTCACTCAGTTTATGTGCTGAAGCCTTGGGTGATCCCCAGGTTCTAATTTACCCCCTTCCCAACAGTATTTATTATGTATATCTTCTGTATATACATATCTGTCCTAAAATACATTACCTTTCTTTCCTCAATGACCTTGTGACTGGCTCACAGTCTTTCTTTCCTCCCTAACTCCTGCACTCATACTAGGGGGCTTAGGCATATGTATTGATTCTCCTTCAAACACTATAACATCCCAGTTTCTCAACTTACCTAGTTCTATGACCTATTCTTCAACCCTACTTCAGCTACACACAGAGATAACTATACCTTTGGTCTTGTCATCCACAAATATACCACTTCTGTGTTCATGAACTCTAAAATTCCTTTATCTTATCATAATTGGTTGGCATTGCACCTCTCCTTCTGCCTTGCAACTTCAAATACTGTTCATCCTTGCTGGAAACTCCAGTCCCTGAACCTTTCCAAGGCTATCTCCTCATGCACTGGGTATGTTCTCTTCCCTTCCCCATCTTGATCTCTTTGTGAAGCTGCTCAACTTTACACTGTCCTCTTAACTTGAGTCCCTTGTGTATTTATCCTATTGCTGATCTTGCCTTGCCGTGCTTGAGCCTGAGATTACTCTTACACCTTCTGCCTTCATTTCTACTCATATGCTGCTGACTCAACAGCTCATTAGCTAGTGAAAATCTTGAAAGCATGCTGACTGCGTCTGCTACAAATTTATGTTACATAATCTCAACTGGACCTTCATTGCTGCAATGTAATCCCTTTATACTTCCCTAACTGATTCATTATCCCCATTACTACAATGGTTTATCCAAATCTTTTCATCCTTCCTCAAACCTCCCATAGTGCCACATTACACACACACACACACACACACACACACACACACACACACACACACACACACACACACACTCATCTTCTCAGTTAAGATCTTGACCTTATATCTCACTGGAAAATTTAAGACCATGCATTGAGAGCTTCCAATTCTCTCCTCTACCTCATCTCATATTTGTCAGAGAGTTTCTACCACTTTTGCTTCCTCATTCTTGTCTCACATGAAGAGATGGCCCTTCTTGCCAAACCCAACTCCTCTACATATACAAATGATCCTATTCCATCAGATATTTTCTCCAGCAGACTGCCCCCTCTATCATTTCTACATTTTTGCTTACCTTCATTTTCTAACTCTGTCTAATGAATGCTTTCCTATTGCCCACCAACAGCCCCATGTCTCCCTATTCTCAGAAAATCCTCACTTGATCTGTCTAATTTTACTAGCTATTGTCCCATATCTCTCCTCCTTTTCATTTCTAAACTCCTTCTACAGTCAGTGTCTCTACTCCATGGATTCTGTGATCCAGTGACACTGGTCCTCTTGATATGCCTCAAACTAGGCCCTCCAATCCCACATACTGTGCCTTTTTAGTGGCCATCCTCCATGTTTGGAATTCTCTCTCCTCGTCTCTACTTCCCAGTTTCCCTGGATTCCTTGAAGTCTCTTCTAAAATTCTGCCTCCTGCAAGGAGCCTTTCCTCATTCCCCTTCTTCTTAGTTTCTTTTCTCCATTTATTTTCTCCAATTTATTTTGTTTCTAGCATGTTTGTAGGTAGGTTTTTCATGTTGCTCCTCCCATTAGACTGTGACTTCTTTGAAAGCAGGAACAGTCTTTTGCCTTTCTTTGTATTCATAGCACTTAGTGGCCAACCTGGCACATGGTAGGTGTAACTCTGGGCTTCTCTGGGAAAACACAAAAGACCTCTCTCAAGGGCATCTTGAGCATGCCCAGAGAAGTCTGGTTTATACAGGTGCTTAATAAATTCTTGTTGAATGATTGAATGTACGTGTTGTCTTCCCTGTCAAAATGTATGCTACTTTAGAATAGGAGCTGTTTCACTTTTGTCTCTAAATCCTAAGCTATTAGCAGTACATGGCACATAATAAGTATTAAATGTTAGCTGATTGACTCATTGTTCGATATCATAAACACACACAAGCACAAATCCTTCAGGGTCTCGTTTTATTTTTAAAAATGGTGACCTTAACTGGTATCCTTTTACTTCTTTTAGTTGTTTTCCCTTCTTAGATTTCTAATTGCCTCAGTTTTACTTAAACACCATAAAAGACATTTGCATGTGTGTGTGTGTGTGTGTGAGAGAGAGAGAGAGAGAGAGAGAGAAAGAGAGAGAGAGAGAGAGAGAGAGAGAGAGAGAGAAACAGACAGATGAACTGACACAGAGAAATAGAGACAGAATACAAAGACAGAAAGAGGGAGTTGGTAAGATATCTTCTTCTGTGCAGACATTTACCTAATCTGCTTTTCACTTTATTTCTACTCTGTGAAATAATATGGAGCTCCATGACTAACCTCTGAATCTGCTAACAACAACAAATATACTATGGCTTCTACTCTCCTTTCTTTGAAAATGCTGTTTCTACTTATTTTTTCTTCCTTATTTGATGCACAGACATTTTGAGGAAGTGTTGATAAGTAGACATTACAAGGAGAAGCAGAGTTGAAGAGCCTAGGCTCCTTTGGTCAGAGAAGGGGAATGTGTCCCTGTTGGGGAGAAGAGGAACAGTTGGTTAGAAGATGACCACATCTGAGTAAGGCCCTGATTTCCTGGTGGGTGATTGGATGGGATGTGAACTAGTCTTATACAAGTTAAGTATAGTGGGGTTAAGTGAATTGTAATGGAAATAGTCTTGTACTACAAAGTCTCATAGTAGCTGTAGCTACTAAAAGATTGCTGTTTTCTCTTCCTCCTGTTTCTTCCTTTTCCACAAATTTTTCCTATTGCTATCAAAATAATCTTCCTAATCCTCTGGTCTCTCCATATTACTCCACTGCTCACAAGCCTTGAATGGCTACCATTGCTTATTGGATAGAATACAAACTCCTCAAGACCCTTTAAAATCTTGTTCCACATGATCTTTTGCAGCCTACTTTCTTGTATATATTCTATATTTCAACCAAACTAGACTACCCCTGAATGCTCTGACATTCACACACTCTGCATGAGCAGAATAAACTCCCTGCACATCCTTGTCTGCTGAAGTCTTCCTCAATTCATGTGCCTCCTTTTCCATGAAACATCTTCTCTCTTCCACTCTAACAGTTTTGAATGGTTACAGGATCATAAGATCTTAAATATAAACCTAAAATGTACCTCAGAGGGTAAATAGTCCAACCTTTGAATTTACAGACAAAGAAACAGGTTCATGAAAGCCGAGTATCTTATCCAAGCTCACACAGATAGTAAACATCAGAGGCAGAATTAAAGGCAGGTACTTTGAGTCTGAGCCTCCTCACATTTTCTCTGAATTTCTCCTTGACTCTTAGAACATTCTACTCTGTGTTGCACTCGTGATTTCAAGCTCAATGACAGTAGGAAGGAAACAAGCATGCATTAAGCACTCACTATGTGCCAGGCAGTGTGCAAATGCTTTAGAAATATAATCTTATTAGATCCTCATAAGAACTCTGAGAAGTAGTTGCTATTATTATCTCAATTTTATACATAAAAGAACTGAGGCATGCACAAATTAAGTGACATACTTATCCAAGGTCACTCATCTAGTAAGTGTCAATCCAGATTTGAAATTAGATTCTCTTGACTTTGTCTTACTTTTTTTTGTCATTAGCTCGCAACAGTATGTTGCAGGCAGAAAGAGTGCTTTTTGAATTGAATTGTGTTGTTGACTAAATTAACATATCCATGCTCTTCCTTCACCCCCATCCCCACTTCCACCAATAACAAAACCTAAATAGGAGAATCTGGGCACTCCTGAGAAGTCTTAAAATAGCCAGATTTCCTCAGATGCTTCACTCCATTACAGAATTTTTCAGAGCTGGATGTGATATCAGAAGCCTTGGTTAAACTAACATGAATAAAAATCCCTTTAATAACATCCCTGACCTTGAAGACCTCTAGCAATGGGGAATCCAATATCACTAAGGCAACCCATTCTATTTTTGGATCTAATTATAAGAAAGCCTCCCCCCCCCTTCTTCTTTTTATTGTACATAAATCGGTTTCTACAACTTGCACTTATTACTCCCACTTCTGCCCTCTGGAGTCAAATAACAACTGACATTTATATAGCACTTGAAGCATTGCAACATGCTTTACATAAAGTATCTCATTTTGGTCCACCCAATAGCGTTGTGCTGGAGATAATGCAGGTATTATTCTCTTCCTTTTTTTTTTTTTTTAAAGATAAGACTCCTAGAAGGAAATGACTTTCTTATTCAGCTAGTTATGTGGAAGATTTAGACTTTGAACCTCAGGTCTTACTGAATTTAAATCTCATATTCTTTCCTCTGTGTCACATTTCTTTTCAGCCTAAGATTGCATTTTTTTTTTGGCTACTATTTCACATTCTTTACTCATCTTGATCTTTTAGCTCACTAAAATCATTAGATTTTTTTTTTACATGAACTGCTGTCAAGACTCAACTTCCTCTTGCATATCTGAAGATGATATTCTAAAACCAAGTGTTGGCTTTTAGATTTATCCCCATTAAATATTATCTTATTAGATTCCACTCATTGTTCTAACCTACCAAGGCCACTTTGCATCCTGATTTTTATCCAATAAGTTAGCCTTCTATTCTAATTTTGTATCATCTGCAAATTTCCTAAACATGTCATTTATACCTTCTCTAAAGTCAATAATAAAACAATGTTAAAGAGCATAGAATAGCAGGAAGAGACAGAAAGAGAAATTCCATTTAAAGTAACTGCAGACAAAATAAAATACTTGAGAATCTACCTTCTGAGACAAACCCAGGGACTACATAAACACCACTAAAAAACTTTCTTCACACAAATAAAGAGAGATCTAAGCAACTGGAGAAATATTAATTGCTTATGGGTAGGCCAAGCCAATATAATCAAATGCCAATTCTACCTAAGTTACTTATACAGGGCCATATCAATCAAAATAATAAAAAATATTTATAAAGCTAGAAAAAATAATAACAAAATCCATGGAAGAACAAAAGGTCAAGAATATCAAGCGAATCAATGAGAAAAAAATGAAGGAAGGCTGCCTTTAAACCAGATTTCAAACTATATTAGAAAGTAATAATCAAGAAAACAACCTGGTACTGCCTAAGAAATAGAGTGGTGGATCAGTGGAATTGATTAGGTACAAAATATGTGGTAGCAAATGACTATAATAATCTAGTGTTTGATAAACCCAAAGATCCAAGCTTTTAAGATAAGAAATAATTATCTGATAAAAATTGCTGTGAAAACTAGAATATACTGTGATTGAAACTTTGCATAGACAACATCTCATGCCATATAACATTAGGTCATAATGGGTAAGTGATTTAGATATAAAGGGTGATATCAGAAATAAATTAGGATAATATGGAAAAATGTACCCATCAGACCCAAAGATAGGGGAAGAATTTATGATCAAACAAGAGATAAAGAAGATAATGGGAAATAAAATGGATGATTTAATTTTTCAGTACATGGAATTAAATTTGTTTTGCATAAACAAAAATAATGAAGACAAATTTAGAAGGAAAACAGGAAACTCAAATTAACAGTTTCTCTGATAAAGGCCTCATTTCTTAAATATATAGGGAACTGAGCCAAATTTATAAAAATAAGAGCCATTCTTCATTTTTCATTTGATATTTCTATCTATTTCAATAATTCTATCATTCTTCAATTGATAAATGTTCAAAGGATACGAATGGGCAGTTTTCAGATGAAAAAATGAAAGCTACCTATGCTCACATAAAAAATGTTATAAATCACTACTGATTAGAGAAATACAAATTGAAAGAAGGTACCACCTCACATCTATCATATTGGTTAACATGACAGAAAAGAAGAATGACAAATGCTAGAAGGGACGTGAAAAAATTGGGACACTAATGCACTGTTGGGGGACTTGTGAACTGATCCAGCTACTCTGGAGAGCAATTTGGAACTATGGCCAAAGGGTTATAAAACTGTGTATACTCTTTGATCCAGTAATACCACTACTAAGTCTGTATCCAAAAAAGATCAAAGAAAAGGGAAAAATAGTGTGTGTGTGTGTGTGTGTGTGTGTGTATGCACACACACACACACGTATACATACATGCATACATACATACTTATTAACTCTTTTTGTGGTGGTAAAAAATGGGAAATTGAGGGAATACCTATAGCTAAATAAGTGGTGGTATATAATTATGATGGAGTACTATTGTGCTATAAGAAATGAATTTCTTATTTCTTATGTGAAGAAATTTCTGGAAAATCTGGAAAGACTTGCATGAACTAATGTAAAGTGAAAGAGCAGCAATATCGTAAGTATTTTGCTAAGACAATGACCCAAGACAATCCAAAGCACTCATGATGAAAAACATTATGTACCTCCAGAGAGAAAACTGATCAGCTTGGAGGACAGTTGGAAGCATATTTAATTTTTTTTTCTTTTTAGTGTGTTTTCTTTTGCATCATGGTTAATATGAAAATATGTTTTGCATGACTTCACATGTGTAATCAATTACTATTTGCCTTCTCAAGGAGTAGGTAAGAGACAGAAGAAGGGGGAGAATTTGGATCTTAAAAAATGTTAATTTTTTACATGTAATTAGGAAATATTTAATGAAATAAATAAAAATATATTAAGAAAGTTTAAAAACAAAACAAAACATAAGGTTAAAGATAAATTCCTGGGCAACTCCATTAGGTACCTTACTAATTTAACTTAACATTGAATCAGATCAGATTATGCTGTCAATATTCATATATTTAGTTGAAAATCCACCTAGATATTTCATCTTTTACTCTATACCTTTCCTTTTCATCTACAGGGATAGCATGAAATATTTTGTCTAATATTTTTTCCATTAATATAAGTGATATCTATCACCAACCATCCCTTTAATAATACTCTTTAAAATGCTACCAGTGATTGAAATCAAATTCACTGGCTGATTGTTTAGTGACTCCACTCTTCCCATTTTGGAAGATCAAGACATTTGTCTTGCCAACACCTTTGACACCTTTCTCATTTTCTGAGAGCTTTCAAAAATCACTGACAATGGCTCAGGAATCACCTGGGATACAGCTTGTCCATAGCTGGTAATCTGAGTTTGTCAAGGGTAGCCAGGTGGTCTCTTAGAACTTCTTCAATCTTTTAGATATCTTATTGAAAATGACATTCCCTTTAAAGAGGAGAGACTTGTAATTTGACAATTTGTACAGAGACTGTGCTTATAACTCAGAATTTAAAATAATGCATATTTTTAAACTGATGTGGCTTTTCTACTTGTGCCTTCTAAAAGTTTCAACCTTTTTATGCAAGCTTTGTAAATATGAGCCTACTTTCTGGGGGAAGAAATAGTCCCTGCATCTACCTGTTCTGTGGTTATGGAAACAAGCTTTATTTCCTCTTGAGTGCATTTTTAATCAAGACTAAAATCAGATTGGATTAATGTGGAGGCCATGGAATAGGAACAGGAAAGCCTGGAATTTCTCAGAAGTTCAAAATGATTTCTTCCATTTTATAAACCCTAATCCCTTAAAATAAAGGATTGTGAACTTTCATATTTTTTAATGATTCAAACAAGGTCAAGTTTACAAATTCTCCCTATCACCACTTCTGCCCCACACATTTTGGTGATTTAAGCAGCATAGTTACTAGGACATCTGGCACAAGGTCAAAAATATATCCCGGTCCACTAAGGTCTGGGACAGCCTATAGATTCTCCTTTGCCAGGGTGAACCTTAAGAAACTGTTTCAATCGTTTAGTCATCGTTTCAAGCACATTTCTTTTGAAAGGCACTGCACTAGGCGCTTAATAAAGAAAATAAGAAAACACGTATGTTCTCCCAGAGGGTCTTTGAGAGGGGCAGAGACAGAATTGATCATAGCCATTTGCGTAGGCCAGTAGTGAGTCTACCTATTAACCAGAAGGAACGCTTTTGTTTCTTGTCTTTGCTAGTGGCACCATGGGTCACCAGCAGCTCTACTGGAGCCACCCTTGAAAATTTGTCCAGGGGTCTCAGTCATGTGGTGTCTATTCAAACCGGCATGGCCTGATCCACAAGCATGGCCTGATCATGTGCCACCTGTGCTTCCAGCTGTATGTGAAAGATGTCAGCTTCATCAAGTTGGACTAAGTTATATTTATGGATCTTGCCTCAGTAATTACACAGACCGTCAGTGAGTACAATTTGACCGGACCGTGGACAATCTAAGTATCAATCCTGTTGTACATGCTATGCCAGTTTGCATATATAATTTTAAAAAAGGTCATCCTCAGAAGGAACACTACCAGGATTCCCAGGGGGAAAAATGTTAATGATTATCCACAGATCTCCACAACTGACCCCTCCCCCATCAGATAATAATAACAATAATAGCTGACATTGGCATAGCACCTTTCAAACATTTTCTCATTTATTTTATAACCTCAAGAATTTGGTAGTACTGTACTTATCTTCATTTTACAAATGAGGAAACTGATTCATAAGGAGTCAAATTGACTTTCTTTAAACTCATATAGCAAAAAGCCAAAGATTTGAGATTCAAGGGCAATTCTTCTAATTCCACATGAATACTGTCTAATGCATGAGTAATAATAGCATCTATTTCTACTAACATATCTAGCCAATTAGTTGGTTGACAAGCTCTCTTAACATAAGGATCCAAGATCTAGAGATGGAAGACATGTCAATGATCATATGATCCAGCCTCCTCCTTTTACAGTTAAAATATGTGGGGCACAAGGAAGGAAAGAGATTTACTATAAGACCCATAGGTATAAGTAAACATATGAAGTTGGATTTGAAAGGAGGTCCTGTGATTACTAAGCCAGGGCTTTTCTATAATATCCTACTGTCTTACCATCTGAAGTTCTAAAATAGTGAGAAACCATGACTCTTTGGTGGAATCCCAAAGAACCCCCTGAAGAATATAATAATAAAGAGCTTTCTATATCTTTACTGGATATCATCTAAATGTCTGAAATGGAAGATTCAGATTACTAAGAAATATTTAATCTTATTTTTTTCCCTCTCGACTTAAATCTTTGAAGATTCTTCTGGTAAAAATCATTCTGGTAGGTAGTATATCAATGTGCAAAGCCTACATGCTTTTTCCTTTGGATTTTGTGCTTTTTAAAGAAACATTATTGTGGGAGGCTCTTTTTTGTTTTGACACATCATTTATATAGGGTTCCACCTCCATATTCCTCCGTTTAGTTACATTTTCAGAAAAATCATTTCTTAAAGACATTTGTATTTTCTTTTTATCCTATTTTGGGGTTGAGCCTCCCTTAATTCTATACAAAAAATATGCTCAAATGGAGATAGAATCTCGTGATTTGGGATTTCCTTCCAATGCCACTGCTAGCAACCCATGCCTGACCAACTGATAAAATTCTTGTCCATGTCCCCTCAAGGATCTGCCATGGCATTTGCAACCAAAGTATAGTAAAGTATACTCTGGTTCAAGTAGTGGATGGAGGACTGGACTTAGGATCAGGAAGACCTGTGTTCAACTCCCACTTCAGACACTTACTGACTATGTGCCTCTGGGAAAGTCACTTAATCTCTGTGTCTCAGTTTGCTCAACTGCAAAATGAGGGGGTTGTTCTAAGTGACGGTTCAGGTCTTTTCCAACTTTAAATTTAAAATTCTCCCATTCTTGCCTTGTGAACAATCTTTGTTCTCTTACCATCATACAATTCCTTTATGACATTTTTTCCTCCTGTTCTTTGGAATACCTAATTGGTTATATGTTGCAGCCTACCTCCATGCATATCTCCATTGTTTCTATGTGATACTCATCTTTTATTCTTTGAAAGCAGTTATATTCGATGTTTTGCTTTCATATGGCAAGAACAGTAGAATATTAATATTGAAAATTGGGACATTTCTTTCTTGGGAACTTTGGAGCTTTGCAATTTGGATCTTTGTAATTTCCTAAAAGCAATCCAGGCTTGTGTTAAAAATATATCTTGTTCTGGTCCCCCTGACCTCTGCCTTCTAGTCAGTGTAATAAGTTTATAAGTAACCAGTATAAAGTAGCAATAACAGGAAGTAAGATTGTAAAGGGGAACCTAGAAGTCAAAAAGATGTAATTTACAAGTTGTATCATATATTAACCAAAAATCCCAACCTGGTAAATGTGCTGAATCAGAGGAAACCATCTAGAGTCTAGACTTTGCTTGGGTCCGTAATATGTAAAACTCAGATAAGTTTCAGATATCCACAAGACTAGCAAAACACCTAATGTTACCAATAACTTTGAGATGATATGGATATGGTAACTTTAAAGTTTTACCTACAGCTTTGAGATAATTTAGATATGTTAATGAGCCCTGAGGGGCACAAATGAAAGTTAGTCTTCTCCCCCTAAGAATCTATAAAAATGAGGCCTCTAACTCCTATTCCTTCAGCACTCTTCCATCTCTATCTGGCCCCATGCTGCCAAGTGCTCCCAACTCTAATCCATGTTTAGTTGAGTGATTCCCTGTACCTCTACCTCTTCCCCACTGCTGTTTGCCTTCCTTCACTACCTCATCCCCATCTTCACATCATTTGCCTCTGTACCCCTTTTGTCACTCATCTCTGTACTTTCTTGCCTGTTTACCCTCCAGACCCCCTGTGCCTTATTAAAGTGTGGTTATAGCCTCCCATTTTACCATCTTACAGCCCAGTTCTCATCATTGTGGTCTTTCCCCAAGAGTACCCAAAGAACTAGGTGTGCCTGTTCAATTTCATAATTTCCTAAATCAATTAGCTATTCATGCCTGTTCTTATCTCCTGTTCAACTCTGGGCTCAACTGGTTGTCCATTTACATTATCTGAATAAAACATACATACTGCTGGGCAAACTCTATAGGGTGTGTATCCAAACAAATATTCTTTGTCTGCCTAGTTATCCTGAGTGACAAAAAGAACTCTTCCCCTAGTCTCTAGAATATTCTAGGTCTCAATACAAGCAGTACAATGTCATCTGTAAACAGAAGCATGTGAAGAACATCAGTAACCTAAGGGTTGTGGACCTGGACCTCTTCAACCTGCACCCTTCATTGAATCTCCTCCATCACAGTGATGAATGTATGCAGGGTACATAGATCACCCTGTTTTATGCTCTACTTAATGATTTTGTTTAATAAACATGTCTATACTCTACCATAAACAAAGACTACAGGGAAAACAACTCTGATACATTCCAGTCAATTATATTCAGTGGCAGGGTTTGTCTTTCCGGACAGACTACACTTCTCAAAAAATTTTTCTCCTAATGAAATGAAAGATCCAGATGCACTTCAGGAAGGATTGACCAGCTAAAAGATTTCCCTATGTGCCATTTGTTTTTTGTGTTTGCTTTGGAGTAAAGTGTAGATCTCATTCTATTGACCTTCTGTAGATCCCTCATTAGAGTGGTTTTAGCTATGGCTTTTGGATAAAATGGGTAGATTCTCCAGTGTCTCTGCCTTCATCATTAGTAAGTTCTACTCCATTGTGAAACTTTACTTCTACTTAGCTTAAAAAAATACCCAACACTCTGCCCCCCACAAAAAAAGAAAATCTACTCCAAACTCTGGAGTAACTATTAAGAAAAGTCCTATGGGGAAGAAGATAGTTTTAAAACATTCTGGGAAATTGCGACATAACCCTACTGTCACTGTAAATCGCAAACTACTGCAGCAGCTCTTAAAAAACTGATAGATTGTTCAACCCTCTAGCAAGTCCCACCAACAGATAAATAACTCTTTTGTGAGGTGTACCTAACAGGAAACGACATGAAATTTTTATATGTATCAGTTAAGCAAACAATCATTTCATTCTTTATTGCTATTAGTAAATCTGTTGTAGAATTTTTTTTCCCCTACCTTAGACAAACTGACGGGGTGAAATGAGTGTGAACTTATTTTCCTTCTAGTCAGAATCACTGAATGGTAGAACTACAAGAATCTGAAATTAAAGGCCATTTAATCCAACCCCTTCATTTTACAGAGAGGAGAGTGGCTTTCTCAAGGTCATGAGGAAAATGAGTAGAAGATATGTACTTTAAGCCCATGGAAGTCTTCAAATGCAATGAAAATAATAAATTAAAAAATGAGGTTGGGAGAAGTAGCATGGTACAGTGGCCAGAGAGCTAACTTTGGGAATCAGGAAGACCTGGGTTCAAAGCCTGCTTCTGACATATACTAGCTGTGTGACCATGGGCAGGCAAATGACAACCACTCAGGCCCCTAGCCACATCTGTAACTTGTAGAAAAATTACTGATCTGAATTGGTGGAGGTAGCTTTCACACTAGGAGTTCCCTATACTAATGAAGTGATAGGTCTGTATATAGCAAACCAAACAAAACAAAAAAAGCAAAAAAAAAAATTATTGCAACTTTAGCTTCAGATAACACCAGTGTTCATTTAAACATTCACATAATTATTTGAATAGAATTGCTTTAGAGTTCTAAAAAATTCCATTCCGCTTAGCCTACCCCTTTCACTCATGTTTACTTCCTGGTTCTAGGGTGAATTGGAAGTGCCAAAATGAGGCAAGAAAAGACTTCTCTTTCCTGACCAGAAACAAGAAGTATTTAAAGGTTCATGAAAAAAAAAATCTGATTGTGAAATGTTCTGATGTGGTTACACAAACTAAAAGTCTGTCAAATTAACTGTTCCTATGGTCCATTTTTCTGTCCCCATGTGATTAAGGAGCTGGCTGTAACTCAGGCAAATCTTCACCTGTTTCTCTATAACTTGTTCATATTTAAAAGAGGAGACAAAAGTAACAATTGCCATTCGAGCACTAGTATATTACAATCAATGGCTGGACAGAATTACCCAGGAATTCCCAGGAATGAGAACTGAAAGGGACATTAGGGTTTGGAACATCTAAGCAAAAGTTGCTTGTTGATGCTTGGTTTTGCACTCAGTGTACCTTCTTAAGTCTCACTAGCCCATATGTTCAATAGCACAATCTGAGTGATTCAGTAAACCACTTAATATTGATATTATATTTGGCCTTTAAGGGTAGTCAAATGTCCCTATCCCTGTGAAAGGTATAAGTTATCTCTCAGGGAGCAGATAGTTTGTCTAAAAGAAATAGGGGTGAGGTGGAGTGGTTAAAGGAGTTCAAGTTTAGTAAGGGTCAGTAGCATAATGGTGCAAAGAAAAAAAGCTGTGATTTTAAACTGTCTTAAATAAAGCATAGCTTCCAGGAATAAAAAACTGATTGTTTCTCTGGACCCTGCCCTTGTCAGACCTCATCTGGAATATTGTATTCAGTTCTGGGCACTGAAATTTAAGAAAGACTGTGATAAATGGTAGAGCACTGAGAGAACCTTTGATCTACGTTATATGAAGATCAATGGTAGGAATATGGGAGGTTTAGTCTGGAAAAAAAGACTCAAAGGGTTATAATAGCTGCGCTTAAGTATTTAAAGGACTATGATGCAGAAAAGAGATTAGAATTGTAATTTTTTTACCCCAGAAGACTGAACCTGGAACAATAGGAAGATGTTCAAATAGGCAAATGAGGGTTTCATGCCAAAAAACAAAACAAAACATCACAATTATAACTCTACATAATGTAATGGACTGCTTTGAGAAGTAGTGGCTTTTCCTTCCTTAGTGGTCTTTATGCAGAGACTAGACAATCAATTTTCATGTATGCTATAGTGAAGGTTGCTTTTAGTTATGAGTAGCACTAATATGGCTTTTGAAGTCTCTTTTAGCTCTCAAATTCTTTTATATTGTGTGATTCTGGAGACTGTATCTTCTCCTCCTCTTTTGGGTCTCACCATTACTTATACTATACCTTACCTCACACAAAGAATATTGGCACCTTGTTATAATACACCAAACCGTCAAGTCTTAGCCGTTATCCAAAGAAATGTTTTTTTTTTTTTCCGAAGTACCAAATACTACACTGCCTATAAGGCAATTAGCATAAATTGGATAATAAAATCATAAACATATATTCATTAAGCCAAAAGTGGTCTAACAGTTATTTAATCAAACCAATACCATGAAACAGTAAAACATCTGAATTCTTTCCTGTCAACTCTACTGCTCACAGGGAGAAGGAGAAGGAAAAGTAGTCAGATTTTTTTTTTAATGCATAGATTTTTTTAAAGCTTCTTTGGTAGTGAATGATTTGTGGACTACTAAAAAATGTCCTTGGCTCTGTCTGGAAACATTGATCTAGCACAATCCTTGGTACAAAGAAAAAAACAAACTATATCTTTATAGGGAGGGAAAATGTGATTTCCAATACCCACAGAATCACAGCATCTCTGAATTGTTAGGTACTGCAGACATCATTCAGTTCGACCTGTATGTGAACAACATTCTTAACAAATGGTCATCTAGTCTCTGCTTAAAAATCTACAAGTGATAAGGAGCACATATAATCCTGAGGCAGCCTATTTGATTTTTTAAAATTAACTCTAAGTGTAAAATGCTATTCCTTACATCAAGTGGAAAACATTTTTCAGTCACTAAAGGCAGCAGTTCTACTCATTCTGAAACTTTACTAGAACTAGCCATTTTCAAACAATTCCCAAACAAACTAACTACTAACCAATCAAGTAATAAACATTGATTAAGCACCTAGTATATGCTGGGCATTGTGCTAAGCTCTGAGGATACAAAAAAAAAGAGGCAAAAGACTTTCGGGGGAGAAGAAAACAGCTATACATTCCAGGACAGGAGGTGTCCCAGTGAGCCATTGACAGGTGCACCTCAGCTAACCAGAGGGAGATCTCAAGTCCCAGTGTTGTGGAGCAGGCAAACAGCAACAGCAGGACTCCCCTACCCCATATGCCTTAGCACGGCCAAGGGAACCAACTGACTCCAGGTTCAAGAACCACCACCTGCTTCAGCATAGACCAGGGTGGGCAGGCATCCTCCAACAGACAGACCTCTATGTACTTCAGTGTACCCCTGAGAAAATACAGAAAGACCCTACCATGCCTTAGCACACACCAGATACCATGAGTAGGACTTCAGCCCATCACCAAGTAAGCTGCCAGACCCCTATGGCCTTCAGCAGTGCCAGCCACCAAACACCCCAACCTCTTAGCACAGCACCAAGCATGAAGATTCCTTGGAGGACTCAGGGAAACATTAACACAGTAACAGGTAAAGAGCCAGGGCCTGTAGCTACTGGCACAAGAGCCTGAGACAGAGCCCCTTCCAACCCAAGTGCAGAGCTCAAAGTTAAAAGGAAAAAGCTGCACCCCCCAAAAAAAATAAGGATGAGCAAAAAACAAGAAAAAAATGAATCTGAGCATAGAAAGTTACTATGATGAAAGGGAAGACCAAGATACAAACTCAGAAGAGGACAACAATGTCAAAACACCTCTGGGCAAAACCCCAAAGAAAAGTGGGAAATGGTATCAAGCCCAGAAAGAACTTATGGAAGAACAAAAAAAGGAGCTTAAAAATCATATAAGAGAGGTAGAAGAAAAAAATTGGGAAAAGAAATGAGAATGATGCAAAAAAAGAGTCAATAGCCTAGAACATTGCTTAAAAAGTAAAATTGGCCAAATGGAAAAGGAGATTAAAAAAATGTCTACTGGGGGAAAAAAAAAACAGCTCCTAAAGAGTACAATCAGCCAAATGCAAAAGAAAGTACAACAGTTAATTGAAGAAAACAACACCTAAAAAGTTAGAATTGGGCAAGTGGAAGCTAATGACACTATGAGACATCATGAATCAATTATTATTGGACTACCTAAAAGCCATAATCAAAAGGAGGACCCAGACAACATCTTTCAAGAAATTATCAAGGAAAACTGCCCTGATGTCCTGGAACCAGAGGGCAAAATAGGCATTGAAAGACTCCACCAATCACCTCAGGAAAGAGATTCCAAAATTTAAAAAAAAACAACAACAAGGAATATTATAGCCAAATTTCATAACAATCAGATCAAGGAAAAAAAATTAGAAGTGTCCAGAAAGAAACAATTCAAATATCTGGGAGTCACAATCGGGATTGCATAGGACTTAGCAACTATAACATTAAAGAACAGGAAGTCACGGAACATGATGTTCCAGAAGGCAAAGGAGCTAGGACTACTACCAAGAATCACCTATCCAGTGAAATTAAGCATAATACTCCAAAGGAAAAAAAGTGGTTATTCAATGAAATACAAAGACTTCAAGCTTTCATAAGAATATCAGAACTAAACCTAAAATTTGACCTCCAATATCAAGACCCAAGAGGGGCATAAACAAGTAAAAAAGGAAAAATAAATCATAGTGGATTCAATAGAACTAAACCATTTGTGCTCCAACATGGGAAGATGATACCTGTAATTCTTAAAATTTGTACCACCAATAGAACAGCTAGAAGGAATATACATAGACAGAGGGTACAGGTATAAGATGAATTTGAGGGAATGTCATGCAAAAATAAGGGATGAGAAAGAGGAGCACATTAGGTGCAGAAGGAAGAGATAAGTAAAATGGGTTAAATTATTTCAAATGAAGAAGCATGAAAGACCAATTACAGTCGAGCGGAAAGTGGGAAGGTACGCAATAAGCATCTCTTGAATTTTACTCTCATAGGTATTGGCTAAAAGAGGGAATCGTATTCACTGTCAGTTGAATATAGAAATCTATTTTACCCTCCAAGGAAGTAGGAAGGGAGGAGATTAAGTAAAACATGGGTGGGGACTGACAGAAGGGGAGGTGGTAGACAGAAGCAAAACACTAGTGAGTAAAGAAAGAGTAAAAGGAGACAGAGAACAAATAGGAGGAAAAATAGGGTGGAGGGAAATATACAGTTAGTAATCATAACTGTGAATGTAAATGGGATGAACTCTCCCTTAAAGCAGAAGCAGATAGCAGAGTGGATCAGAAATTAAAATCCTACAATACGTTATTTACAAGAAACACACCTGAAGCAGAGAGACACAGAGTAAAGATAAAGGGCTGGAGCAGAATCTATTATGCTTCAGGTGAAGTAAGAAAAAAAAGAAAAAGAAAAAGCGGAGGTAGTAATCCTGATCTCAGATGAAATAAAAGCAAAAATAGGTCTAACTAAAAGAGGTAAGAAAGGAAACTACATCTTGCTAAAAGGTACCATAGACAATGAAGCGATATCAATACTAAACATATATGCACCAAGTGTTATAGCATCAAATTGTTAAAGGAGAAGTTAAGTGAGTTGCAGGAAGAAATAGACAGCAAAACTATAGCAGTCAGGATGTCAACTGTCCCCTTTCAGAACTTAATCAATCCAACCAAAAAAAAAAAAAAGAAGAAGAAAGAAAGGAGATAAATAGAATATTAGAAAAGTTAGATATGGAAGACCTTTGGCATTATTTAGACATAAAGAGTGATACCAGAAGCAAATTAGAAGAGCAAAGAATAGTCTATTGTTAGATCTATGGGGAGGGGAAGAATTCTTGACCAAGCAAGAGGTATAGAGCATTACAAAGTGTAATATAGATAATTTTGATTATAGTAAATTGAAAAGCTTTTGTACAAACAAAACCAATGCAACCAAGATTAAAAGGAAAGTAGAAAGCTGGGAAACAAACTTGGCAGCAAGTATCTCTGATAAAGGCCTCATTTCTCGGATATGTAGAGAACTGAGTCAAATGTGCAAGAATACAAATAATTTCCCAATTGATAAATGGTCAAAGGATTATAACAGGCAGTTTTCAGATGAAGAAATCAAAACCATCTATAGGTATATGAAGAAATGCTCTAAGTCACTTTTGATTAGATAATGCAAATTAAGACAACTCTGAGGTACCACCTTATGCCTACCAGATTGGTTAATATGACAAAAAAGGAAAAGGAAAAGGATAAATGTTTGAGAGGATGTGGGAAAATTGAGACACTGATGCCCTGTTGGTGGAATTGTGAACTGATCCAACCATTCTGCAGAACAATTTAAAACTATGCCCAAAAGGCAACCAAACTTTGCATATCTTTTGACCCAGTAATACCACTATTTGGTCCATATCCAAAAAAGATCATAAAAAAGGGAAAAGGACCTACATATGCAAAAAATATTTACAGCAGCCCTTTCCATGGTGACAAAATATTGAAATTGAGGGGATGTCCATCAATTGGGGAATGGCTGAACAAGCTGTGGCACGTGAATGTAATGGAATACTATTGTGCAATAAGAAATGATGAACAGGCAGATTTCAGAAAAACCTGGAAAGACTTGTACAAACCGATGCAAAGTGAAATAAGAAGAACCAAGAAAACATTGCATACAGCATCAGCAACATTGAGTGATGATCAACTATGAATGACTAATTTCTTCTCAGCAACACAATGGTCCAAGACAAGTACAAAGGACTCACTAAGAAAAATGCTATTCATATCCTGGTAAAGAACTGATGGATTGTAAATGCAGACTGAAGCATATTTTTTTTTTCACTTACTTTGTTCTTTCTTGTAGTTTTTTTTTCCCTGTTGATCTGTTTCCTCTTTCACAACTGTGACTAATATGGAAATACTTTTACATGATAGCACATGTATAAACCATAACAAATTGCCTACCAATTTCAGAAGGGAGGGTGGGAGGGAGAATAATTTGGAGCTCAAAATCTTGTAAAATTGAATGCTGAAAATTTTCTTGTCATGTAACTGGGGAAAAACTAAAAGACTGTTTAAAAAAAGACAGTCCTTGCCCTCAGTAAGCTTATAATCTCAAAGGGGTGGCAACAAACAAACAGATAAATCCAAAGCAAGCTATATACAAGATAAATGGGAAATAATTAAAAGAAAGGAGACATTGGAATTATGAGGTGTTAGAAGGTGGGATTTTAGTTTGGACTTAAAAGAACCCAGCAAGGTCAGTAGCCAGAATAGATGAGGAGGGAGAATATTCCAGGCACGGGAAATAGTGAGATAAAACACTCAGAGACAAGAGATGGAGTGTCTCATTCATGAAAAACCCAAGAGGCCAGTGTCACTGAATCAGAGTATATATATTGAGGAATGAGGGATAAGAAGACCAGAAAGGTAAGAGGGGTCTAGGTTATGAAAGGATTTGAATAACAAACAGATCATTTTGGATTTGCTTCTGGAAGCAATAAGAAGCCACTGGAGTTTATTGAGTGGGGTGGTGACATGATCAGACTTTCATTTTAGGAAAATCACTTTAGTGGCTGAATGGAGAATAAATAGATCAGAGGTGGAAGAGACTTGAGGTAAAAAGCATCAGTTCAATACTTGTAATAATAGCGACCAATTACTCTTGTCACATCTGCAATAAACTATCACACTCCTGGGGCTTCCTCACTCTTTACTTTGCTGACCCTCATCTCTCATTGGTGATTTCCTCTCAGGACCTCCATTTTGGGAAAATATCCAAGTCAATCAATTTTCTTGACTCTGCTACTGACTTTCATGACTTTGACACCATGGCTCCCTGTTTGAGTACCCTTCCTTCACCTTTTCAGCTTGTATGTGTGTTTATGTGCCTATGTTATCTTTCCCCCTTAGAATGTAAAGTTCTTGAGGGCAGGGATTGACTTTTTACTTATATTTATATAAACACAATGAATTCTTGTTTCTTTGCCTGAACAATATGGTAACAATCTATTTATAATTATATTTGGTAGTGATGAAGGAAATTGGAGGTTGGGTGATGACTTTTTAGAAAAAACTATACTAGCATTTTTTCCTTAGTTTCTTTCTTTCTTTCTTTCTTTCTTTCTTTCTTTCTTTCTTTCTTTCTTTCTTTCTTTCTTTCTTTCTTTCTTTCTTCCTTTCTTTCTTTCTTTCTTTCTTTCCTTCCTTCCTTCCTTCCTTCTTTCCTTCCTTTCCACAAACTCCTCATCTTATGGTCTTCTTCTTGCCATAGTTAGGATCCAAAATCTAAAGAAGTTTATTTAATACTCTTAGCCACTCTTTTCAAATGTGGGCTCAGTTCTACCCTGAAGCTGTTTTAGAACTGAGACTAAAATGCAAGTTCTGCCAGTATGTGCCTTCTAGTATACACTCTTGAAAATATCTACATTTAAGGAGCAGCTCTAAAAGTTCACAAGATTTAAAGATAGAAGGTACCTAAGGATAGATCGACCTACTAATTTGACAGATAAGGAAACTGAGACACAGAAAGAGGTCATGTAATGAGACCCAAAATCATGTAGTAGAAAGTAGAAGGAGGATTTAAATCCAGATCATCTGACGGCATATCTGGGGTTCTTTCTATTACACCACTGAGTTATTTGGAGGTAAAGTAGTACATTAGACTGAGAGACAGGTGATTCAAATTCTATTCTCAGTTCTTCCACTAAGTATATGTATGACATTGAGTGGGAGCCATTATTTTCTCTAGAACTCTCTATATCTTGTCTTCTTTATCTGTAAAATGATGTGATTGAGCTAGGTGTAATTCTAATTTTTTTTTTTGAGGCAATTGAGGTTGAGTAACTTGCCCAGGGTTTCTATTGTTGTTGTTTGTCCTTCATTCTGGAAGAGGACTATGGCATCAGGAAAGTGGTGCTGTGACTTGTAAGTGAATTGGATTTAACTGGGGGAGGGCTGTGCAAAGTCACCAGCCTCGCTTTTTCCTCTGGAGCCATCTGGGTCCGGTGGCAAGATGTTGATCAGGATAACTGGAGATGGCCCTGCTGCCCAGGGTCACACAGGTAGTAGTTGTCTGAAGTCTTATTTGAACTCAGGTCCTCCTGACTCTATGGCTGGTGCCCTATCCAATGTGCCACCTTGCTGCCCCATGATTTTAATTCTAATATTTCATTCTAATATTCAATAACCCTATACCGTAGCAGTATAATTTTGAATGTTTTCTATAAACATTTAGAAAAGCAAAAATGGGAATATGATTCAGAATTATTGTTATATTAAAATAAATGAAAAATCAGGACAAAACATGTCACCTACACACCCAAGAAATTTATGTGCCAGTTATGGGAGACTTCTATCCTAAAGCCCTTATTTCCTATAACCATGACCTCAAAATGAAAAGTAGCTTCACTGTTGATTGTTAAGAAGATAGCAGCAGTGAAGAGTGCTAGTTGATAGGTCATGAAGAAAATTTGAACTGGTTGAAGAACTCAGCAATATTTAGCTTAGGGAAGAGAAGAGTTAAGGAGCACAGGTTGGTTGACTCCAAGTATTTGAAAGGCCATCTTGTGGAAGACTGATTAAATTTGTCCTGCTTGATCCCAGAGGGAAGGACTTGGAGCAGTGGTTAGAAGTTATAGAGGGATAAATTAAGACTTAATGTTAGGGAAAAAAAAATAAAACCACCAAAAAAAAAATACTCCCTAACAAACAGCTGTCTAAAAGTGGAATGTGCTACTTTGGCAGGTGGTGAGTTCCATCCTCACTGGAGATCTTTAGGTAAAGGCTTAATGACCACTCTCTAGGAATATTGTAGAAGAAATTTTGTTATTAGTACAGGAACTAGTTTCTGAGGTCTCTCCCAATTCTCAAATTCTGTGATTCTCTGAATAAAACAAAGCTCTGATATAGTAAAAGGCTCCATCAGTAGCTGAAAATATAAATCAGTGTCTTGTCATAAAGATAGCTCCATATCTGTCTGCCTTTTCAGCCACATCCGCACAAGAGTAGCACACTTTAGTTAACATAGACATTTGCCCTGAAACACAGCAATCCATTTTAGCAACAGATGCCTGACTTTAATAGAAAGCTTAGGAGTCTGTGGAGGATGACTAAGGTGGCTTGAAAAGATGGATTTAGTCATCCCCTGCCAAGGCTAATTATATACTAGTGATTTCACTTACCCAGATAGCACTCATTTGTTTTGCTTTGATCTTTAATGCTGTGTTCCTTTTGCCGACTTTGCATTCTTTTCTAAAGCAAGTCTCCTTTGGGAATTTGACCAAAACCTGTATTCTGACAGAGCTAAGTGTACAAACTCTATGGAGCCTGCCTTGGGCACCATACTGAACTTCTTGGGGGCAAAGGGAATTTTCTGATGTGTCATCTGTAATTTGATTTCCCTAATTATATCCTTGAGGCTTTTACTTATCCCAACTTGAAAGCACAGGTTGTTTATTTTTTTCTCTTGCAAAACAATGGACCTTTGTGATCTCTAGAAATTAACTCTGATTTTGAGGAACACATAATTGCAGATCCACTGGAAAGCTCATCTACACAATTATCTGTTGCCTGATGAGGTCCTGGGTCACATTGTGAAGGTCTGTCTGGTCTGAAGGCCTACTGACTGACTGAAGCCTCATACCATCAAGCTGGACAAAGTTAGGAAGAGAATCTTATACTTAATAGCTCTATCTTAATAAGATCAGTGTCCTTGGTAATCCTGTGATTCTATTTTATGTCTTTAAAAACATTCTTCTGAGAAAGGCTAAAACCAGACTGCCAAAAAAGTCTATTACACAGAAAAAAGTTAAGAACATGGTCCCTCTGTTAAGAAACTGCAATGTACAATGAAAGTACTGAACTTTGTGGTGGAAATCCCTGACTTTGAGAACTTTCCTTAGAGACTCTGATCTGAAAATACCCTGGGGCCACACTTCTGCTGAACCACAAATGGTCCTGAGATGAGGAAGGGAGATCAAGGAAGCAGGAAGGAGGTAGAACAAACATTTTTAAGAGCCTACTATATGCCAGGCATTATGCTAACCCTTTGCAAAAAATGATCTCTTTTAATAAGGAAGACTCTAGCTCAATTCTTGACTCCAGTGACCTGGATATTGGAGATAAGTATGGAAACTAATGGCTATATTTTAATTCTCATGAATCTTTAGATGTTTTTAGTTAGTACTCAGAAAGTTAAGGCATTTACCTGGAAGGGATCCTTTCACACACTAGGAACTAAGGAAGCTACTTCAGAATATCTTGCCTATAGTGAATATTGTACCTCGTTTCTCACCAAACCGGAGAAAGCAATAACCAGAAGGCTCTTACATGGTCTGGACAGATGTTCTAAAGGACACTGTTTTATGATGTATTCACTCACAAAGAGTAAAACCTAGGACTTAGCTTTCCTCCTGCCCCTGGGCTAGTTCTCATTAAACTTTATGAAGCCGTGTACTAAATGGAATCAGAGTTGCTTAGAGACCATATCTACTCGTTGCCTGGGGCATTGCCTGGGACAATGCCCTATAGTTGAAAGTCCAATACTTTGGGGTTATCCCTTCCTTCCTGGGAAAGCTAGCATTAGGGTGGCTCTATGGTCTCCATTATTTATAGATACTTTGACCATTTTCCTATTTTATTGAAGGTGATTTCCTTTAATCACTGGTTCAGCTAAGATTTGATTTAACATCCATAACAAGTACATCCAAAGCACTATGCTAGGTGCTGAGGAAAGATATAAAAATGAATAAGGAAGGGTCTCTGCCCTCAAGGAGTTTACAATCCAGTAAGGAAATACAACAGACTGGTATAAACAAACAAACAAAAAATCACCAATGTGAAATGGTATAACAAGTTGACAAGAGACTCATAGAGAAATGCTATGAAAGTTAAGAGGAAGAAGAGAGTATATTCAACTCCACTGATCAATAAAAGTGTGGAGGAGGAGGAGGAGGAGGAGGCATGTAAGCTAAATCAGAAAGGATGAGCGAAATATCAATTGGAGGATCTTTTCAGGAACAGAGAAGAGTCTATACAAAGGCACTAAGGGTTCCTGGAACAGCAAATACAGTCAATCCTTAATATTTGTATGTTTAACTTTCATGCCTTCAAGCATTCCTGTGATTTTATTAGTAACCTCATTTTCACTTTTATATTGGCAACTCCACACATTTGGGATATGGGCAGTACAGAAAAAGACTAGAGCTGCAATGCATGCAAGTTTATTGAATAGCTGGTATCCTACTAGATGCCTTACTGCTCTAGTTTGCCTTTAAAACTCAAGTTTTGTGTTGCAGTTATGTGCCCCAAAAGTAGTCCAAGTCCCTTGGGTTCTAAGCTCAAGTGTGCAAAGTCAGTGATGTCACTTAGTGACAAAAAAAAATGTTAGATAAATTTTATGCTGGAATGTCTGCAGCCACTGTTTGCCACAAGTTTAGTATTAATGAATCAATCATTTGTTATAACTACAAAAAGGAGAAAAGTATTTATGGTAGTACAGATTTCATGTGTTACGAAAAGTGAATATTGTCTAAAATCACTGTTTTGTTTTTACTGAAATGTTAGCACAAAAGATCACAGAATTCTAGGGAGTTACTAGTGAGAAAAATATTTTGCATGTAACATATTTTATTTTGTGTATTGCATTTTATGAGTTATTTTATAGTTACTATGTTAGAAAAATGCATATTATTAAAATTCATGTTTTGTTATTAAGATTTGTATGCAGAAAAATGTATATTCAGCGATCTCTAGTGAAAGATTACAGTTTTCAGTGATCACGAGAACCTAACCACCTCTTTCCCCTAGATAAAATGTGTCGACATGTTTGTTTTTGATTTTCATGAAGCTTTGTAGTAGCGGTACCCTTGCAAAAGTTGAGGAGTGATTGTAATCTATTTTGACTAGACTAAAAAGATGGGTAGGGGCCATGTTATAAAAAATGAAGTTTAAATGTTATTCACAAGTCTTTGAAAAGGCAGGGAAGGTTTTTCATCAGCAGAAAGATCTAATTAGGAATATTAATTTGATTTGTCTACATTAATCTATAGGTATAGTGTGGAAGGAAAGAGAGACTGAAGGTTGGGAGACCTATTAGAAGATTATTGCAGTAAAAAATGAAGTGAGAATTAATGCGGGATTAAATTATGTTTTTGATGGTGAGAATGAAAAGGAGTTGATGATTGTAAAGCATTATGACAAGAGACAATAGTACTTAACATATAGTTGAATATATGCGAGAGGGGAAAGAGGGAATGATGACTGAACTCCCAGGTAAGGTGACTTGACAAATAGTGATGTCATCAACAGAGAGAAATCAGAAGGTGAGGATAGGTGAAGAGACAATGAAGTCTTAAGGTTACTTCACTGAGGGAGCTTCATGTACATCTATCTGGGGTGAGTATATGTGACTCAGCCCAAAAATGACTAATGAATCTCTGACCTCTGGGTCTGCATGCTTTTGATACATTCAATGTTTAATGGAAAATCAGTGTTACTTTCCAAAAGAAGATTAAAAAGCTAATTTCTGATAGTTGGTCTGAATTTTGAAAAAAAAATTCAAAAAAATGGCATATTATATAATTTTTATTTTCTTTCAGATAAGTACATTGAGATCTGACAATTGAATATTGCTTACCTTTAAAACACCATTATTTACACACTGCAGTGTTCTAATAAATCGAAGCAGCTTTTGAAATGAAAACATTTATTTACCTCCCAGTGACTCAGCCAAAAGTGTCATTTCAGCATCTCTAATATTACTCAGCCAAATAGCAGCCAGGTATCATTTTAGAAAGATGTCAGTAGTCCTGGACTACTAAAAGGAACCAAGAAATTATACAGAAACAAGGCTACTCCCTTTATTTATTTATCGTAAACAGAAACAAAAAGTCTGTTAATCAGCTTCAGCTGGTACAAGATCGATTCAGATTACCTGTTTACTTATCTGGATCATCATCAGAGACAGTCTGTCCATTTGTAGAGCTCTCCCTTCTTTTCATTTAGAAAAATGGCTTGCATAATTTTTCATTAAAATTTCAAAGCAAGTAAGATGAATAATTGATTTTTGTTTTAGAAAAGAAACAACTGCTTCTAGTGCAACAGTGATTCAGGAGGATGCAACAGAGGGCTTTCTGCTCTGGGCATTTGTTTTCCTCTCTTGAAGGTATTAATATCTGACATTTATACTGTGCTTTTGTAATTGCAAAGTATTTTCACCTACTTTGTCCTGTTTGATCTTCCCAACAACCTTTTGACATAGGGCAGGTATTATTATCCCAAGAGTAAAGATGAAAAAATAAGGCTAAGAAAAGTTCAAAGTCATGTTGCTAGTCAGTAACAGAGCAGGATTACAAGGTAGGTCTTCTTGCTTCAAATTCAGTTCTACTACACTAATCTGTTGTTGTTGTCGAGTAGTTTTTGGTCATGTCTGACTTTTAGTGAACCCATTTGGGGTTTTCTTGGAAAATATAATGAAATGGCTTGCCATTTCCTTCTCCAGTTATTTTGTAGATGAGGAAACTGGAGTAAAGAAGGTTAAGTGACTTGCCCAGGGTCACAGAGCTAGTAAGTGTCTGAAGTCTGATTTGAACTCAGGAAGATGAGTCTTCCTGTCTTTAGACCCAACATTCTATCCACTGTACCCCCTAGCTACCCATTATACTACTTTACACTCCTCATAGTCATTGTGGACAGTGAAGGTGAAACCTGGACTTTTTCTCATTTCTTGAATTCCTGGCCTAACTTCCTACTGTGCTCATGTATGGCAGCTATATATCTTTCATTGTGATGCACATAAAGGATTTGGAATGAGTAAATCCAGAGTTTCTTAAGTTCCCCATGATATGTATTCCTTTCCTCAATAATATGACTTTTATCACATATAGTTACAGACACAAATCAATAAATCAGTCACTTGTGGCATCCTGATGTCAGAATGTCAACTAATATTTATTCACAGTTTTTCTAAGATATTAGTGACTTAGAACTTTTTCATCTATTTCAGAGCTAGTCTAGATTTAATCATTTTCATGTTGTATGTGCTGCTGTGTTTTTTTTTAATATGACTATGATTTGTCTCTTCCATTAGATTATATACACATTGAAGATGGGCCATATGCTCTACATAGTGGTTAGTACAGAGATTGGCATAAAGCTAGCCCTCAGTACTCATTTTTTTTTCACAAAAATGCATTAATGCCCCCAAAATCCACTTTAGTAATTCTCTCTTGGCCAGTGACTACTAGGATATTCTGCCGGAAGATAGCATACTGATTTTCCTTACCTTATTAAGTTTATTGTGGAAACCTTGTGAGTTAATGTGTTTTATGCTTTGATTCATGTTTCAACCTCAACTAAATTCCTATCAATTCTTCTCCATGATATAGTGGCCCAGATTCTTGGGGACTCTGCCAGTAAAGTGAAAACTTTGGAAGGTCCAATCAAACTTGAAAATCTTTGTAGAAATGATGTTAGAAGGCCATCTACTCAAAGAAAGTTGTGGTTGCAAACTATGTTAGTGGGAGAACTCACCCAGATGAAATAATGGATTCTTGAAGCATTGATTCATATTTTAAATGCACTGTGGAATATGCTTGCTTAAAATAAACCTTATAGTGCAACAAACCCTTTGGTATTGTGAAAAAATGACCCCTAAATTAATACATTTTGCAAAGTAATATGCTTGTATATCAGATTTTTTTTAAAAGTAGGACACATATCAATCTGATGATTTTATCTAATTATATCACATTTATCAACATCATTTTTGAGAATAAAAGTCAGGTCTGAATATGGAATTTTAGATATTTTGACAGAGCTACAGCCTAGACTTCATGAAGCTGCTCTCCTGCTCTTTACTGGCAGCTCCAAGGCTTTTTCCATGCAATTCAATTAAAGGAGTTTCCATTGTGACTAACATTATGTTCTCTAAAGATCTTTCATCGTAGAGTGCCACACAACTCTATTTTAAAAATAGACATGCCTTTAAAAAAGCTCTTTTTCTTCTTCCCATTGTTAAATGTTCCACTTAAGTGTATATATAGAACCCTAGCACAATAAGAATGCTCTCTACTTTAATACTTCAAGGAGCTATGATTGTTTCCTTGAGGGTATTCCACCAATGCAAATCTACTAGATGTCTCCATCAGTTGATCTGGCTGAGAAAAAAAAAAGAAAAATGAAAAAAGAAAAGAAAAGAGAAAGAAAGGAAGAAAGGAAGAAAGAAAGAAAGAAAGAAAGAAAGAAAGAAAGAAAGAAAGAAAGAAAGAAAGAAAGAAAGAAAGAAAGAAAGAAAGAAAGAAAGAAAGAAAGAAAGAAAAAGAAAAGAAAGAAAGAAAAAGATCATCACCCTATAGCCAGTTTTTAATGAACTTGTCTCTGAATTTTGTTCTGGTGGCTCTTGGACAACAGACTCACTGCACTTCAGCCAGGTACTCTTAAGACTTTCCAATTTATTAGCATGCCCCAGAACTTGTCCTCAAATATGGATTTTGAGAATGTAAGGATATCTCTATGACATGATGAGGCATTGGTGTGGGATGTTAGGAAGAAAGTAGGCAATCACATTTATTAAATCGTTCCTTAATATACACACAGTTCTTTCAAATTAAGGTTGTCTCTTAAATTATAGGTGAAGAAACTGAAGAACAAACAATTTTTTCCTCCTGCTCAGAGTCTCATGGTGGGGACTGGCTAGTGAAATCCTAGGCCTTACAGTATTCATGATATGCTCTGCCAGGTATCTATTCATATAGAAACTTGGATCAAAGGGAATGGTGGAAAGGAAGAAAATAGATATTTATATAATGCCTTCTATGTGTCAGGAACTGTACTAAACATTTTTGAGCAAATACTACTTTCAGAAATACAAGATGATGTGGATAGGTTCTCCTCTCCAATACAGAACATGTACAGTTATCCTGGTGGTTTCTTTTTGGCTTACTTTGTGGCCAGGAAAAGTCTTTCAAACTGGACAATGAGGCAGAATTGAATGCTCATAGAGAAGCCTCAAATCAGTAGAAGAACTATTTTTTCCTGGAAACTTCTTAATGAAGACGAAGACGTGCTGTAGAATTATGGGAGGGATCCATATAGCCATCAGTGGCATTGGTAGAAGCCAAGTGGCCATGAATGCATGGAGCCTTTTTTTCTTCAGCCCCTATTGTCTTTAGTCTTTCCTAATCCTGGATGAATGAGTATCAAAGATGAAACAGATAATATAACCTTGAGAGCTTCAAATGATTCAAAGAGCCAACAGAGGTCTGACAACAGTCTACCGGTAGCTAAGCCCAAGGAAAATCCAGATCTGATGAGTGACATGCTTGACCCAATACAGCAGTGCATAGCCCCAGCAACCAAGAAACTATGTCCTACAACCAAGGGAACAATTTGTCCATCAGTAATGTAGCCTCTAGAAGTGAGCATGGTGGAAGACAGCAGATGTTGGTAGTTCTAACTTAAAGTTTGAGTCTATTATCTCTAGGGACCAAGATAAAAGATAAAGTTCTGTGTTTTGGGGGAGTTGTTTTTTTTTTTTAATGTATTTTTGCTCCTGGTAAATGTTCATAGCAAATAGCCCTTTACAAAAGCTAATCAATGTTAACTGGTTAGAGCAGGGGTTGGCAAACTACAACTAAAGAGTTTATCTTTATACCCAGAAGAGCTAAGAATGCTTCCTACTTTTTTTGTGCAAAAATAGATGCCAGTATGATTTGGCACTTGGCTGTAATTTACTGACCCCTTTTTTAGATGATATTAAGGAAACAATAACTAGTCCAAGGATTTTAGGGCAATAATCACTGGGTAGTTGATGCTAAGGCAAAATCAGTGGGCTAGTTGCTTATATGATATCGGGGAAATATTAACTGACTATTTCTATTGAGGGGAACACACAGGATAGGGGCTCAAGATCTATCTACAAGAAACAATCTCCAAATTCCTCAGGGTTGTCCCCAAACTTTGTGGGGGAGTCAGTCATTCAATAAACATTTATTAAGTACCCACTAAGTATCAGGTATTCTACTAAAGTCTAGGGAGCAGTAACCTTCTTAAGGAACAAAAGCCAGTTATCAGAGAACGGGTTAATAAAGTGAAATCTAACTTATGTGCTTCATACTTCATAAGTTCTATTTTTTGGCATATAATTGGATAAAATATTTTCTAACAATTTCCTTTACTTCTTCATTTGTGAAATATTTTTCATTCTGACTTTGATAATTTGGTTATCTTTTCATTTTTGTTTTGGATCAGATTAGCTGATTTTCTATTTTATTAGTTGCTTAAATATTAGTTTTGGTTTTGTTTTGGTTTGGTTTCAATTTTGTGTTTCTCTTGAATTTTCAAAATTTTTACTTTTTGTGATTGGTTATTTATTTCTTTGTTTTTAAGGGTTTTTTTTTTTAGTTGCACGATCAATTCATTGAGCAATCTCTTATGTCCTTTTTTGATGAAAAATATTTGGAGATTAATTTCTCCCCAACCAGCTGCCTCATTTAAAACTTAAAATTTTGGTATGTTATCTAACTATCAATTTCTTTTCTAAAATTATTTATTGTTTCTATGATTTGTTTACTCTTCTATTCTTTGGAATTATCTTAGTCAGTGATTCCTTATGAGGAAAAGATGAGTGGCTCAATTCTAACAACAATTGACATTTACATAGTGGTTTAAAGTATATAAAACACTTTATATACATTAGAGGATCACAGTAACCCTCTGACAGATATATCTTCTTCTTTAAGCTCTTTAAGTTTTAATTTCTTTGAAAGAGCTGCTTATAGGTGAGTGCAAGGATATGTATTTTTTTTCACGGATCCAGGAAATGAAATGTCTCGCTTAGTATATTTTTATTTCGATGAAATTCAGAAGTGCACAAAGCGAACATTTTCATCAACACGACGTTTGTGCTTTACCAACAAATGGATTTATATTACAATTATACTTGAATAGAATCTCAATACCACACAGCCCACAAGTCAGTTCAAATCACAAGGTTTTAAATAAACATTACTCATGGGAGTTGGGGGGATGTTAATGTTTGGCCAACCTCATTCAGGTTAGTCTGCCTTTTAGCAAATAGTAGTATCTGCATTGACACATAAACCTGTTGAATAACAAGTGTTAGGTTACCTGCCTAACAGAGTTGAACAGCTGGTTCTTGGTTTATAAACCATCAAAGCAATACATTGAAATAAAGCACTAGGGCACTCCTGATTCGCTCCTGAAAGCTGCACTTGATCTAGTGCCACAGTTAAGAATCATCTTCGGGGCAGCTCGGTGGTACAGTGGAGAGAGCACCGGTCCTGGATTCAGGAGGACCTGAGTTCAAATCTGGCCTCAGACACATAACACTTACTAGCTGTGTGACCCTGGGCAAGTCACTTAACCCCCACTGCCCAACCAAAAAAAGAAAAAAACAAACCTAAAATAAGAATCATCTTCAAGTCTTGCCCTGAAAATATCAACAGGCTCATGATGGCCTCTGAACTCAGCAAGTTTGAGAGATTCAGAGGAGAAATGCCCTTTGTAAATATTTTAACTGGTGACTCCTATCTCACTCTGGTTCAGTTACCCTCCAAATAAATATTGATGAGTGACCTGTAAGAGTTTTAAAATTGATTATGGAACTTCATTTTCCCACCAGGATGTTATAGCCCCATCTGGGCTCACTTTTTTGTGTTCAGTCATTTTTCAGTCATATCTGACTCTTCATGACCCCATTTGGGATTTTCTTGGCAACGATACTGGAGTGGTTTGCCATTTCCGGCTCCAGTTCATTTTACAGATGAGGAGACTGAGGCAAACAGGGTTAAGTGATTTGCCCAAGGTCACACAGGTAGTAAGTTTCTGAGGCCAGATTTGTGAATCTTCCTGGCTCTAGGCCCAGCACTCTATCCACTGTACCGCCTAGCTGCCCCAGTGGGAAGGGGACAGCCCCACTAACGGGGGCCTCACTTTATCAGCCCTTCATTTACATTGGTGGGTAGTGCACCCAGTGAGTGGATTGTTACTACCCTTAGCATTCAAGCATAATCCATGGGGTTATGGCTTACAGTGTTCATAAGTCCCTAAACAGAGTCCTCCTCTACCCTCCAATATTGATCAACCAGCTGACATCGATTAGCTTTTACAAGGAATGTATTTACTAAGGAGGTATGGAAAGAAGAGAAATCACAAAAAAAAAAAATATCCCCACAGCCTAGGAGCACATTCTCCCCTCTGTATATATTTATTGTCTGGTAAGGGTGGGCTTAACTTTAAAGCACAAAATTGGTGAGGCATGCATGGAATGGAGTGGGTTTCTTACAACTCCTGGCACTCGGAGTCTTTTTGTCACTTTGAAGAGCCTCCACCAAGTTTGCCTCAGGGAGTGGCTTCAGCAATAGATGAGTCACTCCATTGATTGTCTGGACTGGCACCTTCCAGGACACAGTGCCTTGGCTAGCCAATTACTTGCTGCTTGTCTGGGACTAGCTGATTGCTTGGCTGCTATGCTGGCCTCTTAGCAGCCTTGGTGGCTGCTGCCACTGGTTCTGGGATTTTAGATGGTTTTGATGGATCTTCCAGTTTCACCAGCCACTTAAGCTCTCCTTTCTCAGAATATTTATCCATTCAAGATTGTGGGAAAACAAAGAAATCAACAGAGAAACAATAGAAACAGAGGTATTTGGTATTCTTGCATTCATGATGGCCAGGTGGGGGAATACAGATTAACCACTGTCCCTTCTCCTCAACCTGGTGGCTTATAGCAGTCCTCACTAACAAGATGCCAGGAAAGACAGCAGGAGATCATCCACTTGAATATTTTGTAATCACACTTAATTCTGCCTTCTGGTTCCTACACCCACCAGAAGACTCATTAATCCATGGGCCAGTAGAAGGCTCACCAAGCCTCCATGTCTTGGATTGTATCCAGAAAAGATATATTAGGTACATGCTCTGTATAACCTGCAAGAAGGACAAATAAAAATGTTCTAAGAACCATGCCCACAGTGTTCAGTCACCTGATTATAGTCCTCTCTTTTCTATACTCTTTGAGAATTCTTTCATCCTCAGCATATTAACTGGAGTATATTCTGAACTTCTTGTTCACATCGCCAGAAAAGCTCTCTGGGGTCTTGTCACTGTCCAGTTGTTTCTGACTCTTTAAGAGACCCTGAATCTCTGTACGTAGGGTTTTCTTGGCAAAGATACTAAAATTATTTGCCATTTCCTTCTCCAGTGGCAAACATGTTAAGAGAATAGACTAAGGTCACACAGCTGGGAAGTTTCTGAAGCTAGATTTAAACTTCCTGACTCCAAGCCCAGTATTCTATCCACTGCACTACCTATATGCATTTCTGCAGTCCGAAGGAACCTTAAACATTATGCTTTAACTTATTTCCCCAATATCATTTAGGAGAGAATCTCAAAACAGTGTGTGCGGCACAGATCTTATAAAATCGCACATGTATAGGCAGACATCACAATTACTCTTAAATACATAGTGACGCAGACTCAGTAAACAAAGAATATTTTGCCCAATTTATCAAAAGTTACTATTTGTTTAGGGGCAGTTAGGTGGCATAGTGAATAGAGTGCCAGGACTGGAGTCAGGAAGATCTGAGTTCAAATGTGGCCTCAGACACTTATTAGCTATGTGACCTTGGGCAAGTCACTTAACCCTCTCTGCCTCAGTTAGTTTAATCTGTAAAATGAGCTGGAGAAGGAAATGGCAAACCACTCCAGTATCTTTGCCAAGAAAACCCCAAATGGGATCATGAAGAGTTAGATATGACCAATCAACAACAATAACAATAGTTGTTTGGCAATTTGCAACAGCTTATTGTGCTGTTTGCAATGGCCCTCCATAACCCAAAGGCAATAAAAGGAAAAGAAAATCCAGCTTCTTGTGTTAAAAGGCAACCTGGTCCCTACAGACATTACTAGAATGTGGGAAGTTTCTCACGAAGAGATTAGGATCTGGCATCAAATAGAAGTCACCTCCTCAACTTCAGCTGAGAAATCAAACTGTCCTAAGTAGGAAAATTTTGCTCAGCACAGAGCCATCCCACTTGGGCTCTGAATAAAATCTCTGGTTGTCCTTTCCACAAAGGGTACACTAAACTTTCTCCAGGTGTTTTTGTAGAATCCAATCAGGAAGAAAGAAAACTGGATCAGGTAAACCCTGAACATGTGTTTGGCCTCCCAAAAGGGATTAAGCACTTGGGATTGATTTCTCAGGGTCTCTAGGTCAGCAAGCAAACTTGATCTTATTGACTTAACAATTCATTAGGATCTTGAAAATAAAGGCAATTGTTCTAGATTTGTTAAAAAAAGGGGGGAAAAAGATAATTTATGAGCTGCCAGTATAATGCTGGGCCCAAATTAAAGCAGGCTAAACTTCTTTGGGCCACAGATAGATTAGACTAGAGACAGATTGATGATGGTTGGTTGCTGCAGGTCATGTGACAAACAAGAACTTGAATAGCAGCAACACTACATTTTTCCCCAGGCTGCCAGAAATCCTTTGATCTCAAGTGGCTAGCAGGCTGTATGTTGTACAGGACTGCTCTAGGCAAACTTCTAGGCATTAGGTAAACTTAAACAAATATAGCAAAACAATAACAATAATGGCTAGCATTCATGAAGCACTTAAAGATTTGTAAAGTGTTTTACGAATGGTTTCACTTAATCCTCACAGCAAGCTAGGGAAGTAGGTAGTATTATTATTCCTATTTCACAGATGAAACTGAGGCTGTGAGAGGTTAAATGACTTGTCCAGAGCTATGCAGCTAGTTAAGTGTCTGAGGTCAGCTTTGAACTGACGTCTTCCCGAATCCAGGTCCAGTGCTCTATTTACTGTATCACTTACCTGCCCACTACAAATAATATCCATCAGAAATAAGTACATAAGCATTCAGACGAGCAAGAAACTGTTTTAACTTACAAAGAAATAAATTCCAAACTAATTACTATACAATTAGTCTAAAACAAGACAGAGAAAATGTTATTTTTTCTTTATTAAACTCTCAAAAAGACCTTCATAGAGTATGCAGTAACGAGAATTCTAGCTGGAAAATCCCTCTATTGAGTCTCCATAAATGTTAAGGGTCTGTGATTTATCCTTGAAGTCCCCTTTCTGTTTATTCATCATCCTTACTCAGCATCAGGTTGGGTTCCCAGAGAACAGCTGATTACCCTTCCCCTCAGCATTTTAGGGGTAACTCTAAAGGATGTGGTTTCTTAATATCATTGTTCAGCAGCCCAATCCAGTATGTTATTCCCTAATAACCCTTACTATTTCTAATATCAATTAATCATTTGACATTTATAGGCTTTAACAAAGGGTTATTTAATGAGAAGGTATAGAAAACACTAAACACCCCCCTATCCCCAACCAGGAATCTCATTGGACTCTTATGCATACTGAGTCTATGCAAGGATGAATGGGGCTCAAACTTAAAATGCAAAGGTCACAAAAATAGAAAATAGGAGGGCACACATTTGAACCAATTCATTCCGTTTCTATTTGTATAAATGAATCACTGAATTAGATTCTGTCCTCCTGATAGCAAGAAGCCAGCTGATTGACATTTTTAGTCTCATTTTCACTTTTCATTTCATAAAGTTTGTCATTGCAAAGACACACAGAAAGTGACATGTCAGGCTATATTTCTAGCTGTATTCACTTCCTGTTTGCTTATATCTGGGAAGAAGATACCAGAAAATAACAGAATAAGATGCAGTAGTTTATGTTCCTATTGTGTTTCAGGGTTTCAAAGCACTTTCCTCACAATAATTTTGTAAGATAGGTAGTGCAATAATCATTATCTCCATTTTACAAACAGATCAGGCAAGTTACTTGCCCAGGGTCACACATCTAGAAAGTGTTGGAACATAGGTCCTCCTATTAAGAGTCAGTCCTCTTAGTAGTATGCATAACTAATTCTTCAGACCTTTCCTATTCTGTCACTAGTGATTTTAGATAAAATTATTTTGCCTTTTGGACAGATGTTTCAATCAATCAATCAATGAACCAATAAACATTTATTAAACAATTATTATATGTTAGGCACTGAGGAAAAAATACAGAAGTGTGGCAGTCTCTGCTTTCAAAAGTCTTACATTTTCTTTGGAGGATACACATATTTTCAGAGAAGTAAATGCAAGATATGACTGGAGACCTATCTATAATGGAATCACATCGAAATATGCTCATGAACAAGTTCAAAGTTTCCTTTCCTGATTTTAGTTGATAATATGGGAGCTTTGAGGCCTACTTCCTTATGTGGAAACCCAGTACTAGTAGGACTTGGGGTTTTAGTATGACATGGCAAGAATTAAGTAGTCTACGTTCCCCATCCACCCTCATCCTCCAGTGAGAGTGGGAAGGTTTCTGTGTCAGTTAAAACAAGAGACTACTTCTATCTTGTATTCTTTGCTTCTACTCTCTCACACATTAGGTAGTAAGCTCTGCCTTTGGACTTCCTATGAATTGGAATATTAGAATGGGTAATGCTCTTTCCTTTGACATTATCTCTACTCTCTTGTGGAATGTGGACTCAATTCAGTGAACTCTTGGGTCCCTAGCTGACTTTTCTACATTTAAAAAAATATATGTATAGGCGATTGAGCGTCATTCTTTGTGGTACAGCCTAGCCTTGGAGATGACTGTGAGTTTGAGAGGTCTGAAGGCCCTGGCTCCTACTGAGTTGGAGTTGGTTAATTTCAGGAAAACTTCTGCATTGGAGAGGATAGCCAGAGGCAAAAAGATTGGCCCAAATATAACTATTTTACTAGCAGAATTTTACCAGGTATTTTTGGCCAATGCAGAACCAAAGTGAAATACAAAATGTCTATCTCTCAGCCCTGCAAACTACCTCATGTTCTGATGAGGTTTAAAAATGCCTCCCAGAAGATTATAGTAGTAGGTATAAGGGAAATTATGGATCCTGGCCTGAGTTGTTCTGTTAATATGCACTCAGTCTTTTATGTTTAGCATTTCGTTTAGGGGTATGAACAAATTACCTATTTTGCATGAAAAAATAACCATTTCTGATTCATAGTATAAATTAAAACCTTAAAAATACTTATATCATTACTTATTTCTATTTATTTTATTTAATATATTATTACTTTTTTAAAAAAAATATAAATAACCATCAAATAAGCTATGAGTAAACTTGTCCCTAGAGTACTGGAGTAAGATGTTAATGAGCTGAGAGAGTGAGAAAAGGGAGCCTAACACTTCTTATTAGAGGCCAGGCTTCTTCTTGGCTGAACCTGGTCCAAACTACAAAGCAAAATTCCAGGAGGGGAACTGGGAACAATACCCCCAGCCCCTTTGAGGTACTGCTTCTGGTCCCCTGTGAGTCCATACAAACAACTTGGAAAATTAGGAAATGTTCCTTGAAGGAAGCACTTGAATTGAGCTTTGAAAGAATCATTGGATTCTAAGAACCAAAAGTGAGCTAGAGTTTTTTCAGATAAGATGGTAGCCTGTGCAAAGGCATAGAAGTAAGGAATGGATAGAAAATAGGTCAGATTTTGTTAGAGTATAGACTGCATGAGGAATATAATCAAATAGGCTGGACTCGTTTTTTTAAAAATTCAATTTCATTTTTTTAATTAATAAAAATCAATTTTCTCTTTTTCCCACTCTCCCCACCAATCCCTGCATTGTCCACATCCAAAACATGTTTCACTTAGCACCCTGGAGTCCATCCTCTCTTTGTTGACAGATGGGTAGTCTATTTCATCACTGGCCTTCTGGAATTGTGGTTGGCCATTGTGTTCATCAGAGTTCTTTAAGCTTTAGAGTTGTTTGTTTTTAAAGTGTTACTATATATATCATTCCAGTTCTTCTCATTTGACTCTGCATCAGTTCATACGTATCTTCCAGATTTCATTGAAATCATTTTTTTCAGACTTTCTTATAGCACACAAGTTTTCCATTACATTCATATACCATAACTTTAAAGTCATTTCCCAATTGATGGGCACCCTTTTAGTTTCTAGTTCTTTTATACAATAACAACAAAAAAGCTGCTATAAGTATTTTTGTACATATGGGTGCTCTTTCTCTTTCTGTGATCCTTTTGGGATATAGGCCTCATAGTTACAGACTGTAGTTTTGAAGGGTTTTAACTGCCAAACATGGAAATGTGTATGTTATGATGAATCCCTGAAGTTTGTTGAATAGGGTAGTATCATGGCAAATCAGTTTTAGGAATATCAGTCTGGCAGCTGTGTGGCCAATGAATTCAGGAAGGGAGAAATTGGATGTAAGGATGCCCATTAGAAAGCTTTTTTTGATACAAGCTATAATAAAAGCCTGAACTAGGGGTGCTCATGATATAAGAAGAAAGAAGAGGTTTTGATGAGGTGGGTTTGATAAGACTTGGCAACTAATTGGATTTGGGGTGGAGTGAGATGAGGGAGATTAAGATTCTCAAACCAGAATTCAATACCTTTTCTCATAAAGCCACTATGCTTTCTGACTTCCGCATTTATAATAAACCACCATTCTTCTAGTGTCCTGGTTTGTCACCTTAGAGTTTCCATTGACTCCTTATTCTTCCACATTTCACATAACCAATTAGTTGCCAAATCTTGTCATTTCTTCAGTCAGAGCTTCCCAAAGTGGGCAATATTACCCCCTGGTGGGTGCTGGAATGATTCCCAGAGGTGGTGGTAGCCTTGGGCGCAATTGGCAGGAGTTGAATAAAAAATAAAGGGACAGTGGAAGCATAAGGAAAGAAGAGAAGAGAAGAAAATTTGCAAAAACGATCTTGCATGTTTCATCTGTTGTGTAACAGGGTTAAAGTCATAGTGATTAAGTTATTTTCCAAATAAACACATAAAATGCAAGTTGTAGCTGATTAGCAGTCAAGTCCACTGACAGGTCTTAACGAGCAAGTCTTGGCAGGCGAGCATGTTGCACACTGTCAGCATGTTGTACATTGTCAAGAAGTCCAACATGCATCGGCGGTAATATGTGAGTGTGATGACTTGTTTACAATACAATACTATATGCCCTATAGTATGCAGTTACATGATGTGATATTGAGTCATCAAAATTTAAGTGCAGGGAAAAAAATGAATTTACAATAAATTATTAAATTTAAAATGAATCATTTAAATATATTTGACATTTTTTTGAAATGATGAAAATTAAAAAAAAACTGTTAAAGAGTTAAAGTAGATTTCTAGGGGGCAATAAGTTTTTTTTTTAAAGGGGGCAGTAGGCCAAATAAGTTTGAGAATCTCTGCTTTACAACATCTCTCACAAATGTCCCCTTCTCTCTACTCATATAGCCACCATTCTAGTTCAGACGTTAATCCTGGCTAGATTGAACTATTTTAAAAACCTCCTACTTTATCTCTCTTCTTGAAGACTTCTTCCCTCCATCACTGGACTTCCAGGAGCCAAGATGGCCAAGTAAGCAGTAAATGGCTGTAACTCTCCCATACTTCCCTCCAAACAACCATAAAATAGAGTCCCAAAATAAATCCTGTAACAGCAGCACCAGCAAAAAGACAGTGTGAAACAATCTTTTAGCCTAAGAAACTTTTAAGATCTGCAAGGGAGATCTGTCTCACTCAGGTGAAAGGGGAGCACTGTCTACAGGTGGGAGCAACCCAGCATGCCAACAGCAAGCAGCAAACCACTGAGAAATCCTGAGCTCTAGTGTGGTGGAGCAGGCAAATGATGATACCAGGATAGCCCATGTGCATAGCCAGGGGAACCAGCTCCAAGAACCACAATATGCATCAGTGGAGCTCTAGGCAAACAGGTAGATGCCTACCCTACAGGTATCTAAGCAAACAAGCAGCCACACTTCAGCATAGCCCGGGGCCAACAGGCAGTCAGTCTTTAGAGGCTTGATCACAAGTGCTTCAGTATAGCCACTGGGAATCACAGAAACACCCCACTAGACCTCAGCACTTTCCAGAAACCACAACTAGGACCCCAGCTCAGCATCAGGTAAGCTGTCAGACCCCTACAGCTTGCAGCTGTGCCAGCCAAACCCTACCCCACTCTACTGCAGAACCAGACAGAAGGGTCCCCTGTGGTCCTCAAAGCAACATTGATGCAATTCCAAGCAAACAGCCAGTGCCTGCAGCCGCTAGAAGAAGAAGCCAGAGACATTTCCCCTCCCATCCTGGGAGCAGAGCTCAAATATGAAAGAAAGGAAGAAAGAAAAACAAAAGAATCTGACCATAGAATGTTATTAGGGTAACAGGAACACTAAGAGACAAACTCAGAAGAAGACAACAATGTCAAAACACCTATGACCAAAACCCCAAAGAAAAATGGGAAGTGGCTTCAAGATCTCATGGAAGAGCTCAAAAAGGAGCTTAAAAATCATATAAGAGAGACAGAAGAAAAATTGGGAAAAGAAATGAGGGTGATGCAAGAGAATTATGAAAAAAGAGTCAACAGCCTGTAAAAACTGTTTACAAATTAGAATTGGCCAAATGGAAAAAGGAGGTACAAAAAAAAAAAAGCAAAACATTGAAGAAAAGAACTCCTCGAAGAGTACAACTGGCCAAATGGAAAAGAAAATACAATAGCTAATTGAGGAAAACAATATCTTAAAAGTTATAATTAAGCAAATGAACACTAATGACTCTATGAGGCATTATGAATCAATCAAACAAATTCAAAAAAATGAAAAATAAATGGAAGAACATGTAAAATACCTGATGGGAAAAAACAACAAACCTGGAAAATAGATCCAGGAAAGACAATATCAGAATCATTGGACTACCTGAAAGCCATAATCAAAAAAGGAGGACCTGAGCAGCATCTTTCAAGAAATTATCAAGGAAAACTGCCCTGATGTCCTGGAACCAGAGAGCAAAATAGGCATTGAAAGAATCAATCAATCTCACCTCAGGAAAGAGATCCTAAAATAGAAACTTCAAGGAACATTATAGGCAAATTTCAGAGCAATAAGATCAAGGAAAAAATGCTGCAAGTAGCCAGAAAGAAACAATTCAAATATCAGGGAGTTAAAATTAGGATCACACAGGACCTGGCAGCTGCAATATTAAAGTATCAGAGGTCATGGAACATGATATTCCAGAGGGGCAAGGGAGCTAAGACTGCAACCAAGAATTACTGACTTGGCAAAATTAAGCATAATACATCAAGAGAAAAAAATGGTCATTCAACAAAAGAGAACAATTTTAAGCTTTCATAAGGCTAAGACCAGACCTAAACCAAAAATTTGACCTCCAATATCAAAATCCAAGAGAAGCATAAACAGATGAAAAAGGAAAAGAAAACTTAAGGGATTGAATAGAGATAAACTGTTTACATTCCTACATGGGAAGATAATACTTATAACTTAAAAATTGTATCACTAACAGTACAGATAAAAGAATATACATAGACAGAAGATATGGGTATGAGGTGAATTTGAGGGAATGACAAGCGAAAAATAAGGGATGAGAAAGAGGGGTACAAAAGGTGCTGAAAGAAGGGAGAGGTAGAACTGGGTAAATTATCTCACATGAAGAGGCAAGAAAGACCTATTATAGTGGAGGGAAAATGGGTGGGTGGGCTATGAGCATTGCTTGAACCTTATTCTTATGAGTATCAACTCAAAGGGGGAATCATATGTACAATCACTTGAATATAGAAATCTACTTGTCTGACAGGAAAGCAGAAGGGTAGGAGATCAAGTTGAGGGAGACTGAGATAAGAAAGGGCAGATTGGAAGAAGTGGTAGACACTTGACCAGATAAATTGGGTTGTTCTTATGAACACTTATGAGTTGGAAAAGGATAAAAGGAGAGAGAGGACAAACAGGAGGAAGAATATGATGGAAGGAAATACATAATTAGTAATCATAACTTTGAATGTGAATGTGATGAACTCTCCCATAAAATGGAAGCAGACAGCAGAGTAGATCATATACCAGAATCCTACAGTACATTGCTCACAAGAAACACACTTGAAGCGGAGAGACACACACAGAGTAAAAGTAAGGGGATAGAGCAGAATCTATTATGCTTCAGCTGAAGTTAAAAAAAAAAAGCAGGGGTAGCAATCCTGATCTTAGACAAAGTAAAAACAAAAATATACCTAATAAAAAGAGATAAGGAAGGAAATTACAGCTTGCTAAAAGGTACTATAGACAATGAAGCAATCAAAGTAGAAGAGCAAGGAATGATCTACCTGTCAGATCTATGGGGATGAGAAGAATTCATGATCAAACAAGAGAAAGAAAAAACTACAAAATGTAGAATAAATAATTTTGATCTTATGAAATTGAAAAGCTTTTGTACAAATAAAGCCAATGCAGGTAAAAATAGAAGGAAAGAAGAAAGCTTAGAAACAATCTTTATAGCAAGTGTCTCTGATAAACGTCTCAGATCTCAAATATAGAGACAACAGAGTCAAATTTATGAGAATAGAAACCATTCCCCAATTGATAAATGGTCAAAATATATGAATTTGCAGTTTTCAGGTGAAGAAATCAAAGATATCTATAGGCATATGAAGAAGTGCTCTAGATCACTTTTGATTAAATCAGTGCAAATTAAAACAACTCTGAGGTGCCACCTCACACCAATCAGATTGGCTAATATGACAAAAAAAGGAAAATGATAAATGTTGGAGAGGATATAGGAAAATTGGGACACTGATGTCCTGTTGATGGAGTTGAGAACTGATCCAACCTTTCTGGAGAGCAATTTGGAGCTACCAACCCCTGCATGCCCCTTGATCCACAATACCATTGCTAGGTTTATATCTCAAAGAGATCATAAAAAAGGGAAAAACACTTACACGTGCAAAAATATTTATAGCAGTCATGTTCATGGTGGCAAAATATTGGAAACTGAGGGGATGCCCATTACTTGGGGAATGGCTAAACAAACTCCCATATGTGATTGTAATGGAATGCTGTTATGTAATAAGAAATGATGAACAGGCAAATTTTAAGAACACATAGAAAGACTTGTCCAAACTAATGCAAAGTGAAATGAGCAGAACCAGGAAAACATTGTAGACAGTATCAGCAACATTGCATAATGATCATCTATGAATGATTCAACTTTTCTCAGCAGCACAAGACAAGTCCAAAGGGCTCAGGAAGGAAAATGCTATCTATATCCAGATAAAGAACTGATGAACTCAGAATGCAGATTGAAGCATATTTTTTCACTTATTTTATTCTTTCTTATGGTTTTATTTCCTTTTGATCTGTTTCTTTTTTCACAACTGTGATGAATATGGAAATAAGTTTTACATGATAGCACATGTATAAACTATATCAAATTGCTTACCATTTTAGGAAGAGGGGACGGCAGAGAGGGAGAAAAATTTGGAACTCAAAATCTTGTAAAAATGAATGCTAAAATTTTTTCTTAATATGTAATTGGGGAAAAAGTAAAATACTATTTAAAAAAAGGCTGCTTCCCTCTAATCTATCCTTCACACAGCTGCCAAAATAATTTTTTCTAAGATGTAGTGGAAAGTTTATTGCTTTTTATTTCTTTTCCTTCCTCTCCAGACTGCACTCTTGATCCTCCATAAGATTTTCTCTGCTATGCCATAAAAACTTCCTCACCCTTGAAGTTCATTTTACCCTTTTACTGTTTGTCACATTGGGAATAGACTCTGCCCCTATGACCTTTCCCTCTGATTATCTGGTTCCTTCCAAAACTTCCATTTTAAGGGAGGTGTATAGTCAAATCTTCATTACTCTCTAGGTTGCACTCTGAGTGGCATTCCTGATTCTTCATAATTTCTCTACCACCTCACCACATACCTTCATCACAACTCTCCCTTCACTCTACCTTTCAATTTCTTTTCTTCTTTCTACATTCTACCTTTTCACTATATAGCTGTTAATTATTATTCTTGACTTGACTCCTCTTTTTATTAAACTCAAATGGCTTCCTATGACTTCTAGAAGCTCTCTACTTTCTGGTCCCATCCCGTCTTTCCAGCCCAAATACACATTGCCTTTCTAATCAAATACTGGATTATTATCCAGTCAAACTAACTTTCCACTCATCTTCATACTTACCACTCTCCAAATCTCCTCTGTGCCCCACTGTCCTGGAATGTACTCCATCTCATCTTTGGTTCTTAGTTTTTCCTTCAAGACCCAGCCAAAGAACCACTTTTTAAACTTGAAGTCTTCTCTGATTCCTCCAGCTGCCAATGTTTTCCATTCATACACACACATGTGTATGTATTTACACATTTATATGAATACATATGTATATAGAGCAATACCTACACATGTACATTGTGTTTCCCTCAACTGGACTATAAGCTTTTTGAGGGACTATTTCATCTACAAAGCAGCAGCGATTACCACTTACTAGGAACTTGATAAATGATGACTGATGGATTAATAACTCATGGGTCAAAAACTTTGGTGAGTGAAAGAATGGCAGTACTTTTGACAGAAATATGGGAATCAGAGGAAAGGTAGAGTTAAGAGAAGAGATTATAAGTTTTGTTTTGAATGTGTTAAGGACAGAGTCCTTAGTCTAGGCCTAAGACTTGACCTCTAGCCTCTTAGAAATGTTTTGCACTATGAATCACTCCCTCCTTCTGTATGCTTTCATTATCCTTTTTTTTCATGATTCTGTTCTGCTTTGGTTCTTTTCTTACCTCTTGTACTGCCCATTCAATTTAGAAATGCAGAACTATAGGTCAGGAGAGAAAAAAAGTCTGAATATTTAGTTTTGGGACTTATCTGCATTGATATAATAATTGAACCCATGGGTGCTGAGGAGATCACCAAAAGGGAAAAAGTAGAGGGAGAAGAGAAGACACAGGAGGGAATTTTATGGTAAATACACATATAGTGGGTGGGGTACAGATAATGATAGGGAGAAAGATCATTCCAAAAAGTGAAAAGAAAATGCCTATGGAGTAGTTTCATGAAAACCCAGGATAGAAAGAGTATTCAAAAGGAGAGAGTGATCCGCAGTGTCAAATGGTGCATAGAAGTTAAGAAGAATATAAACTGAGAAAACTCTTGGATTTGCCAGTAAAAAAAGATCATTATTGAAATTGATATAATCAGCTTCATTTGAATAATGGTTAGGGAAGTTTGATTATAAGGGATTGAGGAGTCAGTGAAAGAAGAGAAAATGGAGGCAAGGATTATATATTTTAAAATATGTCATGTTTATATACATTTTCTAGATAGTATATTAAATATATTTATATTTTGCTTGGAAGAAAGGAGAAATATAGGACAATAATTTGGTGGGAATATTAAAGTCATGTTAAATTTTTGAAGAATGGGAAACATTTGGGCATGTTGGTAGGCAGCAATGGAAAGAGTCAATGGGTAAAAAAAGGGTGAAAATTAGAGATAGAAGAGAGATTGTTAAAGGAGCAAGCTGCTGGGGTAGACTGGAGGTGATGTGATCATGGTCACAAGAATAGGGGTTGGTGGTGGCAAGAAAACCCACAACATCTTCTGAGACTGGAACAAAGGTGGAGAAAGTGGGAGCTGATTCTGAGATGATTTGCTGTATAGAACTGAGGAAAAGAGAGAACTTATGACAGATGGCCTCATTTATTTATTTATTTTTAACTGAAATAAAATCTACTGAGCGGGAGAAAGTGATGATGTAGGCGTCTTGAGAAGAGATTTTGAACAGCTTCTATGGGCAATGTAATAGATGTAAAGCAAAGAGTAAAAAGATTGGCATGTAGCAGTGAGGGCACACAAAACTGGATAACAAAGTGAAGCACAGTTGGGTAACACCCTCCACCATTCAACAGCATCTGAGGATTAGTGGAGGGCTACAATAGAGAAATCAGTAATGGCAGTAAAAAAAACCCTTTTATAAAATAACTATTGTGTTTTAGGCACTGTGCTAAGCAGTGGGAATACAAAGAATGGCAAAAGATAGTCCCTGCTGTTGAGGAGCTCATACAAAGGAAACAAATGTTTACAAATAAGCTATATACAGAATAAAATAGAAATAATAAATAGAGGGAAAGGACTAGCATTAAGCATGATCAGGCAAGGCTTCTCGTCAAAGATGGGATTTAAAGTGAGACTTAAAGGAAACGAAGGAAGCCAGTAGGCAGAGATGAAGAGGGAGAGAATTGCAGGCATGAGGGAAAACCAGTGAAAATGTGTAGTTAGGATATGAAGTTTCTTTTGTGAGGAAGAGCCAGGAGGTTTATGTCACTGGATAACAGAGTTTGTTGAGGGAGGGTGAGAAGACTGGACAGATAGGAGTGGGGGCAGGTTGTGAAGGACTTTGAATGACAAAAAACTTTTCTATTTTGTCCTGGAGGTAATAGGGAACACCAGAGTTTATTGGATGGGGAGAGGTTGGCATGGTCAGATCTTTGTTTAGGAAGGTTGATTTGACAACTGCATATAGGATAGACTGAAGGGAGGAAAGACTTGAGGCATGAAGACCAACCAGCAGGCTATTGCAGTTGGCCAGGTGTGAGGTGATGACAGCCTGTAGCAGGGTAGTGGCAATGTTAGAGGAGAGTAGAGGGCATATACGTGAGAAATGTTACCAGGCAAAAGCAACAGATAGTGCTGGAATACATGGATATAGGAATTGGATGGAGTGGGAGAGCTAATTCTTAGGAGACAGTGTGGTAAAGTCCATAAAGTTCTGGGCTTGGATTCAAGAACATTTGTCTTCAAATCCTGCCTGTAACAATTACCAGCTCTGTGACTGAGCCTTGGTAAATTCCTTAATCTATATTTGCTGCCTGCAATTCCTTAGATCTTATCTACTAAATCATAGATGGGTTCTGATTTACCTTGGTATCTGGAGGGATTTCCCATAGTTGGAATTCTGTACCTGCCTTCAAATATTTGCAGAATCCATGCTTATTTCCTCATGATCACTCTTCCCTTATTATTCTTTGTTACTAAAGCTCTGTTTCAACATTACAAAGTAGAGTAAGTTAACAGGTTTATAGATTTCTGTTCAAAGGCACCTTAGAAGTTATCTTGTCTGAAGAGCTAAATTTTCAAGCTGATTAGATTATATGATTGCCATATAACCAGGAAGTGTTGGTGCCTTCAACTGAGATAAGGTAGAGATAGACAGTACCTATTGTTTTAACTGGAAATTAGATACAGCCTACATTTTGTCAAACTCCCCCAGACATTTATTTCACAATGTCAGCAGGATGAGATTTTGAGATAAGAGGAAATTCAAATTATTTTAATTTTAGGATATTTTTTTCTTGGGGGAGAGTGGCATAGAAGAAACATTAGGGAATGCTACTTTCCTTTTCAAAACAAATGAGAAATCCAATATCTTATTTTGGCCACCAAAGTCTTGCTTTATTCTCAGAAACCTACAGAATATGTTTTATGCCCCAATATAAAAAAAGTGTCCTAGATATTTGGGTTATTAGCTCATTTGTTTAAAGTCATTCACTGTCCACCCACCTACCCCTACTAAGCTTCTGTCACTGTATCCCAGAGTAAGAAAACACTTGATTCCAGATTGCATCACATTCTGTGAACAACCCAATTTATCTGGTCAATCCAATAAAAACCAGAGGGATGGGAATATTTCCAGTGCTATTATTGATTTGATGCCTCATGCTATAAAGTAAATATTCACAGCTTTAGGGAAACTGTGGGAACAGTTGGAACAGTTATATTCAGCCACAAACAAGATGTCAATATGTACCACATTGGGTACTCAAAAAGGAAATGGAAATCAAAGCTGAAGGTCCTGGGTTTTGTCAATATTAAGAAATGCACACTGTAATGGGCCATCCTTTTCACTTGCAGGTTAAACCAAGTCCAAGAAAATACAGGCCAGCCCACTAATCTCTCCCTATGAGAGCAAACAGGAAGTCATAATGTGGTGTTTTACGGAAAAGTAAACAATCAAAATTGTACTTGACCTTGTGGTTTACCAGTTCATTTCAGAATATTCTAATTAGAAGACTAATTAGAAAATTCTGTTAATGTGTATGCTAAGTCTGGTAAAGACAAAAAAAAAGCCCTTGAATCATATTCACATGCCTGGAAGAAGTTTTACAAATGGTCATACTAATGATCTTTTTTTTTCTTTTAAAAGAGTAAATAGATACCCCACTAGATATCCAATAGATGAAAGAGTTAAAAAAAAAAAACACCAACAACAAAATTTTCTTTTTTCATTCTCAAAAAAGGCTTTACTCATAGGTAACAAAATTAAACTCATGAACTTCAGTTCTTTGATTTCTATTTTTGCACAAAAACCATAAAGTACAAAATGGTAACAGAAATAATGCTATAAAGAGGTGATGGCGCAAGGAAAATTGGCAGAATTGGTAGGAATTATTTATACTACTGATGGAGCTACTCTCCCACAGCTTCAATCATCACCTCAATGTGGATGACACCAAATTTCAAGTTTCTGGTTCTGACCTATCACTCCAGCTACAGACTTATATTTCAATTCCCCAATGAACATAAATACTGTATTTCCTACTTCCACCCCAAACACAAGCAGCCTATGCCAGTAGAAATAGTGCCAGCTCTGGAATGAGAATTTAGGCTAGAATTTCTGGCTCTGTCACTTAATACACAGTGTGGATGAGTCACAACCTCTTTGGGCCTCAGGTTTGTCATCTTTAAAATGAAGGGCTTGGATGAGATGAAGTAGTCCCTTCTAGCTCTAAATCTCTGGTGGATTTCCAAAACTGAGCTCACTATCTTTGTCTTCATACTTCCTCAGTTTTGCTTTTCCTTCTGAGTTGTACTGTATGCTGATGTCACTATGATCCTCTCAGTTACTCAAGTGTGATACCTTGGGCTTAATAATGGTAATAAGTACCACATTAACATATCAAGGATTTGGGATTTTATCAGTGTGAAAATTCCCTCCACTACACATCAACACATTTCTGTAGATTATAGTTTAGTGGAAATTTGCTTGAGGCTAGGAAAGGTTAAATGACTTAGTCCTAGTCACACAGTATCAGAGGCAGGATAATGATAAGTCATATTTAATTATAATCTTAAGATTTGAGAAGCACAACTTGTCTCTCATTTTTACCCCTATCTACTGCAAATATCAAGTCCTAGCAAGTTTGCTTCAACAATACCTTTGTAATCTATCCTCTTCTTTCATTCTGCTATCTACCTAGCTCACACCTTCATTATTTCTCACCTGCCCTACTGAAGTAGCCTCTTAACTTGTCCTTCAACCTCTAGTCTCTCCTAACATTGTTATATTCTATTTATCACTGCCATATTATTGTAATTATCCAAATCACATTTTTCCTACCTCAAAGACCTTCAATGTTTCCTTATAGTGTATAAAATGAGACTTTAGTGCCCAACATTTGAATTCACACAAAACTTAACCTTAATATATTATTTTGGTGTTCTCACTACTCTTCTTCATGACCCTAAGATTCACCCATATTAAGCTACTCAGCAACCTTCAGACTTTTCTTTTGTTTTCCTATCTCCCTGCTTTTGGTGATCTCTCTCTATGCAATGCTATTGGAAAGAGCATTGGATTTGTAATCATAATATCTGAGTTTGAATTCCTAACTCTGTCCCTAACAGTAATGTGACCTTGGGTGAATCACATGTCCTCTCTGTGTCTCAGCTTTCTCATCTGTGAAATTTAACTGCTTAATATCACAGGTCCCCTTGAGATCAAAATTCCTTGATTGCTCTGGATTAACTTTCTCTCCCTCTTTTAATCTTGTTTCTCATTGCCCCATATCTGCCTCTTGAAAATCCTGTCCAGGCACATTAAAAAAAAAAAGTACTGATCAAGATCTACAAAAGGAATAATAATCAGAAACTACTATATGCAATTTTTTGCCAGCAACACTGAGAATTCAAAATAATGCTACTTAGCATTTTTATAACACTGTAAAATTTATAAAATGCTTTGCATTCATGATTTCATTTTAACCTCACAAAATCCCCAGAGGTAAATATTATTATTATTCCATTTTGCAGATGAGGAGACTGAGGAAGAAAGTAGTTATATGACTTGTCCAGAGTCTCACAGATAGCAGGTATCTGAGGTAGGATTCAAACTAAGGTCTTCCTGACTATAAGCTTGGGACTATACCTACTACAATACCGAGCTACCTAGGACTATATAAAATTTATAAAATACCCAATTAATAGGACATGAAACAAAGGTCTTAATCAATAACAGGAAAGGAAATTTAATTATGTGTAAATGAATTACCAAAAAAAAAACTAGTACAGATGAATCTACAAGTAAATTTTATAAAACCTTTAATAGTATACAGATAATTCTCAAAAAAGTGAGAAAGCACAACTAAACTCCTTTTACAATGGAAATATCACTCTAATGACTAAACCAGGGAAGAATAAAGTAATGAAAATGAATCAGCTCAATATCATTAATGAATATCCATTAAAAATTAATTGTCTATTTTCTCAGCACAAAAATGGTGAAAAAACACTAAAGCAATATGTTGAAATATTATTCTTTAAAATCTGATGGCTTTACATCGGAGATGCAGGGATGGTTTAACACTAGTAAAGCAATGAAAGTAATCATACTAAAAACAAAACAACCCAAAATCATAAAATTAAAGAAAATACAGTAACAAAGTACAAATCTTATCTATTAAAAATGTACATATCATAGTCACAGAAGGAACATTAAGTATATATGTATCAAATTACATGCATAAAAAAACTCATATCCAATTTGGAAAACTTGTTGAAATAATAGCATTGATAAGAAGCAGGATATAAAAAATTACCAAAAAAAACCTATAGAATTTCTAAATAACAATAACAAAATAAGAAGGAAATGATAGAAAGGAAGCATATTTTTAAAATAACCAGAAATGTTGTAAAACATCTGGAAGTCAATATACCAAGGAACACTCAAGGCTTGTATATACAATATATGCAAACTGATCCTCAAAGAAATAATTTCTTAAATGTCTTTAGGAATAGTTAGTGTTCATAGTGAGGTTATACTTTTATTATGACATTGATGGTAGTACATAAATCAATGAACAAATTTAATGGTATAAAAGTCAAAGTAGAAAGGAGATACTTTATAGGATTAATCAATATAATAGTAATTTTCATTTGGAGGAAAATATATTTTGAATCTCAAGTAAATAATGAAAAAAAGAAGTAAGAATGAAGGGAGAATACTAATTTTAGACATCAAATTTGACAATAAAGCAGTAATCATTAAAACTGTTTTGATTGAAAAAAGAATAGTATATTCCAAGAACAGCATAGTAAAGATGACAGAAACAAATGAATTCCATAATTCAATGTGTGTGTTAGAGAAATGTAACAATATCGAATTCCTAGGTGAAAGTATTATTTGTCCAATAAGAACTTTTGGAAAAATTGAAAAACAATTTGACAGATAAACTTATATCAACCTCTTACATAATGTACAACAATTAGCTCAAATTTAACATAGAATAAATTTATTTGGGGTCATGCTGTGAGAGAGAGAGAGAGAGAGAGAGAGAGAGAGAGAGAGAGACACACACACACACACAGAGGGACAGAAAGACAGAGAGAGACAAAGAGAGAGAAATAGAGAGAGACAGACAGACAAACACAGATACAGAGAGACAGAGACAGACAGAGACAGAGACAGAGACAGAGAAACATTAACAGTTAGGACTAGGGAGCCAACATCTAACCAAAAAGGGGGAAAATGTGATCACAAAATTATATACACAAAAAGAAAAACACAGATAATTTTGATTACCAGAAACTGGAAAACTTTTCTACTACAAAATGAATGCAACATGGTTAAAGAGGAAAGCAGTTGCTCAGAGGCAAAAGTCTATCCATCAAATATATCTGATAAGGGTCTGATATTCAAAATAACTAGGTTAATGACAGAAATATGTAAGACCAAAAGTCATTCCCCTAAGCATGAATGGTTGAACAATATGAATAGAAGTCAAAAATTCAAATTATTTATAACCATAGTAAAGGTTGCTTCAATTCAGTAATAATGTGAGAAATGCACTATCTTTCTCATTGAACAGTAGGCTCAGGTTTAAAGGAAGTGTTGCACTAAGTTTGTAGCTTGAGCTTTGGATAATTTATTATTTTTTTTCCCTTCTCTGATTCCTTGTCTCTATAGAGTGATCCCATGCTAGTGGTATAGCCTTTTCTTCATTTTAAGATCTTTCTTCTGGATGCTTGCAAAAACTGGTTTTTGTTGTCACTTTTGCATTGTCATTGAAGTGGTTAAATTGAACCACCCTGTACACTGTATTTGAAGTGCAGGTTTCCCCTTTTTTCTTCTCTCAGGTCATCTGTGGATTTTCTTGATCAGCACTAAATTGTCTGTATTCAGAAGTATGGGATCATTTTCTTTTTCCATTTCTTACATTATGGCAATTCATTTTTTTATTTGTAATATTCTTCTGGGATATCTATTAAGTCATCTCTGTGCATCCTGTCTTCATGGTCAGTCACTTTGGCTTTCATAGAATTAATGTATTACTTTAATATAGGTGCCTTTTGTTTCTCTTCTGCCAAATTTTCTTTCATTAAGATATTTTTATATAGTAGATCTGTTAACTTGCCTTTCACTTTTTTTTTAATATTCTTCATCATTGGTTCATTTTTTCCCAGTACTCTGTTTGTAATTGTATACTGAGTTATCTGTTTTCTGCATTGAGAGCACTAAGTTCTGATCTAAATTATTTCTTATTTTTTTCTTACATGAGGCTTTTCTTTTTTTTAGTTATTCCAAATTTTCTTGTTCCAGAATAATGATATTGATAACTAGTATTTATGTAGTATTTTAAGGTTTGCAAAGTCCTTTAGTAATGTTATCTCATTTTAATCTCACAGAACCCTGAAAGATAGGTGCTATTTTTATCACTTTTACAGAAGAGGAAACTGAGGCAAATGGATGCTAAGTGAAGTGCCCAAGGTCACATAGATAATAAGACATGGTATTTGAACAGTTTTGGGGCATTTTAGCACTTACCTACTGTGCCACATAAATACCTCAACATACTGTAATGCAGTAAAGTATAGTATAGCATAGCATAGCATAGCATAGCATAGCATAGCATAGCATAGCATAGCATAGCATAGCATAGCATAGCATAGCATGGCATGGCATAGCATAGTACAGTATAGTATAGTATTATAGTATAGTATACTACCATACTATACTTTTATTCCTTTCGTTTGAATAGTTGGACTGAGCCAGTATCAGGTTTTCCTTCCTTCCTTCCTTCCTTCCTTCCTTCCTTCCTTCCTTCCTTCCTTCCTTCCTTCCTTCCTTCTTTCTTTCTTTTTCTTTCTTTCTTTCTTGCTTTCTGTGTGGGGTTAGGGTGTGTTTGAACAAAATTGCTGAAGTTGAAGGGTTATCTACCTTAAGTAACCTCTAGGACAAGAGATTTGTCCCAAGTTAGTTGACAGTTCTCTTCTCCTTAGGCCCTACGTAATACCCTGCATCTCTTTTCAGATTAGTGATTATTCTATACACTGTCCTCTTTTCCTTCATGTGCCTGGGTAGAATCAGCATCTAATGCTTCTTTTGAGGTTTGGGTGGAAGGAGAGGGCAGAGAATATTTGAATAGAATCAAATATTCTTTTATAGCAGCAGGGAATTTATACCTCAGGACTAGGCTCCCACAGAAGCCTACAACTTAGCTTGTACTCTCTAATAGAAGAATGTGGAGGTACACAGTCACAGTAACGGTGGTGGGGGAAAGACTAAGGATTCTAACTACTAAAGTTCTTTTGTGTTTCAATCATAAGATTTTTATTTCCTTGCTGAAGAACATTCTTTCTTATCATAAGGATTTAGCTCAAGTTACTCTACATCTGGTGTATAAATCCTTTGTCTAGAAGTTGAAGGTTTGAAGAAGTTTACATCAAGTAACTAATCCATTTTCTTGCTTCTAATGTGTTTATGAACATAAACATTTGAATGGAAATGTAATAGGCCTAATCAAGGGGGTCTTCATGATTTGCTGAACTGAGGTTTCCCTGTGGAATATGTGACTAGAATCTTCAGGTTGGTGCTTGTGTTTCTCTGTGAGAGAACTGGCCACAAAATTAGTGAGAGCAGATGATTCAGCTGACTTTAAAAGGAGTGACTCTGTCCTTCCCTCTCTTCCTGTCTCTGTTTTGTTGTCTCTATCACTGTGTCTCTGCCTCTCTTCCCCCCTGCCTATTACTTGAAAGCATCAAGAATGTCAGCTCTCCCTTAAATTTCCAGTGAGATGGGAATGGATGGGAATTTCTTCCTTCTCCTCACTCACTACAGTAGCTATGAAGGCTTATTACATATAGGAGAAAGCATATGACCTTGTCTAGGAGAGATTAAGAGAGTACCTCAATTCTTTGTTCGCTTTTTCTGCTTTGGGTTTGTTCTTTTTTTAGGTACAAGTGAAGTAAAAACAATTCTATAATGGATATTTCTAGCCTTGGTAAACTTTCATGAGCTTGAGAGTTCAGATGCTTCTGAATCCAGGTGTTTCTTGTATATCTTGTATATCAAGACATGATCCTTGCATCAACTTTTCAGAGAAGAGAAGGTAACCACTGCCAGCAGGATACTACTGCAGCTAAGAGGATTAAGAAAGCCCAATCCATAACTTGGCTTTCCAGAGTTAATAGCACATACATCGGTACAAATTTGGACCTATGAATTATACTGCAGAGCTCAGAGATGAAAGTGTATGGGTTGGAAGACATGGGAGTATTAGGATTCTTTTGAGTTTTCAGATGCTGTGATTTTGAGGTTCTTTGAGTTTTTTTTAGTAGTCCCACAAATCTTCTAGGAGTCTCTAGTTCTCAGAAAAAAAAAAGAATGACACCTTACTGTTTTCATATTTTAAGTATTTGTCGATGTACACTTATGAATCTTTTGTGTTTTAAGCCTTTGATTTATGGTGGATAAAATAAATAGTTGATCTATGACTCACATCTCTTTCTTTGTTCATTAACTAACTTTCTTAGACAGTACATATATCAATCCTTTTAGGGGAGGACCTAGATGTAAACCATACCTAAATTTTATTTAAGAGAATTTCCCCAGTCTGATCCTTTGTTATGAGGAGATAATGAGTCAGAGATTGTGAGAAGAGTCTAATATTGGTACTTTGGAGCCAGGTTTCCCCAAGACATGAAACAAGTCTATAGGATCCCATGACTAAGGTTGCTAAGTTGAAAGGTGTAAATATTGCTCCTTGATAGGAGAAGAAGAAGAAGAAGAAAGAAGAAGAAGAAGAAGAAGAAGAAGAAGAAGAAGAAGAGAAGGAGGAGGAGGATTAAATTAAATGCTGTTTGATGATGATGATGATGATGGTGATTGGTGATGGCGATGATGGTGATGACCAAGTATATCCAAAGAAGACACATGAGGTTCACAACCTTCTTAGCAGAGGTTGTGAAAGTAACCTCGTGTGATGTGTTAATTAGTTTTGATGATATGGGTTTTTTCTTTTTATTTTTTTAAGTGGAAAAGGGGAAAGCTAGATGTTAAATGAAGATGATATAAAAGCAGAATATACTGATAAAAATATAAACTAAAAATATTTTTAAAGAGATTGTTCCAGGCTCCAAATCAAGCTGAAACACCACTTCCTCTATAAAGCATTCCCTGATTCCTGTAGCTGTAAATAATCTCTTGCTTCTTTTAACTTCTATGGTACTTTGTCACCTTGATAATTTAATTCAATTCAGCAAGTATTTTATTTAGTATTTAGCATAAGCAAGGAATTTCTGGGGTTGGGGATACACATATGAGATAAGACATAGCACCTGCCTTCAAGGAGTTTACAATTGAATAAGCCATACACAAATAACCGATAAAAATCAGAATGTGATAAATGTAAAGGAGAGAAACCAAGTGGCATGAGAAATTTTAAAAATTAATTTATTTTTGGTTTTCAACAATCACTTCTATAAGCTTTTGAGTTTTAAATTTTCTCCCCCTCCCTCTCTGCCTCACTCCTAAAGAAGGCACGTAATCTGATATAGGCTTTACATATACATTCCTATTAAACATATTTTCTCATTAGCCGTGTTGTAAAGAAGAATTAGAAGCAACAGGAGGAACAACAAGAAAGAAGAAACAAAACAAAACAGAAGGGGAAAAAAGAGTAAATAGTATGCTTTGATTTGCATTCAAACTCCATAGTTCTTTCTCTGGATGTGGATATTTTCCATCATGGGATTATTGGAGATGTCTTAGATCCTTGTGTTGCTGAGAAGAGCTAAGTCTATCAAAATTAGTCATTGCTACTGTGTACAACATATTCCTGGTTCTGCTCACTTCACTCAGCATCAGTTCATTCAGGTCTTTCCATGTTTTTCTGGAGTCCACTTGCTTATCATTTCATATAGCACAATAGTATTCCATTACATTCATATACCACAACTTATTCAGTCATTTCCCAATTGATGGACATCCACTCAATTTCCAATTCTTTGCCAGCACAGAAAGAGCTGCTATAAATATTTTTGCACATGTGGGTCCTTTTCCCACTTTTTATGATCTCTATGGGATACACTCCTTGAAGTGCTTTTGTTGGATCAAAGCGTATGCATATTTTTATAGCCCTTTGGGCATGATCTCCAAAACGGTTGGATCAGTTCACAACTCCACCAACAATGCAATAATGTTCCAATTTTCCTACATCTTCTCTAATATTTATCATTTTCCTGTTTTTTCGTGTTGGCCAATCTGATAGGCTTGATGTGTTACCTTAGAGTTATTTTGATTTGCATGTGTTATGAGAAATTTGAGGAAGATTATATTACTTTCATTTGGGGAGAGCAATCATAAGTCCCATGTATATGACACTTTTAAGGTTTCAAACTACCTTTCTCATAACAAACCTATGAGGAAGACAGTGTATGTATTATTTTCTAATTTTAAAGATGAGCAAACAGATTCAGAGAAGATATTGTGAAGGTAAATTCCACAGAACTTGTTAAATGTCTAGATGTGAGAGAAACTGAGCAAAAGCAATGGGAGGACTGATATTATTATTATATTAAATTCTAACCTTTTAAATTAAATTCTAATACTTAGAATTGCTATTGTTTGTGTATATCATTTCTAATACTAGATTGTAAGCTCAATGAGACTCATAGGCTGAGACTTATCCATTTTTTTTTTATTACTTTCACAACCTACCTTAGTACTTTGCATATGTTAGGCACTCAATAAAGATTTGTTGAATAAATGAATTAATGAGACGGCTGACCCAAGAGTCATCTTTATTATTTTGCATGGGATTCAGTACTTGTTGAGGTCATGCTGATCTCTTCTACCATTTCCCTCCTCTGACTTTTTGTAGACCATTACACAAACTAGCATACTTGGAGTAGGAGACTTTGATTTTGAGGACCCTTTAGAGTCAGGTAGGTGACAATGCTGATAGAGAACTTGGCCTAGAGTTAGGAAAATCTGACTTGAAATCAGGCTTAAGACAATTACTACTTGTAACCCTGACAAGGGTCACTAGCTATGACCCTGGGCAAGTCACCCGGTTTCCTCAACTATAAAATGGAGATAATGATAGCACCTGCCTCACAGAACTGTCATAAGTCTCAAATTAGACATTTACAAAGGATTTAGCACATGTAGGTGAATAATAAATGCTTATTCCCTCCCCCCCCCCCCCGACTTGAGGCTCCTCAGAAGTATTGGGGCAGTGTTTTAATCCTTGGAAAGCCCTGGGTGGCAACACATATACATACTAATCTCTTCCTCCACCTTTCCTTACCTCCCTCCCCACCACTCACATTAATCCCTGAAAGTAATTGGTAAAACTCTCAGTTCTCTTTCACAGGTAGTTTATTATAAAGCTTGTCACAATAGTTCAGGATTAAACTCCTGATTGATAAGTAAATCCAAACAAGTGATTTAAGTCTCATATTCTAAATGGATGGATTAGTAATTTTGCTTGGATTAAGTCAGTTTTATTGTTTTGAGGGTGCTTGGGCACTTTCCCTAATTTAAATCCCTTTTATTTATTTTTAAGGGATTTTAAAGGCTTTTTCTTTAGTATTATTCTCTCCTATCAGTCTGTTTACTTCCAAAAAGATTCTCTTTTGAATATTTGCTTCTTCGGAGGAGTTCCCCAGGGTTTGATTCTTGGCCCTCTTCACTTTCCATAATCCCCACGACCTTTTCTGAGAAAAATTTCCCTAGCTTTTCTTTAATATAGTTATACTAATGATATAGAAATGCTTTGCTTCTGGAAAAGAAGCCAACTAAAAGAGAAAGCTTCCTTGGAATACTTATGGTTTATTCCTTGGCCATACTCCAGACTCCTCTAAATTAGAATTTGCTGAGACGGGCTTGCTGACCCTTTCTGAACTAGAATCTCAGCAAGTGATGTAGCTCCTTACTGGACTTCACTTTTGAATTTCTCTTGCATTAGGAGCACTTTGAATTATGCACCTATTTTTATAAACCCAGTATGTTTCTGAATTCATTTTTCTTACATTTAAAGATTTCCTTCATTTAAAACAAAATCAGGATTGAATATCAACACTCTTGAATGTGAATACTAAGCTCCTAAAGATACACTGTGGCAACGATTAGGTATGAGGAGTGAAATAAAAAGATGCAACAAGACCTGGTTTTGTTCTAGGATAATAAAATATTTTTTTCTAGAATGATGCAATTATTATTTATTGCTGGATTTTGAATGGTGACATTCATTCATTCAATGGCCATTTATTAAGCCACCTACTATGGGTAGAACCTCCACAAAAGTCCCTGCTGTGGAGGTGACACTGACCTTTCCAAAACTATGACAGAAAAGTAGAAATTCTGCCAGGTCCTACTAAGCATAAAGCATAATAAGCATACTTTAAGTAATAGCTGGATGACTGATGGACTATATGGCTTTTGTCTGAGAATCAACCATAATCGTGACTAAGTCTCATCTCTTGAGTGACCTCAAAACAGTGACAAAACAAATGACCAATGAAATAAAATAAACAATATGGAAAGAAAAACAAAACTTTCTCTGAGGGAAAAAAATTAGCAGAAAACAACCAGAAAGACTGAAATTGAAGCAACAATAAGTGCATATTTAGGAAAAAGAATAAGCATACAGTAAGGGACAACCTCGTTAAGTGGGAGCTCCTCATCACTAGGTTGGAATACAAGTGATAACTTTTCCACATACAGCAACTTCTGAAAACTAGCTTTTAAGTTGTTCAGGAGTAGTGATTTGCAGTAGTGTAGGGAATATAGTGTGGAGTGTATTTTGTGAAGAGAACCACGTTAGGAATTAAAGGTTATACAAAGATAAATAAGACATGGCCTCTGCCCTCACTGACCTGTCAATATATTGTGAAGAGAAGGTAGGATAAAAAATGAGTAAGTGATACTCCAGTATGATCACATGTACAGAATATCAATCAATCAATTGACAAGCTTCAATGAAGTCCCTACTATGTGGTAGGTACTGTGCTAAGCACTGGGGATTCAAAGAAAGGAGACAGGATAGTCCCTTACTTCAAGGAGATCATATTCTAATGTGTTTGACATAAGAGAATCAAAGATGGGATAAAACTAGAATGATAAGAGGAACTATGAATTAAGGGTTCTTAAATATATGGCTAGGGATACTTCCAGCTACAATGATCTAGGCAAACTTAGCTCCCTGGAGAAACACCTATTAACAGTGAAGAAGGGTAGCATATGAAACTAATCACAGCTGTAAGAAAAACACCACTGTATTTCTACGTCCTATAAGGGATAGATGGCCCAAGGAAACAGGGTTTGAAGCAATGGCTGCTCCAGTTATCTCAACCTTCTAGTAAACTATTACGCAAGTTAAAATGTGAGGCTAGTATAAAGAAGAGTCTGGGAAAGCTCTAGGGTTGGGGTGGAAGACCTGTGGCCTCAAGGCCACATGTGACCTTCTAGGTTCTTGGATACAGCCTTTTGACTGAGTCCAAGTTTTATAGAACAAATGGGGATTTGTTCTGTGAAATTTGGATTCAGTCAAAGGGCCACACTTGAGGACCTAGAGGGCCACATGTGGCCTCAAAGCCTCAGGTTCCCCACCCCTGTCCTAGCAGAAATGACTAAAACTATTACCATTACCTGTGGAGTTACTCTAAGAATGGAGATCTGAAGCCATTAAACCTCTAAGAGATGACACAAGAAACTGGGCAAGTTCAATGTAACTGGTATCTGGGGAAGCTCCAGAAATACAGACAGAAAATGTAGACCATAGGAATAGGACTTGATGTGGAAGCTATGACCAGTTCATTCCTCCAGTCTAGGCATACAATTCTAGGAGAGTACTGTAGATGAAAATATGAATTGTGTCACTCAGGATAGTAGTTTGCAGACTAGAGCAGGCTCAGGATCTAGCCTTAGGATAACATCATTTCACTTAGAAACAGTAGCAATAGGTAATACCCAGCCCAGTCACACCATCCAACAGTACAGAAAGGGGAAGATCCTGACCTTGACACAAACTCCTAATTCAATCACTGGAGCTATTTCTTGCTGTTCAGTCATTTTTCAGTTGTGTCTGACCCTTTGTGACCCCATTTGGGGTTTTCTTGGTGGAGATACTGGAGTTGCAATTTCCTTGTCCACTCATTTTTACAGATAAGGAAACTGAGGCAAATAGGGTTAAGTGACTTCCCCAGGGTCATATAACTAGCAAGTGTCCAGGGCCAGATTTGAACTCAGAATGAAGAGTCTTCCTGACTCCAGGCCTGGCACTCTATCAACTGAATCACCTACTTGCCCCTAGTGGTTTGCCATTTCCTTCTTCAATGAATTAAAGCAAACGGAGATTAAGTGACTTGCCCAGGGTCACACAGTTAGTAAATGTTTGAAGCTAGATTTGAACTCGGGATGATGAGTCTTCTTGACTCCAGGCTCAGCGCTGTATTCACTGAGCCACCTAGCTACCTCCTGGGGCTTTAGACATGAGCAAACAGAAGAAACCCCTACTAAAATGAAGAAATATTATAGTGTAAAAGAATACTGAGATGAAATCATAGAAGTAAATAACTATGAAATAATCAATGAAAACTTTAGGGAAAAAAAGAATATATTGGTCACAAGAACTCCAACAGTAGGAGGAACAATATCCTGACTAACTCCAGTGCAAATTAGGATAATTCTTAGAACATATCAAGACTTTCTGAGACACTATCTCAGGGGACTAAAGATTTAGACTATTGACATCAATTCCTTATTAAGCAAGTATGAAAGCAGCCCTGCAGAATGCCAGAGGGGCTCTGATGTTTATCTGTTAGATCACTATGAGTAACTAAAATAAGGAGACTTTGTTCTCATATGAATCAACTCAAGTTAAATTTAATAGTGTGTGTATATCTATCTATATCTATATATATATATATAATCTCTCTATATATAATACACATATACACATGCACACACACATATATATATACATATATATATACATACATATATATATATATATATATATATATATATTGCTTTAATGTTTATAAAGTACTTTACATACATTATCTCATTTGATCCTCACAACAACCCTAGGAAGTAGGTACTATTATCTCCATTTTACAGATAAGAAAACTGAAGTTCAATGAACTTTTCCAAAGTCATACAGCTAATTAATGCCTGAGGTAGGATTCAAACTCATCTTCTTGACTCGAAGTCCAGAGCTTTATGTGCTGAGACACCTGACTGCCTCCTCAGTGTTTATTCTTGTTGAATAGCCTTCTATTGCTATGCCTAAATATTTCTCATTTTGTTAAATGTTGAATGACCCATGAGTGTCTCATTTCATTCTAATATTATATCTAAACTAACAGGGGCTGGGCAGAGTAAGTCTGAAATGCCAAAAGTGCATGGAAATTAGACCTAAAATAAGAGATAAAGATGAAATTAGAAATCTTACAAAGAAAATAAATATCCTAGAGTGGAAAAGACACCAAGAAAAAAGAGGTGGAGAAAACAGAACTCAGCAATTCAATGAGGCCACAAAAAATCCAAGATTTAAAAGTTAGAACAAATGAGAGTTGAAGTATTAAAAATTATTTTGAAAGGAGGATGAGGAGAGAGTTTTAGGACCATTGTACTTCCTGAAAACCATGACTAAGCAAAAATCCTGGATATATGCTTTCAAAAAGTCATAAAACAAAAATGTCCAAAACTATTAGAGCCAGCAAGAAAAAGTTAAAAAAAGGAAGAATTCACCAGTCACCTCCTAAAAAAAAACTACAAATGGAACACACCCAGAAATACCATAGGCAAGGTCCAGGGTTTATAGGCCAAATAAAAAAATACTGCAAGTAGCCAGAAATTAATAGCTCAAATACCAAGGAATTTCAGTCAGAATGCTATAAGTCTTAGCAGCAACCAATTTAAATGAGAGTTTTAGAATATAATTTAAAAAGAAACAGAATAAAAAAGCTTACAAAGAAAAAGAACTTATCCCACAAAACTAAGAATAATTATGTGGAATTGGGGAGGGAAGGAACATTTAACATAATAAAGGACTTTCAAACATCCCTACTGAGAAAATTAGTATTTGGTAAAATTATTGGAATACAATCATAGGAGACAAGAGAAACCTGTAAAAGTAATTTCATTTGGTCATTTGTGGGGTATGTCAAATGATAGTTGAGTATTTATTTTTAAACAGGAAGAAAATAGAAAAAAATCCCTTTAAGATTTTTCTCTATTTAAAGCACAACTAGGGAGCAAAGAAAGGCCAACTTGAGTCCTGGATGAAGTTTTGATTGACCAAAGAGAGGTAAGAATAGGGAGTAAAAAGAATAACCTAAAGAAGAAAGGAACTTACTTTTTCCAGTAATTGAGGCATGCCAGAAGAAAACCAAAACTATATAAACTTAGTAGTAGAAGATAGAGTACCTCATGAAAGTCACACTTATCTCAGCAGAGAAGATTAAGTGTGAATACTGCTTCTCCCCTGCTAAAAATGAAAAGGATTTAACATTAAGAAAACAAAACTGAGTAATAAAGATGGGGAAAAATTCATTTAAAATTATTTTCAATTCAAAATTTTATCTCTCCCTCCACACTTTCTGCAACCCATTTGGAAGGAAGAAAATACATACACATAAATATGAAGCCACATAAGATATTTTCACATTAATGATGTTGCAAAAAATAAAAAAACAAAAAGCAAGAAAAAGTGAAAAATTATTCTTCAGTCAGCATTCAAAAGTTTATCAGTTTTCTCTCAGGAGTGGAAAGTGTTCTTCATCACGAGTCCCTTGGAACTGCCATGGATTAATGTATTGATCAGAGTAGCCATGTCTTTCACAGTTGCTTATCATTATATTTGTGTTATTTTATACAATGTTTTCCTGGTTCTGCTTACTTCACTCAACATCAGGTCACATAAGTCTTCCCAAGGTTTTCTGAAATCATCATGTTTGTCATTTCTTATAGCACAATTATATTATGTTATAATCACATAACACACCTTTTTCCAGCCATTTGCCAATTGATGTTCATCCCTTTAATTTCCAATTTTTTTTTTTTTTGGAAAGCACGGGCTTTTTTTTTAAAATTTAATCAGTGATTAGTTTTTTGTTATTCTGATCTCAACAAACACCAGTGAATATAAGCATTTCCATATACAGAGAAGAACAGAAAGGGAGTATTACACATGAAGCCATGAATTCATTACATATAGTTTAGGTTTTATCTATATCACATATTCAGCACAGTAGTTCCAAAGTTGTCCTGCTTGTCTGTGACTCATGCTGAATCTTCTCTTGTTCCATTCTGTGCACTTTTATAAATGCTTCATTAATATTCTTTTTTATTTAAATCACTATCATTATCCTCTCTCTCTCCACTAATTCTCTCCCTGCCCAACCTCCCCTCAAAATGTAGTAACCTCCCTTGTAATCAATGAGCATAGTCAAGCCAAACAAATCTACATATTGGTCATGCCCAAAAAAGTATGTTTCATCCTCCCCCTCTGGTCCATTGCCTCTCTGTCAGGGTGTGGGAAGCGTATTTCATCAACAATCCTCTAAAGTCATGTTTGGTCATTGCATTGGAGTTCATAAGTCATGCAAAGTCATTTTCCTTCATATTATTATGGTCACTGTGTAAATTTTTCTTCTGGTTCTGCTCCATTCTTCTGTATCAGTTCATACAAGTCTTTCCAGGATGGAAGCACTTTGTAACTGAATGCTGTGTTGATGGGGGCAGCAAGGTGACACAGCAGACAGTGCTCTGGCACTGGAGTCAGGAGGACCCGAGCCCAAATCTGGCCACAGAAATTTGACACTTACTAGCTGTGTGACTCTGGGCAAGTCACTCAACCCTGATTGCCTCAGGCTGCCTTTTGGTGCTACTCCTTGGGGCAGGAACTGTATATATTCTCCTTATTTGTATTCCCAGGGCTTAGCACAAGGCCTGGCACATAGTTATTTCTGTTCAGTCATTTTTCAGTCATGTCCAACTCTTTGTGGTCCTGTTGATTGTAGGGGTTTAGGAGTGCTGGGACCCCGAAATCACTACACGTGGATACTGCTGAAAAGAATTCAACCTCAGTCTTCTTTCAGCCAAAGACAAGGTTTATTAGAATATCCATCATATTGGGCAGACTCTTAAGGAATCTGTGCAGTGGCTAGATTATAAGAATCTGAGCCTCAATTTCCAATTCTTTTCCACCACAAAAAGAGCTGCTATAAATATTTTTGTACAAATACGTCATTTTCCTTTTTCTTTGATCTCTTCACAATATAGACCTAGTACCACTATGGCTGGATCAAAGGGCACAGTTTCATAGACCTCACACACAGCTCCAAATTGTTCTCCAGAATGATTGAACCAGTTCACAGTTCCACCAACAGTTCATTAGTGTACTTATTCTTCCACATCCCCTCCAACATTTGTGCTTTTCCTTTTTTGTCATCTTAGCCAATGCCATTGATGATGTAGGGGGATGTCTGCCCCAAGCACATTAAGACTTCCTTTCACAGAATAAGCAGATGAGAACAATTTATTCCAACCACAATGAAGGTGACTGAAGCAGGAGCTGTGGATCACTTAGAGCTTGGTCAGATATTGAAAACACCAAGACATTGAAAACATCTGCTGCATCCCAGATCATTGCCACTCACTCTGACTTTTGTCTTGCTATTTGACTTTGATGACTCTGGAAGAGATGGTGAGGGTGATGACTTTGTGCAACTCTGCCTCACTTCACTTCACACAGATGTCAAGACATCACTTTGTGGTGTCATTGTGCCTACTGAAAACAAAGGATAAACAACAATCTAGTACCATAATTGCAAAGTGGTACTTCAGAGTTGTTTTAATGAATGCTTCTCCAATTATTAGTGATTTTTTAAATTTCACATGACTAGTGATAGCTTTGATTTCTTCTGAAAACTGCCTTTTCATATCCTTTGACTATCAGTTGGTGAATGACTTTATTTTTTATAAATTTGGCTCAATTCCTTATATATTTGTGAAAGGAGACTTTTATTAGAGAAACTTGCTGTGAAAAACCCACCCCTCCAGTTTCCTGATTTCCTTCTAATTTTGTTGGTATTGGTTTTGCTTGTGCAAGAACCTTTTAATTTAATAAAAGTGATTGATTTTTACCTCCAGTGATCCTCTCTATCTCTTTTTGTCATGAATTCTTCCCTTACACATCCATCTGACAAGTAAGATTTTTTTCCACGTTCCCTTAATTTGCTTATGATAGCACTCTTTATTACTAAATCATATACCCATTTTGAGCTTATTTTGGAATACAGTGTAGAATATAGGGTTTGGTACACGCCTAGTTTCTGCCAGACTGTTTTCTAGATTTCCCAGCAGTTTTTGTTGAATAGTGAGTTCTTGCCCCAATAGTTTTGATATTTGTGTATCAAACATTAGGTTGCTGTGATCACTTTCTTCTATGTCTTGTGTACCTAATTAGTTACACTGATCAACCACTCTGTTTATAGTATCAAATTTTTTTTCCAGCCAAAGACACCAAATTGTTTTGATGATTACCACTTCATAGAATAGTTTCAAATTTTTTATTGCTAAGCTAACTTTTCACATTTTTTCATTGATTCTCTTGATATTCTTGACCTTTTGCTCCTTCAGATGAATTTTGTAATTATTTTTTCTAGCTTTATAAAAGAATTTTGGTAGACTGATTGATATAACACTGCATAAGTAAATTAATTTAGATAATATAATTAAAATTTTTATTTTAAATTTAAATTTTTTATTTTATTGCCTTAGTTTATACATAAACAATTAATATTTCTCCAATTTGTCTTTATTTATGTGAAAAAGTATTTTGTAATTATGTCCATATAGTTTCTGTGTATTAGGGCAGGTAGACACCCAAGTATTTTGTGCTGTCTACAGTTGTTTTAAATGGAATTTCTTTATTTCTTCTTATTGGGTTTCATTGGTAATATATAGAAATGCTAGTGATTTATGTAGGTTTATTTTATGTTATGTAAATTTGCTAATATTGCTTCAATTAATTTTTGACTTAGTTCTCTAGGGTTTTCTAAATATACTATTGTATCATATCATGCAAAATGCACAGTTTTATTTTGTCATTGCCTATTCTTGTTCCTTCAATTTTTTTCCTTATTATCATAGCTCTAACATTTCTATTTGCTATAATGTAGCATTTCTAGTCTAATACCGAATAACCATATTGATAAAGAACATCCTTGCTTCACACTTTGTAATACTGGTAAATCTTCTAGCCTATCCTCACCACAGATAATAGCTGTTCTTGATTATATATCATTTTAAGAAAAGCTCTACTTAGTCTTATATTTTCTAGTGATTTTAATAAGAATGAGTGTTGTATTTTGTCAAAGGTTTTTATTTTATTTTTTCTTATTAATATAATCATATGGTTTTGATTCTTTCTGTTATTGATATGGTTGATATTACTTAACATTTTCCTAATATTGAACCACCTCTACTTTCCTGGTATAAATCTCACCTGGTCATAGTGTATGATCTTTATGACATATTGTTGTCTCCTTGCTAGTATCTTATTTAAAAAATTTTGTGCTAATATTGATTTAGGAAATTGGGCTATACTTTTCTTTCTCTGTTTTTGATTTCCCTGGTTTAGTAATGAAAACCATATTTGGGTCACAGAAAGGACTTAGGACTTAAAAATAATTTATACAATATTACAATTAATTGTTCTTAGCTTTTTAATTTGTCATATAAATGTTATTTTAACTTGTAGAGCCTTCTGGTACTGGGAAATTTTTCTTAAGGATCTCATATATGACTTTTTCTACTTCTTTTCTGAGATAGAGTAATTTAAGTATGATATTTCTTCTCTGGTAATTTGGTCAATTTATAATTTTGTGAATATTCATTCATTGTACTTAGATTGTCAATTTCACTGGCATCTAATTGAGCAAAATAACTCCAAATAGTTGATTTAATTTCATCTTCATTGGTGGTGTATTCACTATTTCCATTTTTGGTAATGGTAATTTGGTTTTCTTCTTTCTTAAAATTAAATTAACCCCTGGTTAATCTATATTTTTACCATAAAATCAGCACATAATTTTATTTACTACTATTAAAGATTTTATTTTCCAATTTTCAATTTTGTTCATTTTTCATTTGATATTCAATATTTTATTTTAGTTTTTAATTGTGGATTTTTAATTTGTTCTTTTTTAATTTTTAATTACAAACACAATTTATTGTTCTGCTTGTTTTTTTCTTTTGTTAATGTAAATGTTCGGAGATATAAATTTTCCCTTAAGCACTGCTTTGGCTATGTTCCATAAATTTTGGCATATTATCTCACTGTTGTCATTATCTTAATGAAATTATTGGTTGTTTCTGTGATTTGTTCTTTGACTCATTCTTTAAATTTAGATGATTTAAAATTATGCTTCAAAGATCTTTTATTGAATGTAGTTTTACTGATTTATGGTCCAAAGAGAGAACATTTAATTTTTCTTCTTTTCTGCATTTTTGGTGAGCATTTTATGCTGTAATAGATGGTCACTTTTTGTGAAGTTGCCAAATACAGATGAGAAATTCAATATTCTCCAGATGTTCATTGTATCTAACTTTTCCCAAAATTCTGTTCATTTCCTTAACTTCTTTGTTATTTTATTTAGATTTATCTAGCTCCGAGAGAGATAAATTGAAGTCCCCCCACCCCAGTACACTTTTTATTTTCTCTTTCCTCTTGTAATTCAGTAAACTTTTCCTTTAAGAATTTGGATGTTATCCTATTTGCAATGTGTGTATACACACACACACACACACACACACACACACACACACGTACATATACATGTATATATACATATACATTTAGTTGTTGACATTAATTCATTTTCTAAGGTGTCTTTTAAAAAGATATAGTTTTCCCATTTATCTCTTTTAATTAGGTATATTTTTTATTTTGCTTTTTCTGAGATCATGTTTGATGCCCATGCCTTTTTAAAAAATTAATTAATTTATATTTTAGTTTTCAGCACTCATTTCCACAAGATTTTGAGGTCCAAATTTTCTCCCTGTCTCATCCCTCACCCCACCCCAAGATGTCATGCATTCTGGATACCCCTTGTCCTAATCTGCCCTTCCTTCTTCCCCCCACTTCTCTTATCCCCTTCCCCTTCTATTTTCTTATAGGGCAGAATAGATTTCTATACTCCATTGCCCATATATCTTATTTCCAAGTTGCATGTGAAAACAATTTTTAGCATTTGTTTTTAAAACTTTGGGTTCCAAATTTTCTCCCTCCCTCCCCAACAACTCTCATTGAGAAGAGAAACAACTTGATACAGGCTATACATGTGTAGTCATGCAAAACAATTCCATAGTAGTCATGTTGTGAAAAACTAACTATATTTCCCTTCATCCTATCCTGCCCCTCATTTATTCTATTACCTCTTTTGACCCTGTCCCTCCTCAGAAGTGTTTGCTTCTGATTACCCCCTCCTTTCCTCTATCATCCATTACTCTCTTATCCCCTTTCTCTTTATTTTCCTGTGGGTAAGATAGATTTCCATACCCAATTGAATGTGTATGTTATTCCCTCCTTAAGTCAAATCTGATGAGAACAAGATTCACTCATTCCCTCTCACCTTACCCCATTTCCCCTTCACTGTTAAAGCCTTTTCTTGTTTGTTTTATATGAGATAATTTACCCCATTCTACCTCTCCCTTTCTCTTTCTCCCAGTATAACCCTCTCTTACCCCTTAATTTTATTCTCCAGATATCACCCCTACATCTTTAACTCACCCAGTGCCCCCCCATACATATAATTTTCCCTCCAACTCTCCTAATACTGACAAAAGTCTCATGAGTTACAAATATCATATGTCCATGCAGGAATGTAAATAATTCAACTTTAACAAGTCTCTTATGATTTCTATTTCCTGTTTACTTCTTCATGCTTCTCTCAAGTCTTGTATTTGAAAGTCAAATTTTCTATTCACCTCTGGTCCATTCATAAAGAATACTTGAAAGTCCTCTTTTTCACTGAATGCCCATTTTCCCCCCTGAAGACTTATACTCACTTTTGCTGGGTAGGTGATTCTTGGTTGTAATCCTATCTCCTTTGCCCTCCAGAATATCATATTCCATGCCTTTGCTCCCTTAATGTAGAAGCTGCTAAATCTGATTGTGTTTCCACAATACTTGAATTATTTCCTTCTGTCTATTTGCAATATATTCTCCTTGACCTGAGAACTCTGGAATTTGGCTACAATGTTCCTGGGAGTTTAGCTTTGGGGATCTCTTTCAGGAGGTGATCGGTGGATTCTTTACATTTCTATTTTGCCCTCTGGTTCTAGAATATCAGGGCAGTTTTCCTTGATAATTTCTTGAAAGATAATGTCTAAGCTCTCTTTTTGATCATGGCTTTCAGATAGTCCAATAATTTTTTAAATTCTCTCTTCTGGATCTATTTTCCAGGTCAGTTGTTTTTCCAATGAGATATTTCACATTGTTTTCTATTTTTTCATTCTTTTAGTTTTGTTTTACAATGTCTTGATTTTTTCATAAAGTCACTAGTTTCCATTTGCTCCATTCTAATTTTCAAGGAAGTATTTTCTTCAGTGAATTTTTGGTCTTCCTGTTCCATTTGGCCAATTCTGCTTTTTAAGGCATTCTTCTCCTTATTGGCTTTTTGGACCTCTTTAGCCATTTGGGTTAGGCTATTTTTTAAGGTGTTATTTTCTTCAGTATTTTTTGCGTCTTCTTTAGCAAGTTGTTGACTTGTTTTTCATGATTTTCTTACATCACTCTCATTTCTCTTCTCAGTTTTTCCTCTACTTTCCTTACTTGCTTCTCAAAATCCGTTTTTGACCTGGGACCAATTCATTTTTTTCTTGGAGGCTTTGGATGTAGGAGCTTTGACTTTGTTGTCTTCTGGTTGTATGTTTTGATCTTCTTTGTTACCAAAGAAAGATTCTATGATATGACTTTTTTTTGTGCAGTTTTATCATGATCCCAGCCAACGACTTGAGTTTTAAACTCTTTGTTAAGGTAGGGGTCTGCTTCCAGTGTGGAGAATGTACTGTCCCAAGCTTTGGGAATTTTGTGCAGCTGTTTTCAGAGATACTTCCTGGGACCTCTAAATTTTGAGTTCTTCCAGGGTGGCATGATCAAGGGCAAGGTGTTTACTCCTCTACAGGCCTGTGCTCTGGTATATGGTGGACCACAACCACTTTTTTTTTTGCCTTGGAACCATGAGCAATGTTCTTTCTTGCACCACTACTACAAGCTCCACCACACCAGTACTCCTCCTTGCCCCAGGGCTAACACACAGAACTGAGACCCAGATCCAAGCACAGGCAAAGCAAGAGATTCCTGCCTCAGCACCAGAAAAGAAATCCCTGCAATCCCCCTCTGATCAGCCATTCAATTCCCCCTCAGTCTGTGGGCCAGAAGCTCTGGAAGCAGCAGCCACCCTGACTCTGCACCAGGACTGGGGCTGGAATTGAGCTTCTCTCTCACCACAATCACAGACTTTTCTTACTGACCTTCTATGTTGTCTTTGGCATTTGTGGCTTGAGAAGTTTGGAAATTCACATTTGCCCATGATTCAGTTCTCTGAAGCCTGCTCCAGGTTCCCTGAGGTCAGTTTTCCTGCGTGCCCAAGATGAACTGCATTCCTCTCCCCACCTGGAGTGAAAGACCTTTCCAATCAACCATTCAGGTTGTCTTGGGCTGGAAATTTGTTTCACTCTGTATTTTTGTGGGTTCTGCTATTTTAGATTTTAAACCTATTTGAAGCATAATACATGTTGCTCCAGCTCTTTATTTTAACTCCTGCATGTGTTTATTTTAAGTGTGCTTCTTGTAAATAGCATGTTGTTGGATTATTATTTCTTATCCATTCTGCTATCTGCTTCTATTTTGTAGTTCAATTCATCTCATTCTTATCCACAGTTGTGTTTCTTAACTGTGCATTTCCCTCTATCCTATTATCTCCTATTTATTCTTCTTCAACCTTGTCCCTCCTCAAAAGTCTGTTTGCTTTATGACCACTGCCACCCTTAATCTACTCTCCCTTTTATCACCCCGGCCTTTTCTCTTATCCTTTTTAACTCTTAATTTACTGTTGGGCAAGAGATTTATTTATGCAATTTAGTCTCTCCGCCCCTGTTCTCTCTCTCTCTCTCTCTCTCTCTCTCTCTCTCTCTCTCTCTCTCTCTCTTCTCTCCCTCTCTCCCTTTCTTTCTCTCTTTCTCTCTCCCTCTCCCCTCTTTGAACCAATTCAGATGAGAATAAGATTCATTGTTGTCCACTCCATCCCATTTTCTTTTCTATTTTTTGCTTTTGCTTTGTGCAAGATCATGTTTAAATGCAAAAGATTAAAAAATAATAACAATATCTTGTACATGTTTATTTTTGTTTATATGTGTATAGTATATGTGTGTGTATATATATATATGTGTGTTTGTGTATGTATGTGTGTGAATTTTTTCCAAATGGCATCTAAATATCTAAAGCAAACCATAATTGAATTATGAAGAGAAATAGATGGTAAATCAATAATTATAGAGGACCAAAGCACAATTACCTAACTTAAAGAAATCTAAAAAAAAGTTAAGCAAGAAAGAAAGTAAAAAATTGAATTGAATTTCAGACAATTTAGAAAATATAGACATCTGACGTCTGGTAAATGTGAAGAATGAAGAGATGCATTTGTTTAGCTCTGCATGGTAGTATTGGGAATTAATTATTCCTTAAATGTTTTGTAGAATTTATCTGTAAATAATCTGTCTGGTACTGGACATATTTTTCTTAAGGAGTTCACTTATGGCTTGTTCAATTTCTTTTTCTAAGACAGTTATTTAAGTATTCATTCCTATTCTGTTAATCTAGGCAACTTATTTTTTATAAATATTCATTCATTTCACTTAGATTGTCATTTTTACTGGCATATAGTTGGGCAAAGTAATTCCTGTTTTCATTTTATCTTCATTGATGGTGCATTCACCCTTTTAATTTTTTTTTGATACTAATAATTTGTTTTTTTTTAAATCAAATTAACCAATAGTTTGTCTATTTTATTTTTTCATAAAACTAAGTATGTGTGCGTGTAATTTACTTTTAATTTTATTAATCTCTCCTTTGATTTTTCAGAATTTCCATCTTGGCATTTAATTGGAAATTTTCAATTTGTTCTCTTTCTAGTAGTGTTTTTTTAGTTGTGTGCACAGTTCATTTATCTGTTCTTTCTCTCTTTTATTGATTATCCATCTAGAAATATACATTTTCCCCTAAGAATTGCATAGATTCACGCTACAAATTTTGACAAATTATCTCATTGATGTCATTCTCTTATTTTTTAATTTTTTTTTAAATTTTTAACATGTCTTTTAAAAACTTTGGGTTATAAATTTTCTCCCTTCCTCCCTCCATGCCCACCCTCATTGAAAAGGGAAGCATCTTGACACAGGTTATAGATGTGTAGTCATGTAAAAAAATCTTCCATAGTAGCCATGTTGTGAAAAATTAGATATATCCCCTTCATCCTATCCTTCCCCCCCATTTATTCTATTCTCTCTTTTGACCATGTCCCTCTTCAGAAGTGTTTGCTTCTGATTATTCCCTCCCCCAATCTGCCCTCCCTTCTATCAAACCCCTGCTCTCTTGTCCCCTTCTCCCATTATTTTCCTATAGGGTAAGATAGATTTCCATACCTCATCATGTATGTTATTCCCTCCTTAAGCCAAATCCTATGAGAATAAGATTCACTCACTCCCTCTCACCTTACCCCATTTCCCCTCCACTGTAAAAGCCTTTTCTTATCTGTTTCATGTGAGATAATTTACCCTATTCCACTTTTTCCTTTCTCCTTTTCCCAGTATAATCCTCTCTCACCCCTAAATTTTACTTCCAGATATCACCCCTTCATCTTCAACTCACCCTATGCCTCTATCTATCTATCTATCTATCTATCTATGTATCTATCTATGTATCTATGTATCTATGTATCTATGTATCTATCTATGTATCTATGTATCTATCATCTATCTATCTATCTATCTATCTATCTATCTGTCTACCTATCTATCTATACATACATACATATATATTTTTCCCTCCCACTACCCTAATACTGACAAAGGACTCATGAGTTACAAATATCATATTTACATGCAGGAATGTAAATAATTCAACCTTAATAAGTCTTTTTATGATTTCTTTTTACTGTTTATCTCTTCATTCTTCTCTTGAATCTTGTATTTGAAAGTCAAATTTTATCTTCAGCTCTGGTCTTTTCCTCAGGAATGCTTGAAAGTCCTCTATTTCATTGAATAACCATTTTTTACCCCTGAAGGATTATACTCAGTTTTGCTGGGTAGGTGATTCTTGACTGTAATCCTACCTCCTTTGCCTTCTGGAATATCATACTCCATGCCCTCTGGCCGCCTAACGTAGAAACTGATAAATCTTGTGTTATCCTGATTGCGTTGACACAATACTTGAATTCTTTCTTTCTGGCTGCCTGCAATATTTTCTCCTTGACCTGGGAATTCTGGAATTTGGCTACAATATTCCAAGTAGTTTTCCTTTGGGGATCTCTTTCAGGAGGTGATTGGTGGATTCTTCCAATTTCTATTTTGCCCTCTGGTTCTAAAATATCAGGGCAGTTTTCCTTGATAATTTCTTGAAAGATGATGTCTAAGATCTTTTTTTTTTTTGATCATGGCTTTCAGATAGTCCAATAATTTTTAAGTTCTCTGTCCTGGGTCTATTTTCCAGGTCAGTCATTTTTCCAATGAGATATTTCACATTCTCTTCTCTATTTTATCATTCTTTTGAATTAGTGTTATAGTGCCTTGATTTCTCAAACAGTCACTAGCTTCCAATTGCTCCGTTCTAATTTTTAAGGAAGCATTTTCTTCATCAAACTTTTGGACTTCCTTTTGCATTTGGTCAGTCTTGCTTTCCAGGGCATTCTTTTCGTCATTGGCTTTTTGTACCTCTTTAGCCATTTGGGTTAGGCTATTTTTTCAGGTGTTATTTTTTTCAGTATTTTATTTTGATTCTTCTTTAGCATCACTCTCAGTTATTCCTCTACTTATCTTACTTGCTTCTCAAAATCCTTTTTGAGCTCTTCCATGGCCTAGGACCAATTCATATTTTTCTTGGAGTCTTTGATTGAAGAAGCTTTGGCTTTGTTGTCTTCTTCTGGTTGTATGCATTGATCTTCTTTGTCACCAAAATAAGATAATACAGTCTGATTATTTTTGTGCTGCTTGCTCATGATACTAGCCAATTACCTGAGTTACAAACTCTTTGTTAGGGTAGGGGGTCTGTTTCCAGTATGGAGAATGTACTGTCCCAAGCTTCCAGGGTTTTGTGTAGCTGTTTTCAGAGATACTTCTAGGAACCTATACATTTTCAGTTCTTCCAAGGTGGTATGATCAAGGGCAAGGTGCTTACTCCTTTCCTGTCATGTACTGTGCTCTATGAGTGACCAAGAGCACTCTTTTCTGTCTTGGAACTGTGAGGAGGATTTCCTCTTCATAGCCATTACAAGCTCCACCAGGCCAGTGCTCCTCCTTGCCCTAGGACCACCACCCGGAACTGTGACCCAGATCCAAGCATGGGCAAAGCAAGAGAATGCTGCACTAGCAGAGAGATCCCTGCAATCCCCCTCTGATCGATTTCCCCTTAGTCTGTGGGCCAGAAGCTCAGGAGGCAGCCACCACCCCAGGACCAAGCTTGGGGAATGGGACTGGGACCTCGCACTCCTCTCTCACCACAGAAACAGACTTTTCCCACTGACCTTCTAAGTTGTCTTTGGCGTTCATGGATTGAGAAGTCTGGAAACTGCCACAGTTGCCTGCGATTCAGTCCCCTGAGGCCTGCTCCAGGTTTGCGGTGACCTGTGCACCCATGCTGAACTGCGTTCCTCTCCTAGCCCAGCGCAATATACCTTTCTGATCAACCATCCAGGTTGTCTTGGGCTGGAAATTTGTTTTACTGTCTTTTTGTGGATTCTGCTGCTTTAGAATTTGTTTAGAGCCATTTTTTATAGATATTTGGATGGGTTTGAGGGAGAGCTCAGGTAAGTCCCTGCTTTTACTCTGCCATCTTGGCTCCACCCCCCATTCTCTTTATTTTAATTGATTGTTTCTATGATTTTTCTTTGACCCACTCATTCTTCTATTGCATTATTTAGTTTCTAATTAATTTTAATTCATGATTCCTCAGCATTTTGGGGGATATGATTTTATTGCAATATATTCTGAAAAGGGAATATTTAATATTTCTGCTTTTCTGCATTTGGTTGTGAGGTTTTTATGCTGTAATATATAGCAAATTTTTATGAAAATATTTTGTACAGTTGAGAATATGGTATACTCATTTCTATTTCCATTCTATTTTTCCCGATTTCTATTATACCTAACCTTTCTAAAATTTTACTCATCTCCTTAACTTACTTATAATTTTTAATTAGAATTATCTAGCTTTCAGAGGGAAAAGTTGAGTTCTCCCACAAGTATAGTTTTATTATCTATTTCCTTCTGTCATTTAATTTTTCCTTGAAGAATCTGAATGCTGTGCGATTTGGTGCGTATGTGTTTAGTATTGATAATTACTTCTTTGTTTATGGTGCCTTTTAACAAAATGAAGTTTCCTTGTTTATCTCTTTTAAGTCTATTTTTTTATTTTGATTTTTCTGAGATCATGATTGATACCCCTGCCATTTTTAAAAAAATGTAACTGAAGCATAATACATTCTGCTCCAGCTCCTTATTTTAACTTTGCATGTGTTTCTCTGTTTTAAGTGTGTTTCTTGTAAACAACATATTGCTGGATTCTGGTTTCTAATCCATACTGCTATTTGGTTCTGTTTTATGAGTAAATTCATCTCATTCACATTCACAGTTATGATTAATAACTATGCATTCCTCTCAATCATATTATCTTTTTATCCTCTCTCTCTCTCTCTCTCTCTCTCTCTCTCTCTCTCTCTCTCTCTCTCTAACCCCAAAAGTCTTTTTTTCTTTTTGTTTCTGACTACTGACTCCCTTAATCTATTCTCTCTTCTACCACCCTTACCACTTTCTCTGACCCCTTTCGACTCCTATTTCTCTCTTGGATAAGATAAGTTTCTGTACCCAATTTAATATGTATTAATATTCTTCCATCTTTGAACCAATTCAGATTACAGTGATGTTCAAGAATTTCCTTTTTTTTCATTCTGAGGCAATCAGGGTTAAGTGACTTTCCCAGGGTCACACAGCTAGTAAGTGTATTAAGTGTCTAAGGCTGGATTTGAACTAAGGTCCTCCTGCCTCCAAGGCCAGAGCTCTATTCACTTCATCACCTAGCTGCCCCTCAAGTATTTCCCATCCCACAACCATTTCTCTCTCCATTGTAAAAGCTTTTCTTTATATACATTTTTTAGGTGAAATAACTTTCCCCATTCTTCTTTTCCATTTACTCTACTCCCAATGCATCTCTCTTTCTCATCCATTCATCTTTTTTTAGATCATCCCAACTTAATCCACTAATATTCACGTCCCCTCTTGATATAGATTATTTCTAAATGCCCTAACAATGATAAAGTTCTTAGGACTTACATATATCATCTTCTTATTTGGGAATGTAAACAGTTTAATATTATTGAGGATTTTTTTTTATGATTTCTCCTTTCTGTTTGCCTTTTTATGCTTAACTTCAGTCTTTTATTTAAAAGTCAAATTTTCTATTCAGCTATGATCTTTTCATCAGCAATGCTTGAAAAGTTCTCTATTTCATTAAATATCCATTTTCCAACTAAAGATTATACTGTTTGGCTGTAGAAATTACTCTTTGTTGTAATCCTAGTGTCTGCCTTGTGGAATGTCATATTCCAAGCCCTTTGTTGCTTTCACACAGTTAACTGTAAATCTTATATGATCCTACCTGGGCCTCTACAGTATTTGAATGAATTCTTTCTGGCTGCTTGAAGTATTTTCTCTTTGACTTTTGAGTTCTGGATTTGGATTTAAATATTGCTGAGAATTTTTATTTTGGGATCTCTTTCAGGAGGTGGTTGGTGGATTTTTCCATTTTTATTTTATCCTTTGGATCTAAGCCATTAATGCAGTTTTCCTTTATAATTTCAGAAATATGATTTCTAGGCTGTTTCTTTGAAAATAGTTTTCAGGTATCCCAAAATTCTTAACTTATCTCTCTTCAATCTACTTTTCAGGTCAGTTGATTTGCCAATGAGATCTTTAATATTTTCTTCTAGTTTTTCATACCTTTGACTTTCTTTTATTGTTTATTGATATCTCATGGAGTTATTAGCTTCCACACAGACATTTTTTTAAGTTAAAAAATCATTTTCTTCAGTAGGGTTTTGTACCTCTTTTTCCATTTGGTCAGTTTTGTGTCTTGATTTTCCCTGTCAACATAGTACCTTTTATGGTCATGTTCTTTTTTGTTATTGTTACTTTCTCATTTTTTTCAGCCTATTTTCTGACTTTGAACTTTGTGTTAAAGTTGAACTCTGTTCCCAGTTTATGGGTGCAGTGTCACTGTCCAAAGCTTCAAGCTTTTTGTACTGTTGTATTCAAAGATGTTTCTGGTAGTGTGGAAGTTTTTGGGTTTTATAACATGATGTGATCCAGAGAGAGATGTAGTTGCTGCTCCCATACAACTACATGTGAAAGTGCTACACAGCACCTCTATTCCCTTGTGACCAGAAGCAATAATTCTACTCTGAATTCCTACTCCCTTAGGATAGTAAATGCTCCCCTCTGTGTTGGAACTGTAGCTGTCAAGTAGGTATAGGCAATGAAGTTTCCAAACAGTTCTCTGTCCTGTGCTCAGTCTTAGCCATGGAGTTCTGCAGTCTTTTCCTGACCACTTGCCTTGAGAGTTTGCAAATCTGCTGCTATCATTGGTACCTCCAAATCCAATAGCTGGTATTGCTACCATATGGGCCATCCCTCACCTTAATATCACACACCTCTTCTTCTGAAAACCTAAGTGGCCTTGGGATAAAAAAAATATCTAACCTCAAACGTTTTGTTGCCTTTCCTGCTACAGAATTTTATCTGAGGTATGATTTTAAAGTTGTTTGGCGGGGAATGTTGGGGCACCTTAACTGCTTTATCTACTCTGCCATTTTGGCTTTGCCTCAGGAGTACTTAAACCTTGTGACATTTAGACCACCACAGAACCCCTGTCATGCTCATATTTTTTATTGGATTGCTTTATTATTTTCCAAGTAGTTCTCGTGGCAGATAATTTGAAGTCTCTGGGTTTAACAAACATCATACTGTGAAATTAATTTGCTTATATTTGTCATCTATCAAATGTTTTCTCTGGTCAATCTCCCCATTTAAAAAAAAACTATTTCTAAATTATAACATACATCTTTGGTACAAATTGTAGCTTGATGTGTTTGGTTTTTTAATCCTTTATAAATTCACAATGAAGAAGAAAATTCACAAATAAAAAAGTTCTATTGTGGAGGAGATTACTGAGAAGTAACAGCAGTTTAAAAATCAAAGCAGAAATCAAATTTTTTAAAAAGGAAAAAAAATATGAAGAGTTCAGCAGTGGTTAGGCATTATAGGGCAAGAGATTGGGAGTTCTGAAGATTTTTGAATATAGGCTTAATGTGATCATTAGGAAGGTTATCTCAATATATTTGAAAAGAGCTTTGAAAAGGGAAAAGACATGGAGTAACAGAGAGACCAGTTAGGGCAGTGGTGAAATAGTCCATCCGAGTGTTAATAAGGCTGTACATTAGATTGGTAACAATCAATGGGAATTGGAAGAAGAGGGAATAGTCAAGAGACTTTACTGAGGTACAATTAATGAGATGCATTAGATTTATCAATTGAGGAAGACTTAAAGATATAACCAAATTTTAGAGCGTGAGTAGCTAGATAATTATGTACCATTGACAGAAATATCAAAATCAAAAACTGGAATCAGTTTTTTTTTGAAGGGGGGATATAAAAACAATATGCTATAGACATATTGAGATTGAGATGCCACTGTGAAATTCACACAAAGAGGTGGGGGAGAGGGATGGGGAGAGGAATTATTTTTAATATCATTGGTTTCCTTTAAATACCATGCATTTTATTTACTGCATTTAAAAACATTCTTCTGAGGAGGAGCCCGTATGCTTCATCATTCTGCCAAAGGGGTAGCTGACACACAAAAAGTCTAAGAGCCCCTGAATATGACTGACACTTCACACCACATACCAAGGTAAATTCCAAATGAATACACAATGACATAAAGAATTGAATCATAAATGGGTACTATTTCATATTAATCAAAACAAAAATATGGTGGTTATCTCAACTCCAGCATACCATATCAAAATATAATTGATTTATTGATTATCATGGCCTGTACTCACTGATAAGCTGACATGTTTTGTTTTGCTTTGTTCTTTTTTTCCATTTCACATATCTAAGCCTTTCCTTTCACTTCCTTTTTTTTTTTTTTAATTTTCCAGGTCACACCTTCTTCCAGGAACCTGAGGACCAGGATATAGTTCAAAATCTCTATCATTGACTGGCATCACCAATTACACCATCTAGCAATTAGATTATCAAAACTATCTGCAGCTAGTAGGTTTATTTTTAAGAAAATACAACTGTATACTTCTGCCAGAAGAGTACAAATAAAGAGTGCTGAAATGCTCCTTACCCATTTGGGGTGACACATCATGGTGGGATAAGAGGCCAATAAAGCTGTTCTCAGCCTACTCCACTCTTCACATAACTCTTGGCATCCTCAGGGTGTGTGATGCTTATAGGCTTCTAGGTATCATTCTTCAGCAACTCAACATTTGGGCTCCATTAGATTGTAGGAGGAGCATAAGAAATACAGTGTTGGACTTGAAGTTAAGAGACCTGCTTTCAGATATCATCTGTGACACTTTTTTAGTTGGCTAAACAATTAAACTACTCTAAAATTTAATTTACTGATCTCTAAAATGGATATACTATACTTGTAGTCTTGCTTAATAGGCCTACTATGAGGCCAAATGGGATAATATATGTTCAGTACTCTGCAACATCTTAAAGTGTCATATAAAAAGCATTAATATAACTCTTTAACATTTGCGAAGTGTTTTCCCCTACAACAACCTTACTGTTATGGCAATTCTACAGATGAGGAAAATGAGACACAGAGAGGTTAAATGAGTTTCCCAGGGTCACATAGCTCATAAGTGTCTTAGGCAGGATTCAAACTTATGCTGGTATTATTATATAAACATCAGCATTTATTATTAGTTGTTCCTATCAGAATCTAAGAGATAATAATAATTACCATTACTATTATAATTATTACTAGCACTTACATAGCCTTTTAAGGTTTTTAAAGCTCCTCACATGATATGTCATATAACCCTCAAAACAACTTTTGGGAGGTAGGCCCTATTACTATCCCAGTTTTACAGATGAGAAAACTGAGACTGAGAGAAGAGATTTGACCAAGGTCACACAGCTAGAAAGTTTCTGAGGCATGATTCAAACTTAGATCTTCCTCACTCTGAAACCAATATTATCTTGCCTAACTTACTTAAAAGTACAAGAGCTTGAAGAGATCCCAAGGATCATCTAATTTAGCCTTCTCATTTAACAGACGTAGAAATTGAATCCCCAAGAGGTGAAGAGACTTCATCAATGTTCTTCCTCATATATGCAATGTGGCTTTTCCCTGAAGAGACTCTTTTAGAAGTAGACTTGGCCAAATGGAAAAGGAGATACAAAAGCCCACTGAAGAAAATAATTCCTTAAAAATTAAAATTAGGCAAGTGGAAGTTAATGACTCTCTGAGATTCCAAGAATCAGTCACCAAAATCAAGAGAATGAAAAAAATGAAGAAAATATAAAATAACTCATTGGAAAAACAATTGACCTGGAAAATTGATCCAGGAGATAACTTAATAATTATTGCATGGCATGGCATGAAAGCTATGATCAAAAAAAGGAACCACGAGAGCATTTTTCAAGAAATTACCAAGGGAAACTGCCCTGATATCCTAGAGCCAGAGGGTAACATAGTCATTGAAAGAATCCAATGATCAGTATTAAAAGAGATCCCAAAATGGAAAGTCCAAGGAATATTGTAGTCAAATTCTAGAAAGAATTCAAGGAGAAAATATTGCAACCAGCTAGAAAGAAACAATTCAAACATCAGGGAGCCACAGTTAGGATTACAAAGGACTTAGCAGCTTCTACATTAAAGGATCAAAGGGCTTGGGGTATGGTATTCTGGAAGGTAAAAGAGTTTGGATTACATCCAAGAATCAGCTACCCAAAATTGAGCACAATCTTTCAGGGGAAAAGATGGGCATTCAATAAAATAGGAGACTTTCAAACTTTCCTGATGAAAAGACCAGAGGTCGACAGAAAATTTGATCTTCAAATAAAAGACCGAAGAGAAGTATACAAAAGTAAACAGGAAAGAAGAAAAAAAACACCATGGCATTCAATAAGATTAAACTGTTTACAATTCTTCATGGGAAGATGATACTTGTAATGCCTAGGAACTATATCTCTATTAGGAAAGTTAGAAGGAGCATACTTAGAGGATGAGGGTAAAAGATGATTTTGAGGTGATACACACACACACACACACACACACATATATGTGTACATATATATGTATATGTATACACACACACACACATATATATGTATACATATATATATATATATAAGTTAAGGGATAAAAGAAAAGATTGTACTGGGAGAATAGGAAAGGAGGAGGCAGAATGGGGTTAATTATATCATATGAAGATGAATGAAACACTAATTACAGCATTGCAGTAGAGGGAAAGAAGGGAGGGGTGAGCATTGTTTGAACCTTATTTTCATCAGGTTTGGCTCAAAGAGGGAATAACACAAATACTAAGTTGGTTAGAGAAACCTATCTTACCCTACAGAGAAATAGAAGGAGAAAGAAAAGAGAGAGGGAGCTGACAGAAGGGAGGGAAGATCGGGGAAGGTGTTAGTCAGAAGCAAAATACTGGTGAGGGGGAATAGGATGAAAGAGAGAGAAAAATATAAACAAGGAGAAAATAGGATGGAGAGAAAGGCACAGTTAGTAATCATAACCATGAATGTGAATAGGATAAACTCTCTTATAAAATGAAAGTGAATGGCAGAGTGGATTAAAACCATAATCTTGCAATATGTTGTTTACAAGAATCACATCTGAAGCAGAGAGAGACACATGTAGTAAGGTAAAATTCTGGAGCAGAATACATTATGCTTCAGCTGAAGTTAAAAGAAAAAGCAGAAGTAGCAATGCTGATCTCAGACAAAGCAAAAGCAAAATATATCTAATTAAAAGAGATAAGGAAGGAAACTAAATTTTTCTAAAGGTACCATAGGCAAAGAAGCAATATCAGTATTAAGCACGTATGCACTGAGTGGTATAGCACCCAAATCCTTAGAAGAGAATTCATATTAGTTATGGAAAGAAATAGACAGCAAAATTATTAATAGTGGGGGACCTCAACCTCCCTGTCTCAGAACTAGATAAATTTAATAATAAAATAAACAACAACAACAAAAAAAGAAGTTAAGAAGGTGAATAGAATTTTTAAAAAGTTAGATATGATTGACCTCTGGAGAAAACAGAATGAGGATAGAAAGGAATATACGTTTTTCTCAATGGTACATGGCAGCTACACAAAAATTGGCCATGCATTAAGGCACAAAACCCTCAAAGTCTAATGCAGAAATGCAAAAATATTGAACACATCCTTTTCTGATAATGATGAAATAAAAATGTTTAATAAGGGGCCATTGAAAGATAGACTAGGGGCAGCTAGGTGGCACAGTGGATAGAGCACTGGCCCTGAAGTCAGGAGGACTTGAGTTCAAATCCAGACTCAGACCAAAAACTTGACACTTACTAGCTGCATGACCCTGGGCAAGTCACTTAACCCCAATTGCCCCCCACAAAAAAAAAATAGAAAAAAAAGAAGAAAGAAAGATAGACTAAAAACTAATGGGAAAGTAAATAATCTAACCCTAAACAGTGATTGGGTCAAACAACAAATCCTAGAAACAATCAATAATTTCATCAAATGGAATGACAGTAATGAGAAAGCATACCGGAATTTATGGGATGCAGTCAAAGCAGTACTTGGAGGAAATTTTGTATTTTAAAATGCTTATATGAATAAAATAGCAGAAAAAAAAAAGCAGATCGATGAATTGGGCATGCAATTTAAAAAGCTAGAAAAACAACTAATTAAAAATCCCCAATTAAATACCAAATAAGAAATTCTGAAAAATCAGAGGAGAGATTAACAAAATTGAAAGTAACAAAACTATTGAAGTAATAAATAAAACTAAGTTTTGGCTTTATGGGAAAAAACAATAAAACAGATAAATTTTTGGTTAATTTGATTTTTAAAAAATGAAAGAAGAATACCAAATTATCAGTATCAAAAATGAAAATGGTGAATTAACCACCAATGAAGAAGAAATTAAAACAATAATTAGGAACTATTTTGTCTAACTGTAAGCCAAAAAATCTGACAATTTAAGTAAAATGGATAACTGTTTATAAAATAATATATAAATTTCCCTAGATTAGCAGAAGAGGACATAAAATGTTTAAATAATCCCATTTTAGAAGAAGAAATTGAATAAGTCATCAAGGAGCTCCCTAAGAAAAAATCTCCAGGGCCAGATGGATTTACAAGTAAATTCTACCAAACATTAAAAGAACAATTAATTCCAATACTATCTAAACTATTTGTGAAAATATGTGCAGTCCTATCAAATTCTTTTTATGACACAAATATTGTGCTGATACCTAAAACAGGAAGAGCCAAAACAAAGAAAGAAAAATATAGACCAATTTCCCTAATAAATATTGATGCAAAATAGTAAAATAAAATATTAACAAAGAGATTATAGCAATTTATCAGTAGGAGTACACCAGGACTGGGTGGGATTTATACCAAGAATACAGTGCTGGTTCAATATTAGAAAAACTATTAGCATAATTGACCATATAAATAGCAAAACCAACAGAAATCATATGATTATCTTAATAGATGCGGAAAAAGCTTTTGACAAAATACAGAACCCATTCCTATTAAAAACACTACAGAGTATATCAATAAATGGAGTTTTCCTTAAAATGATAAATAATATCTATCTAAAGCCATCAGCAAGTATTATCTGTAATGGGGATAAGCTAGAAGCCTGCTCAATAAGATCAGGGGTAAAGAAAAGAAATGTTCATTGTCATCACTAAAATTCAATATTGTAGTACGAATGTTATCTTTAGCAATAAGAAAAGGAAAGGAAATTGAAGGAGACCAGGCAATGAGAAAATAAAACTATCAATCTTTGCAGGTGGTATGATGGTATACTTAGAGAATCCTAGAGAATCAACTAACAAACTACTTGAAATAATTAACAACTTTAGCAAAGTTGTAGGATATAAAATGAACTCAAATAAATCATAAGAATTTCTATATATTACCAGTGAAGCTCAGCAATAAGAAATAGAAAAGGAAATTCCAATTAAAATAGCTGTAGGCCATATAAAATATCTGAGAGTCTATTTGCCAAAACAATTCCAGGAATTATATGAACAAAATTACAAAACACTTTTTTACACAAATACAGGCAAATCTAAATAATTGGAAAAATATCAGTTGCTCATGGGTAGACAGAACTAATATAATAAAGACAATCCTGCCTAAATTAACTTACTTATTCAGTGCCATACTAATCAAACTACCAAAAATTATTTTATAGAAAAAGTAATAGCAATTTATCTGGAGGAACAAAAGGTTAAGAATATTAAGAGAAGTAATAAATAAAATGTAAAGGAAGGAGGCCTAGCTGTACCAGATCAAAAACTACATTATAAAGCAGCAATCATCAAAACTGTTGGGTGCTGATTAAAAAAAAGAGTAGTGGATCAGTGAAATAGGTTATGTGCACAAGGCACAGTAGTAAATAATTACAGTAATCAATTGTTTGATAAACCCAAAGACTCCAGCTTCTGGGATAAGAACTCACTATTTGACAAAACATACTGGGAAAACTGGAAAAGAGCAATGCAGAAACTAGGCATAGACCAACATTCACACCCTATACCAAGATAAAGTCCAAATGGATTCAAAATTGAGACATAAAGTGTGATACCATAAACAAATTAGGAGAGCAAGGAGTGGTTTAACTGTCAGATATATAGAGAAGGGAAGGATGTATGACCAAACAAGAGACAGAAAATATTATGAAATTCGATATGGATAATTTTGGTTATATTAAATTAAAATGGTTTACGCAAACAAAACTAGTGCAACCAAAATTAAAATAAAAGCAGAAAACTGGGAATGATGAATGTGGGAGAAGATGTGGGAAAATTGGGACCCTGATGCTCTGTTGGTGGAGCTGTGAATTGATCCAACCATTCTGGGGAGCAATTTGGATCTATGCCCAATGGGTAATAAAACTATGCATACTCTTTGATCCAGCAATACCACTACTATGTTTATATGCTGAAGAGATTAAAAAAAAAAAGAGAAAAGGACCTACACATACAAAAAAATTTATAACAGGTCTTTTTGTGTTGGCAAAGAATAGGAAATTGAGGGGATGTCTATCAATTGGAGTATGCCTGAACAAGTTGTGGTTTATGAATATGATGGAATACTGTTGTGCTGTAAGAAATGATGAGCAAGTGGATTTCAGAAAAAACCTGGAAAGGCTTAAATGAATTGATGCTGAGTGAAGTGAGCAGAACCAGGAGAACATTGTACACAGCAACAGCAACATGCAATATGTAATGTGCAATGATCAACTATTATTGACTTAGGTCTTCCCAGCAATACAATGATATAAGACAATTCCGAAAGACTCGTGATAGAAAATGATATCCACATCCAAGGAAATAACTATGGAATATGAATGCAAATCAAAGGACACTATTTTCACTTTTTTTTTTTGGTGTGGCTTTTCTTTTTTGGTTCTATTTCTTTCACAACATGACTGAAGTGAAAATATGTTTACATGACTGCACATGTACAACCTATATCAGATTGTTTCCCATCCTGAGGAGAATGAGAGAGGGAGTGAAAAAAATTTGAAACTCAATCTCATAAAAATGAATGTTGAAAACTAAAAAAAAAAATCAATTACATAAGAAGACCCTTTAGACTGAGATCAGGTATCTCAGGGATTAACTCCCCCCACCACTAGTTTTTCTCCATAGGGAACAGGGGCATCATACATATATGTATACCATATGTATATGTGTATGTATATATGTGCTCATAAGTGTCCACTTATGCATGTATGTGCAAAACACAATATAGTTCACTCTAGTCATGTGAGTATGTATTTATATGTGTATTTATATAGCCCTAAATATACTATATATTTCCTAGTTGAATATGCAAATTAAGTTCTAATAAAAATCCTGAGTTACATTGGCAAATATCTTAATAAAATACATAAACTTTTTTTTTTGGGAGGGTGGATTTAGTGGCTTTTCGATTTCTTAAGGCATAAGTATGAACATAAAAATCTGAGCTTTTTAGAGTACTGCAAGGTCTCTAAATGTGTCAGTGATGATGACAGTAAAAAAAGACACTGCTATCTTAGTTGATATTAAGAGAAATGAGAGAGTTATATAGTCCACCTCTACTATGCCCTAGTCCAATTATATTTAGAATATTATATTGAGCTCTATTATAGGTAAGACATTTTTGGAAAGCCATTGACAGGTTGAAGCATGTCCAGAGGAGAAAAACTAGGATGATGAAAGGACTAGAAACCACACCACATGAAGACTGGTTGAAGGACATGGGAATATTTAGTCTGAAGAAGAGAAGACAATGAGTTTGGTTTGGGGAAAGGGAGAATACATCATAGTTGTCTGCAAGTATTTGAATGGCTGACATACTCTTGTTCTGTTTGATGCCAGTGAGCAGTCTAGGAACTATGGATTAACCTGGAAGAGAGGCTCTCTTCAAGAAGACAAACAAACATCCCAATAATTAGTGCTACCTAAAAAGAAGATGTAGAGATCTTAGTCAGGGTCTTCAAGTAATGGCTGATGGATCATTTCTCAGGTTTGGTGTAAAAGAGATTTATGTTCAGATGCAAATTGTCTAGATGGCCTTTGAAGTCCTTTCTGATAAAGAGATTTGTGATTCTGTGATATGTTATCCAGAGATTGGAACACTTTGTTATTTTCAAGCTATTACAAAGGCAGCCTTCTAAAATTCAACCTAAAATGTGTTCAAACCACTAATTCTCTTGAAATCATAGAGTAGAGCTATACCATTCCCCCAACTCACACAATTGATGACTGGGACTATTCTTTTCTTTTTTTTTTCTTTTTCTTTTTTTGTATTTGAATGATTTTTTTTCTTTTATTTTTTTAATACAAATTGATTTATTTTTAGTTTTCAATATTCACTTCTACAAGTCTTTGAGTCCCAAATTTCTCACTCCTCCCCCCACCCCAAGATAGCATGCATTCTGAATACCCCTTCCCCTGGTCTGCCTTCTCTTCTATCTCTCCCCCCTCCCTTCTCTTATCCCCTTCCCCTTCTATTTCCCTGTAGAGCAAGATAGACTTCTGTACCCCATTTCCTGTATTTCTTATTTCCCAGTTGCATATGAAAACTTTTCTTTAAACATGTGTTTTTAAAACTTTGAGTTCCAAATTTTCTCCCTTCCTCCCTCCCCATCTACCCTCATTGAAAAGGAAAGCAACTCAATATAGGTTGTACATGTACAGTTATGCAAAACACTTGCTTAGTAGACATGTTGTGAAAAACTAACTCTATTTCCCTTAATCCTATCCTGCCCTCCCATTTATTCTATTCTTTCTTTTGACCCTGTCCCTCCTCAGAAGTATTTGCTTCTGATTACCCTCTTTCCCAATCTGCCCTCCTCTCTATCATCCCCCTGCTCTCTTGTCCCCTTCTCCCCCTATTTTCCTGTAGGGTAAGACAGATTTCCATACCCAATTGAATGTGTATGTTATTCTCCTTAAGCCAAATCCTATGAGAATAAGATTCCTCATTCCCTCTCACCTTCCCCTGTTTCCCCTCCACTGTGAGAGACTTTTCTTTTTTTTTTGTGAGATAATTTACCCCATTCTACCTCTTCCTTTCTTCTCCGAGTATCATCCTCTCTCATCCCTTAATTTTATTCTCCAGATATGACCCTTAATCTTCAACTCACCCTGTGCCTCTATCTATCTATCTATCTACTATCTATCTATCTATCTATACATATAATTTTTTCCTCCAACTACCCTAATACTGACAAAGTCTCATGAGTTATAAATATCATCTTTCCATGCAGGAATGTAAACAGTTCAATCTTAATAAGTCTCTTATGATTTCTCTTTCCTGTTTACCTCTTCATGTTCCACTTGAGTCCTGTATTTGAAAGTCAAATTTTCTATTCAGCTCTGGTCTTTTCATCAGAATGCTTGAAAGTCCTCTATTTCACTGAATGACCATTTTTTCCCCTGAAGGATTATACTCAGTTTTGCTGGTAGGTGATTCTTGGTTGTAATCCTATCTCCTTTGCCCTCTGGAATATTATATTCCATGCCCTGGTCCTTTAATGTAGAAGCTGCTAAATCTTGTGTTATCCTGATTGTGTTTCCACAGTACTTGAATTGTTTCCTTCTGGCAGCTTGTAATATTTTCTCCTTGACCTGGGAACTCTGGAATTTGGCTACAATATTCCTAGGAGTTTTCCTTTGGGGATCTCTTTCAGGAGGAGATCTGTGGATTCTTTCAATTTCTATTTTGCCCTCTGGTTCAAATATCAGGGCAGTTTTCCTTGATAATTTCTTGAAAGATGATGTCTAGGCTCTTTTTTTGATCATGGCTTTCAGATAGTCCAATAATTTTTAAATTCTCTCTCCTGGATCTATTTTCCAGGTCAGTTTTTTTCCAATGAGATATTTCACATTGTTTTCTAATTTTTCATTCTTTTGGATTTGTTTTACAGTGTCTTGATTTCTCATAAAGTCACTAGCTTCCAATTGCTCTATTCTAATTTTTAAGGAAGTATTTTCTTCAGTAATCTTTTGGACTTCCTTTTCCATTTGGCCAATTTTTCTTTTTAGGGCATTTTCTCCTCATTGGCTTTTTGGACCTCTTTTGCCATTTGGGTTAGGTTTTTTAAGGTGTTATTTTCTTCAGTATTTTTTTGGGTCTCCTTTAGCAAGCTGTTGACTTGTTTTTCATGATTTTCTTGCATCACTCTCATGTCTCTTTCCAGTTTTTCCTCTACTTCCCTTACTTGCTTCTCAAAATCCCTTTTGAGCTCTTCCAAGGCCTGGGACTGATTCATATTTTTCTTGGAGGCTTTGGATGTAGGAGCTTTGACTTTGTTGTCTTCTTCTGGTTGTATATTTTGATCTTCTTTTTCACCAAAGTAAGATAATATAGTCTGACTTTTTTGTGCTGCTTGCTCATGATCCCAGCCAATTACTTGAGTTTTAAACTCTTTGTTAAGGTAAGAGTCTGCTTCCAATGTGGAGAGTGTACTGTCCCAAGCTTCAGGGGTTTGTGTAGCTGTTTTCAGAGATACTTGTAGGGACCTGTAAATTTTCAGTTCTTCCAAGGTGGTATGATAAGGGATGAGGTGTTTACTCCTTTCCTGGCCTGTGACCACAAGAATTCCTTTCTGTCCTGTAACTGTGAGGAGGGGTTCCTCTCCACAGCCACTACAAGCTCCTCCACACCAGTGCTCCTCCTCACCCCAGCACTGACTCCCAGAACTGTGACCCAGATCCACACAGGGGCAAAGCAAGAGATTCCTGCCTGAGCACTGGCAAAGAGATCCCTGCAGTCCCTCTCTGATCAGCCACTGGATTCCCCCTCAGTCTGTGGGCTGGAAGCTCAGGAAGCAGCTGCCCCCCCCCCAGGGCCATGCTCTTGGGGAATGGAGCTGAAACCCTGCCTTCCTCTCTGACCACTGACAGAAACAGACTTTTCCCACTGACCTTCTAAGTTGTTTTTGGCATTTGTGGATTTAGGAGTCTGGAAACCTTCACAGCTGCCCACGATTCAGTCCTCTGAGGCCTGCTCCAGGTTTGCTGTGACCTGCCCGCCCACACTGCGCTGCCCTGCACTCCCATCCTGGTGCGATACACCTTTCTGATCAATCATCCAGGTTGCCTTGGGCTGGAAATTTGTTTCACTCTGTCTTTTTGTGGGTTCTGCTGCTTCAGAATTTGTTTAGAGCCATTTTTTTATGAGTATTTGGAGGGGTTTGGGGGAGAGCTCAAGCAAGTCACTGCTTTCACTCTGCCATCTTGGCTCCACCCCTGGACTATTTTTTTCTGATAGCTCCTACAACTGAATTTCCTGAGACCAATAACCATCAACAGAAGGAAATCCAAGGGCAAAGAAGTGTCCACAGATCTTGCCTCAACTTGAAATCATCAGACTTTGATTATTTGATAATGGTATTCATCTTACCAAAAAGAAAAGAACAAAGGAGACATCATCCTCCCCTCACATCATGAAACTACCATAGTTCTGTTATGCCTACAGCTTAGAAGACCAAGCTGTAGAAATACGGTTTTGAAATTTTTTGAAATTTATTTATTTATTTGTTTTTTAGGCAATTTGCAGTTAAGTGACTTGCCCAGGGTCACACAGCTAGTTAAGTGTCCAGTGTTTGGTCTGAGGCTGGATTTGAACTCAGGTCCTCCTGACTTCAGGGCCAGTGCTTTATCCACTGTGTCACCTAGCTGCTCCCTGGTTTTGATTTTAGAGTGAAGAGCATACATTTTATTGATATAGTACTATCCATTGTGTATGAGCATCATTCTATGGACCCTCTAATAATAAGGCATTTTTTTCATTTTTAAAAATACATTTTGGGCAGAGGATTCTGGGAAGATGACAGAGTAGGCCAGAAAATTCCAGGCTCTCAAGATTTTTCCTCACAAAAGAGATGAAATAGTATCATAAAAATAAATAAAAATAGGGGTAGAGTAGGGGTTCTCCTCGGACAATTGGAGAGGATCTGAAGAAAAGTCCTAGGATGAGGTCTGGTCCATGTGAAGAGTAAACACTTTCAGGATAGGTCCTAGGTCTGCTTAAGCAAGCAGCAAGCACTGGGGTTAGCTGGGTGGGTAGGCTGCTTTTGCCACAGCTGTAGGAACTTTAACCCCCCAGGACAATGAGGGAAGTGGGGCATCTGAGCTGGGGAAGACTGAGGGAACTTCTGCTTACGAGGAACACCAGAACCAGGTGTGCTGTAGAGATGTAGTAGATGGGGGGTAAAGGTGAGAAAAATTACCAGCACTCACCAGGTGAATGCAGAGGCAGTGGGGTTGGGATGCTGCTGGCTGTGAGAACTTACAGGAGCCTGGAGGTCTTGCTTCCACTTCCAAGCCGGAGAGGAGAACTGAAGGAGGATCTGTGGCTACAGGCTCCATCCCCCATACTCCAGCATTGGAGGGAATATTAAATACTGAGCTACTACCAAAAAAAATGTGTAGCCGAAGGACAAAATATTTAACCTTAGAGAGTTACTATGAAAATGGAGAAGACAAGGGTTCATCTTCATAGAAGGATACTGAAGCAAAGAAACCTTAGAATTTGTAGAAGAACTCAAAAAAACTTTAAAAATCAAATGACAGAGATTGAGGAAAAACTAAAAAAAAATAAAAACAATTCAAGAAAAATAAGATTATGAAAAGAAAGTCAATCATTTAGAAAAGGAGATCCAGAATCTTAAGGAAGAAAAGGAATCTTTGAAAAAAAAATTGGGCAAGAGGAAGCCAGTAAAGTTATAAAAAACCAAGAAATAATAAAATAAAATATAAAGAATGAAGAAATAGAAGAGAATGTGAAACAGCTCAGAAGAAAAACAATTAATCTGGAGAAAAGACCAAGAAGAATCATGAGACTGCCTGAAAGCTATGATAAAAAAAAAAGGAAGAATCTTGATACAGTAATACAAGAAATATTTGACAAAAAAATTATCCTGAAGCATTAGAACAAGAGAGGAAAGTAGAAATAGAAATAATATACCAATTACCACCTGAAGGGGATTGTATGAAGAAAACTACAGAAATATCATGATTAAATTCTGAAACCTCCAACTCAAGGAGACAATATTGCAAGTAACAAGAAAAAAAATTCAAATATTGTGGAACCATAACTAGAATCACACAAAACCTGGAAAACCATATAACAAAGAGCAAAAGAACTGGGTTTGTGGCCGAAAATGTCACACGCAAAGTTAAGCATAATCCTGAGTGAAAAAAATGGACGTTCAATGAATTGCCAGACTTTCAGGACTTTGTTAGCTTAAAAAAAAACTGAACTTAATAGAAAATTTGATATACAAGATCAAAGAGAAATATAAGGCATACATCAAAGACTAATTACAAGAGACTCAATATGGACAGACTGTTTACTTTTTAAATGAGGAAATGTAAAACATACATTATTAGTAGATTGGGGTAGACCTGAGTATGATATGATTCTAAAAAGTAAAACTATTTAGGATGAGGTAAAAAGAGTAATTATCTTATACACATGAGGTATAAGAGGAAGAACTGACACTGAGGAGGGCTAGTAGCTCTTAATTGGGAATAAGTTAAAACTATATATATATATATGTATATATATATGTATGTATATGTATATATATGTATATATATGTATATATATGTATATATGTATATGCATATATGTATATATATATGTATATATATATATATACACATAGGTATAAAAATCTTGAATTAGAAAGAAATAAAAGACTAAGGGGAGAGAGAGGGGAGAGAGGACAAGGGAAGGATTTTTAGAGGGAACTCTACTCTCATCAGATCTGGGTTAAAGAGATAACAATATATATATATATTTAGAAGGGAATGGGGCAGCTAGGTAGAGCAGTGGATAGAGCACTGGGCCAGGTGTCAAGAGGACCTGAGTTCAAATCCTGCCTCAGACACATAACACTCACTAGTTGTGTGATTCTGGGCAAGTTATTTAACCCCAAATGCCTCACCTAAAAAAAAGAGAGTAAAAATTTTCTAGATTTATAAAGAAATAAGAGAATGAGGGGATAAGATAAAGGGGGGGTATAGAAAGGTGTCTAGATTAATGAGAATGGGATAAAGAGGTAATAATACACACACACACACACACACATATGGAAGACTATAAAAGTTCTAAATTCAGATAAAAACAAGAAGGTAAAGGGAAAGACTTGGGGAGAGGATAAGGAAGGGATCTTGGAGGTGTAGGCTAAGTAACAGGAAGGCAAAGTAACAGGTAGAAATAAAGTAGGGGAATCAGGAGGGATAGGAAATAAGAGATACACACACATATAAAATAAAGATCAGGAAAAGAATTTATTAGGAAAAAAAGTAGGGATAGTAATCATGATCTCAGACAAAGTAAAACCTAAAATAGATTTAATCAAAAGATAAAAATAGGGAAACTACACTATATGTCAACCATATTAATCAATATTGTTTTAGACTATTTAAAATAACTAGACAGTATAAAGTTGGAATATTGCTATGGTTTAGGAACTGATGAGTTGGTGGACTTAGAAAGACTTGGACTTATGAAGGAAGATACTATTGACCCTTAGAGAAATAGAGGACGAACAGGTATAGTGCAGTCTTACATAGATGCCTATGAATGTATATGTCTCTATATGAGCATAATTATAGATATTTAAGTATATGTATGTGTATGTAAGTTTATTATGCATGTGTACATATTACATATATGTGTTTGTATATATACGCATATATGTATGTGTATGTATACATACATGCATACACATATTCTTGCTTAATTGTAGTTTTCTTGGGTGGGTAAGGGGGAAAAAGAACAAAGCAAAAAGTGCACAGCAGAGAACAAAAGTAAACTTATAAAGAAGTAAAGAAAAGATGGACAGCTCTGGACACAATGTGTAGTATCTATCATATAGGCTTTCTTGAAACGGAAATTTATTGTTATATATATTCTGCTGTGTATGTGGCAATGCTTTTTTTTCTTTTCTTATTTTGCATTTAAGTTTTAGTATTTAAGTTTAAAATGAATTAATAAAAATAAAGTTTATAAAACTCTTTACAAATATTATCTTATTTAATACTCACAAGTACCTTGTATGGTAGTCGTTATCTCCATTTTGCAAGTAAGATGTGACAATGAATCAGTAATAGCATGGATCAATTTAATGTAGAAAAGCAGTATGGTGTATTAACAATCATTTATTAAGTATCTACTAAGTGTCAGGCACTGTGATAAAGTCTTTTACAAATTTTTTTTTCATTTAACCTTTACAATAACCCTGAAAGGCAGGTGATGCAATTAGACCCATATTACAATTAGACCCAATTACAGTTGAGGAAACTGAGGTAGACAGGTTAAATGACTTGGTCAGTGTCACACAGCTGGTGTCTAAGGCAGGATTTGAACTCCCATCTTAATGACTCATGTACCAGGACTCTATCCACTGTACCACTTACCCACCATTTCATTTTTCTAATAATGGAAAACACACTAGTCCTAGATACAGGAAGACCTGATACTTATGATGCTAAATATATCATTTGACCTTATTTATTGTCATTTTGTCATCTATAAAATGAAGGTTCATATATGTCTGTAACATTTATTTCATGTAGTTGCTTATAAGGTTCAAATTAGATAATATAGGCAAATGCTCTATAAATCTTAAAGCACCCTTTGCATTTCCACAATTATGATGAGAAATGGCTAGGCGCTTTCATTTGGTTGAGGATTCTTTTGTAAGTCAGTAGGGTTTTGCAACCAATTTTCAGGAGAGTTACCATCTCCTCTCTCTGAAGCATTAAAGGCTAGTCTTTGCCAGAAGCCATGCGGAGCTTGCTAATGTCCTGATTGAAAATAGATTTTGGAAGTGAATGTTCTTCATTTATAATATTAAGAAAGTAACAAAAGTAATAATGGTAAAAGTGATTTGCTGATTAGTTGAAGGAGGGCTGGAGGCAAGGAGCTGGATTTGCTGCTAAGCAGCCTCTACCTCAGTTTTATTCAAATAAACAAATCATATTCAGGTCCTTCTCCACTTATACAATATCTAGTGCATACATGCTGTCTGCTGCCAAGCCTTTCATGTAGTTAACTCTTTCTCTTAGCTACTGAATCACTTGATGAGCTATTGTACACACACACACACACACACACACACACACACACACACACACACTTACACACACACTACATATGAAACAGGTACAGATCAGAATGTACACACAATATGTGTGTATAAAATATGTTCACTTGTTCAGTTATGTGCAACTTTATGTGACCCCATGGACCATGTCCATAATTTTTGGCAAAGAAACTACAGTGGTTTGCCATTTCCTTCCTCAGTGTGTACCTATCTTTTATAGATTAAGCAAATAGGGATTAAGTGACTTACCCAGGATCACAAAGCTGGTGAACATCTGAGGCACGATTTGAACTAAGATCTTCCTGATTCCAGGCTTGGTGTCCTAATCCTTATATCACCGAGCTGCCCCATATCAAATATACATATGTGTAGTATTTACCTGTGTATATGCATAGATTTATGTACATATGTTATGCATATATTTTGAGCTCTATCTGTATTTTCTTCAGTAGAAGGAATTTCCAGGCTAAGAAATTTGCTTTATCAATTCAGATCTCACTGTTCTCCAAGTTAGAATCAGAAGCAACTAGGTGGTCCAGTAGAGTGCTGGACTTGTCAAGAAGACCTGAGTTTAAATGCGACTCAAGAAACTTACTAGCTGGGTGAGTTACTCAACAGTGATCTGATTTAGTTTTTTCATCTCTAAAATGAGGATAATAATAACACCTATTTCTCAGGGTTGTTGAGAGGATAAAATGAGATAATATTTATAAAATGTTTTGCAAACCTTAAAGCACTATGTAAATGTCAGCTAGTGTTATTTAGAAGTGCCTAGGGCAATGAAAGATTAAATGACCTGCCTAGGGTCACACAGCCAGACCGTTTCAGTGAGACTTGAACCTGTGTCATCCTGATTCTGATGCCAGTTATCTATCCACTGCACCATGATTTTTTTTAATGGAACTAAGTAGGCAATTCAGTCCAGGCTCAAAAATTGTCCAACCCACATCAAGGCTAAAGCCCCAGCTCAGCCAGTTCTTGGCTAAAATGAAACAATTTTTGAGACAGTTTTCCAGCAACCTCTATCATAAGCTGCAAGTTATTTATCAGAAACAAATGGAATATAAAACCTCATGACATTTAATTTTTAAAACAATAATTGCTTACTTCATGACCAGAATTGGAAACAGATAAAGTAAAGCAACAAAGTAAAAAAATAAAATAAAATAAAATAGATGTGTCCCCCCAGTAACCTCTAATATTAGCTTAGTGGTCTTTGCTGAGAAGCTTTCACCCTGCTTGTCAAAGAACAGAATTGAGGGAGCAAAGAGGAAATGGTTATTCTTATTATATGCTTCTGTTACACTGACCACTGTGGCATGGAAACATATTTTACATAGTAAAATGAGCATCCTTAGTCTCCAAAGAGTGTGGTTATTTCCTTCCTGTGAGTGGAAGTTTGGAGAGAAGCAAGAAAGAAAAGAGTGCTTGTGATTCTACTATCTTGCCAGGAGAAAGCTTGTCTGGTGAGGCTCAGGAAACTGGGCACAAACTGGGTAGTTTGTAGCAGACAAGAAAGTCAGCTCGTAGCTTGGGAACTTCCCATCTGGAAACTACCACATCTATTGGTTTGTCCTACTGACACTGCAAAAAAGAAGTAAGTTAAGGGAATATGGCAGCATGCTGAAAACCTAGAAGTTATAAAGTAAATTAAATTGAAGAAACATTGAGAAAGCACCTACTATGTGAAGGGTTCTGTGCTAGGAGCTGTGGTTATAATGACTAAAATAAAAAAAAAACTCTATACCTTCAAAGAGTATGTATATGGGAAAGTGGGGGAGTGGGTAGGATGAAGAATACACAGATAAGTAAATACAAAGTATAAGCAGAGTAATTGCAAAAGAGCAAGAGTACTGACAAGTGGGAGCATTGGGAAAGGTCTTGCATAGGAGTTGGCATCTGATGGCTTCTTTTGAAGGAAGCTAGTCATTCTACCCTACAAGGATAGAGTGTATTCTCTACCAAATTCCAGTGGTAGTAATGAGTAAGATTATCAAGCGATCTTCTCATTAGTAATCAAAAATAGAGTAAAATCTTGGTGAACATACACATTGAAAGGACAATGAACATGATAACACCAATTAGCATTACAAATATCTCTTTTTATCCATGCAACAACCCTGGGAGCTAGGTAATATTATTATTCTGATTTAACAGATGAGGGAACTTAGGCAAAGTACAGTTAAATGACTTCCCCTGGGTCACGTAGTATAAGTGTCTGGGGGCAGATTTGAATTCAGGTCTTCCTGACTTCAGGTCCAGTTCTGTTCCTAATGCACTATCTAGCTGCCACCCATAATATAAAGGATGATCCAACAAAGGAGACTTAGAAGACATAGAGGAAGAGAACCAGGAGAAAGTGATGTCATAGAAACCCAAAAGGTAGCATAGCCAGGGGGGAGAAAGTGGTCAACACTGTCAAATGCAGCAGAAAGAATAAGTAGGATGAGAACTATCAGATATGACAACAGACTTAGGTCTTCATTGGTGTAAAGAATTCCCAATGTAGAAATTCCTTCCACTGATACAGATTGGCAACGAGCCTATACCTTCAAACTTTAGAGAGCTGGCTGGAGTGATGTGAAATTAAATGATTTGTCTATGATCATATAGATTGTATCTGTAGTGGTACTTGAATGAACTGAGGACTTACTGAATCCAAGCTCACCTCTCTATCCACTGCCTCTTTTTAAAACATGATAATTAAACTTTTGGATTAGAAAACCTTATTCATAGAAGAGTAATTATCATGGTTTTTTTTTTTTGGAAGAGGGAAGCACACTGAAAATAATAATAATATGAACATAAAATATAATATAATAACATTATATCATGATAACATGTTATTATGCAGATATTACATGTACAACGTTAGCAATAAATGATAATGGCCCTTCACGATTACATTTCACATTTTAATTTATATGGATATGTTATGCATTTGTATATGTATGTAAGTATATATGTGCATGTTGAGGCTAGTCTTCCTTGCCTTGCCAAGTCTAGAAGAGAAGAGGCCACTCATAAGCCTGACTCCACTGTTGAGTGTCATGGAAGCTTTGACCTGTACCATTTCCTGCCTGGGTTGGTTTGCTTATCTTTAAGCAGCCTGGTGGTCTCCATTCCCAGGAGGTTCACCATATTGATGCTGATCTTCATACGGCTATCCAATCTACTTTAGCCCTACTGCAGCTCAGAAGTCCTGAATTCAAGTGATCCACCAGCCTTACCTTTTCCAGTAGCAGGGACTATAGACATGCATCATCATGACAAGTCGACTTGTTTTATTTGCAATATCTCAACTGATTATCTCATAATCCCATGAGTGCAAGTATTGTTATCCTCATTTGACAACTAAGAAAACCGAGACCTAAAGAGACAATGTGACTTCCATGAGGTCATACAAACATAATGTTTCTTGAATTTAATTTACATACAGTCTGGGCACAGTCAAGACTCAAACCCTAGTCTTTCAACTTCATGTTCATACCTGCGTGCAGTTCCTACCAGGCATACTTCTTGTCCTGGGTGAAGGTGAGTGGAAGATAGAAGAGTATGAATCATTTTATACAGATCAGAAATGTGTGATGTGAGAAACCTTTTGGAAGGGGTAAGGGGCCTGAAACCCATATTGGTTTAGCTTCAATGATAGTGAATGAGACAGACATAACATCTCCTATGTTTTGCCTGCTTCTCATCAGTTGTCTTTTATGCATCTGATCAAAATGGCTCCAAGGTTTTGCTCAAGGCTAGTCTAGAACAACCTGCCCAGAATGCTTTTGTATAGTATAGAAAATTTTCTGGGGAATATACTACTCCATTTCTGCTTTCCCTGTATCTGTTAAAAACATGTCTACTTTGGCATTTTCCACAACAGTATGATATTTCATTTTCCACAGCTTGAGAGGATTAGATTATACTTTGTGACCAAAATGAGGGCTGGGAATAAGTGAGCTCCACAGTCTTCAGAATCCTATAATTATGGGTTCCAGTAGAAGAAGTAAGGTGAGCCTAGATAAACTTTGCCTCAAGAATTCTATGCTCTGTGTCTGAGAATGGGGCACAAAGAGCAGTGTATTTGTAGTCAGAGAATCTGAGTTCAAACCCCAGTTCTGCCACTTTCTACTTCTGCAACCTTGCAAAATCACTTCATTTCTCTGCAACTTAGTTTTCTCTTCTTCAAATGTTGGGGTTAGACTACATGAGCTTTAAAATTATAAAAAGCATAGTATATTGGACTTAGGGATATCATGGAAAAGCTGAATGTAGTAGAAATGCAGTTTGGATTTGAAGACAGAGGTCAATTCTAATCTAGGTCTTGCCACTTAAAGAATGTCAAAGGTAGAGGGACCTTAGAGATCTAGCTTATCCCACTAATTTTATAGAGGAGGAAAATGAGACCAAGAGAAATTAACAAATTTTGCCTAAAGTTACTAAATTAGTTGGTGGCAGCTGGAGCTAGAATCTTGGACTCTAGACCCTTAATCCAACACACAACACACACATCACATCATATATCTCAGGACTATGTTCTGCCTCACATAAGAAACAAATAAATCAATTTGCAAAAATAGCATGTAAATCGAGGCATAACTATTTGAATTGGAGTTTTGGTATATTTGAATTTTTAATTATTGGCCAGATGGGCACTTTTTAACTGGACAGCAGCTCCCTAAAAAAAAAATTATATTAATAATCAAGCACAGGGGAACCCCTATTTTTCAGCTCAGATAAGAGATAATTTTGGTTTATTTCTCTTTAGTTTCATACATTACAATGGGGAATTTCCATTACAGGAATATAAGTCAAAAAAAGCTTTAAGGAGACACCTGTCCAAAGCAAAAAAAAAAAAAGATTTCTTCTTTTCAAAAATATATGATATTACCAAATACAATAGACAATGAAGTTTAGCCAAATTTTGTCCCTAGTTGAAAAAGTAAAAAATGTGAAGTATGTGTACATCTATGTGAGAGAAGTGAAGTACGTGTCAAAAAGTTTGTATTTAATTAATTGCTAGATTATAAGTATTGATAAGGCAAATATATATCCTTTTGGCTGTTTCAACTCAAAAAGTACAAGTGAATTTTATTGGAGTTCTGTCTTAAATGTATCCATCATCCATGCGCATATAACATCACTTCTTTAGCCTGTTGCCTAGATCAAATTTGAAATTAATTTTAGTGCCTCATAATCTCCTAATAGCACATATAGACACACACAATAAAGGGGGAATACAGAAAACTTTTGCTAAGCCAAAGGGAAATTCAATAAGGAAACATGTGCACTTAGAATAAAGAAGAAGGAGGGAATGAGAAATCATTGTAGAGAGAAAAAGAAAGGTGACTATGTCTCCAGATTGGAGCCAAATAGATTTGTTGAGTAGGCCGTGGCTTCCACTTCGTTTTCTGTGCTGGGTGTGGAGAGAGATTGATGCTTGTGTAAAGCTCTGGAAGATTTCAGAGACATTTGGCTTTTGCTGAGGCTGACCCCACCCTCTTTTTTTTTTCAATTTTTGGACCCATCTCCAAAGATTTGGCTCTCTGTCTTACTTTATGATCTCTCCCTGTACAAGAGAGAAGAAGATGGGAAGGAGTGATTTCTCATGCTTCATGATGAAAGGAGGATTTATAGAAGAAATGTAATCCTTAATAGAGTGAAAATGAGAGAGTCAGGGATAAACTCTGTAAATAAAGACAATTTTATAGTAAGATATCAGATAATAGCGGTGGCTGGAAAAAATAAACAAAACAAAAACAAAAATTCAAAATATCATAAATTCTTCCTTTACTCTCAATTAGTGTCTCAATCACACTCCAAAGGTCACAGGATTAATATTAATGGTCTAGTATTAAGGTCCAAGGTACAGGGTTGCTGTACTCATTTTCTCTCCCCAAGGGTTTCTTCTGTTTAGGGCTTGTTCCCCCATTCAGTCCTGGGGAAGGCTAGCCTGAAATGAGAGAGGTGAAGGGTTAAGCTCCCTCTTCTCACATTATGTGGCTCTTTAAACCCCCACCCTTGATTCCTAAGAACAATTTACTTAAAGCTTAGTTTTAGGGCTCCCAGAGGGCCCATATTCAATGTACACAGTGTCAGCATATGTCGTATGTATTTTTTGTTCTTATGCACAAAAGATATATTAAAGATAAAAGACTGATGGAAGTCATTGAAAGAAAAACTTAGAGCAGAATTTGTAACAAAGTGTATACTGTTTCAGTCCTCTGGGAAGCTGATACTTAAACCTTATCAGAACTTGAAGCAGTTTGCAGTTAAATGCTAATTAGTCATTTAATATTTTGTCAGTTCTGCACTGCCACAAAAATTCCTTGTCCAAGTCTTCTGGTAAAATGGGCCAGGAATGAGTCAATATCTTGTTGGTGGTCATTTTCTCCAAGAACACTGGAATAATTAAAAAGAATTCCTGTCATTACTACCAGTCAGCTCTGATCTGATGGGACTGAAGACCTTTGGATCTCTCAAAGTCACAAGGTCACCTCCAAGCCTGGACAAGTCAATCAATCAATAAACATTTATTGAATGCAAATATGTGCCTGCCAATGTGCTAAGTGCTGAGGATGAAAGAAAGAGGCAAGCAAACAAACAAAACAAAACCCCCAAAAACTCCAAAAACAACAACAAAACAAAACAAAACAAAAGTCTTAGCTTTCAAGGAGCTTGCAAAATAATGGGAAGAATAACACATGAATAAATACAAAGCCAGCTATATATTGGATAAACAGAAAATAAGTAAAATAGGGAAAGCGCTGGAATTAAAAGTATTCAGTGAAAGCTTAGCAGTTTGTAGAAGGTGGTGTTTTAGTTGATACTTAGAGGAAGCCAGGGAAGTCAATAGACAGTGGGAGAAAGGAGAGAGTTCCAGACCTGGAGGACAGCCAGAGAGAATGCCTAGAGGTAAGAGATAGAGGCATCTCAGAAAAGTCAGAGTCTCAGACATTTTGTTCACCTAGGTGAGCGCTTGCTTTATGTGGCAGCAGCAGAAGGGCAACAAGGAATCTCAGTCTGAATGAATTCAAGCAAAATGACAAAAGCAAAAGCTATTTATTTTTTTTTGGGGGGGAGGAGTGAGGCAATTAGAGTTAAGTGACCTGCCTGCGGTCACAGAGCTAGTAAGTGTCAAGTGTCTGAGGCCATACTTGAACTCAGGTCTTCCTGACTACACAGCCAGTGCTCTATCCATTGTGCCACCTAGCTGCCCCCTATTTACTTTTAAAAAGCTTCACTAAGTCATTAGCTCTCCTGACTCAACACCCAATGGTGGGAATCATTTCTCATTTCAAAGCCCTTGTATCCCTTCGCACGGAGCTGCCACTTGACCAGAAGTGAAGTAGATACGGATTTTGTCATCTCTGATGTTCCCCAAAACTGACTCATCATGCCCCTGGAGTCCTTGGATATTTCCAAAAGAGCTCTGGGCTCATGTTCCCTGGGATAATCCCCAAGGGCCAGTTCAACCTCCATATAATATCAAGAATCATCAATATTTAAAGATTGTGAGAAAGGGAAATAGATATGAGAAAAGTAAGTCTAGCTTTCCAATTTTCTTGCAGAAAAACTGTAATGGAGAAGTCAAATGAGCCATCCCTTAATTGTAAATAGAAACACAAGCAGACCTATAGGGCAACACAAATTTCACAGCCGAGGTAGACCTTGCTTACAGATCACTCAACCACCAGGATTATAGGTACACTGGGAAGATCCCTGCCCAATATACTATTTCTTTCACTACTTTCATCGAAATTACATTGAAGGAGCTAGGATTAAGAACTTAATTAGCTTTTAATCCTAAATATACTATGCAACAATTTAAGAGGTCAAACTAGATGACCTCTAATATCCTTTCCAACTCCATCATTTTTTGTTTGATGATATTCACTTTTCTGTTCTAATTTTCTGACTGAGTACTTTATTTACTATCTTTGGGGGAAGTCCATTTCCTTCCCACTTTCCTACACACGCACACACACGCACACACACACACACACACACACACACACACACACAGAGAGAGAGAGAGAGAGAGAGAGAAAGTTTCAGGTAATACTCAAAAATTCTCTGAGCTGTTATTAGTCATGAATGATTTTCAGGAAATTTTCTACATTTTAATAGAGGAAGCATGAGGACATTAGGCACCTGAGGGGAAAAAGCAGAAAATTGGGAGCCAGGAAATACTGAAATTAAACTGTGCCTGCTTCTAAGTATGCCTGAGGTCAGTGTTGTGCCCAGGATATAACACCATACCCTTTTTTAGTGTTCTCAGAAAGAGGAATGGTAAGGAAGATAACATCAGTTTTATTAAAGCCACATTAACTACTGCCCAAAGAAACGCATGTATTGGGTCATTCATTTCTCCTCTCTGGGCCTCATTTTGCTCTTCTGTAAAAAGAAGGGATTGATCTAGATGGATTAGAACAAAAGGGCCTCCCAACCCTAAATCTCTGATGTCCTCTAGATGACTTTACTGAGGGGAAATCTCTTAATAAACTGAACATCTTTGTTTTCCATAGCAGTGGGGTGGCAGTTCCCTTAAATTGTTGTCTTAGACATGAGAGGAGACATTAGCTGCCTATTACTTCACAGATATTTGCATTGTAATATCCCTCAGTGCTTCATTGCAAAAGAGACAATTGGAATAACACAGTTAGTGATAGAGCTGGATTATGTACTGCAGACCTGTATCTCTTTGTAGCAGGAGGAAACATTGAGGAGCTCTGCTATAGATGGAGATGCGGTGGGAGGTAAAGGAATGTAGAAGAGGAGAGAGGGATCTCCTGGGAATTGCCAAAGCTGGCCTGTATTAGCCTTCAAGACCTTCCCTATGTCCCTTGCCACACCCCCAGTAAGCTTCTGCCCTGGTCCCCTCTTGAAGCATCAGGGTAGCCAGGCAAAGGCAGATGTTGTATATACCACTGGCTAGAAACCTCATCTAATCACAAATAGATGGCCTATAAATCACTTTTAAGTCCTTACTTAATCCACATGTAGCCTGTACATCACATTTTATGTGTAAATAAAGATTTTCTTCATGATCAAAGCAAACAAAACCCTAGCAAAGAGACACTACAAATTCCCTTCTGGTTAAGGGTCTCTGCTGGTCCATTTTGCCTGGTCATTATAAGGACAAAGGATGTGGATGAAGCCTCCCTGATTGTTCCTGTGAACCACCAGTGCTGCTACAGGACAGAGATGAATTTCCTACCCTCTGGACTTGGGTTTGTAAACTTAGGTGTTTCAATAAGAAAGAAAGTCTAGGGATTAGTCAGATAGAGTAACTATAACTACTTTTAAAACTGGGATAAGATATGGTATATCTCTGACTAATTGTAATGTCATTTACCATTGTTACTTTCTGGTCATATTTTAGATGTTAGACAACTGCTGATCTTCGATATGTCATTAATTTTCTGAATTATGAAGGGTTCTCAAAAGTAACTTAAAGCATTATTATCTTTTGAGTCCTTCTCATTCTATTGACAGAGGCTGAGACTGATTTTTCCAAATGGGAGAACTGGTTATAGGTGTAAATAAATTTATCAGTAGAGTGAAACTAAAAAAACAGAAAAAATACCATCCTTAGGAAGTGGTAGCATGCATATCAGGAATCAGGACAAGTATACAGATGCCTTGGAGGGATCGAGTGGCTGATCAGAGGGGGATTGCAGGGATCTCTTTGCTGGCACTGAGGCAGGGTTCTCTTGTTTTGCCTGTGCTTGGATCTGGGTCACAGTTCTGGGTGGCTATGCTGGGGAGAGGAGAAGCACTGGTGCGGTGGAGCTTGTAGTGCTGGTGCAAAGGGAATTGTTCTCACAGTTAAAAAGCAGAAAAGAGTGCTTGTGGTAACTCATAGACCAGAGCACAGGCCAGGAAAGGACTAAACACCTCACCTTTGATCATACCACTTTGGAAGAACTGAAAAGTTATAGAAGTATCTCTGAAAACAGCTGCATAAAACCCCCGAAGCTTGGGACAGTACATTCTTCACACTGGAAGCAGACCCTTACCTTAACAAAGAGTTTAAAACTCAGGTAATTAGCTGCGCTAATGAGCAAATAGTGCAAAAAAAGTCAGACCATAGAATCTTTCTTTGGTGACAAAGAAGATCAAAACATACAACCAGAAGAAAACAACAAAGTCAAAGCTACTTCATCCAAACCCTCCAAGAAAAATGTGAATCAGTCCCAGATACCTTCAGGTCAGTGAACTCACTTTAATATAAGGCTTTAAGGTTTGCAAAGCATTTTGTATGCATGATGTCATTTGAGTCTCATAATACTTTGTGGTTGCAGGTGATACAGGCAAAATTATCTCCATTTTATGGATGAGAATACTGAGATTCGGAGAATTAAGTCAACTTGTCCATGGTCATACAGTTAGTATGGATTTTTCCTCTTTCAGGAGGAAAGAAGTACATATTGGGAAATGGTGGTGATATAAAGACAAAAGATATTAATAATTATGTTTTAAAATCCCAACATAAAAGAAACATTAAATGCCTACTATGTCCAAGACACCTAACCTCACTACACAGCAGGAATTTAAATGTTTTTCAAACAGTTTAATAATCATTTTTTAAAGTGCTTACTATGTGTGAAGCATTGTGCTAGGTTCCATGGACATATACACACACACACAAAAACCCCCAAATATTTCCTGTCCTCAAGGAGATCCCATTCTGTAGACTATCACAGGGACATTCAGAACACTAGAGGAATTTCACATGTGACTTATTTCATTTAATTTATATACACTTTACTTGCACCATTGAAAAAGCTGGGAAATGAACGTTGTATTTTGGTCAGGGTGCTCATTGAGTTTTGTGTTTCTGGGATTAAGCAAAAGGGGAAAAGTCATAATATGTTTCTGTACTATAGTGGTCTCTCTTAGTGTCACATCACCCTATAAGACTATAAGCTTCAGGAGGGCAAATCCAAATGTTGTACCTTGTTTAGCACCTATGCAGTCCTTGACATCCAGTAGGAAATTAAATGTTTGTTGAACAATTTAAACAATCAATTATTAAGTGCTTACTATGTACAAAGCGTTATAGTAGGTGCTATGGACCCAAAAAGAAAAACAAAATAATTACTGCTCTCAAGGAGTTTATATTCTACCAGGGAAGATGAGAGATGGAAGATGTCCATAGGTAAGTAAAAATAAAGTGAATGAAGAATAATATAAGCTAATTTAAAGAGAACATTAGTAGCTGGGGTATGGGTTTTGTCAGGGAGGATTGGACCTTTTGCAGGAGTTGGCACCTGAGTCCTATCTTGAAGAAATCTAGGGATTCTAAGAGGCAAAAGTAAAGAAGGAATTACATTTGTAGATGTCACAAAGCTTTACATATTATTTCATTTGAACTTCCAAAAAACTCTTTAAATTAATTCACTTACTATTCCCATTTTACAGATAGGGAAAACAAAGACATGAAATTAAGAATTTAGGGACTTACCAAAGGTCACATAGCTAGCATGTGGCAAACAAGATAATTCGCAAATGATATGCCTACAAATCCAGTATTCTTTCCATTATGCCATATCACATACTGTGTGCATCATACTTTTTTATTTAACAGACTCACAAAGATGAAACAAGAATGTGTCCTTGTCTTAAAAGAGCTTATATCTTAGCATGGCAGATATGCTACATGAACATACATATAACTATGACTCAAGTTAGAATAAAACATTTGCCTAATAGAAATTTAAGAGAACAACACAGTTGGTGTTACCAAAGAAGGATATATGAAGAAAGTGTTACCTAAGTAGGATTTTGAAGGAAGAAAAGGACTTCACTAGGTGAGGACCCAATCCTTAGAGCAAATTTGAGCAAATTTGATCTTGTTGGTAGATTATGAATAGCAAACAGAACGCAATCTTCTTTACCCAAATCAATCCAACATGTGCAACTTGAGGGACCTAGTTTTCAGCCACAAGTGACCCAGGGGCCAGGAATGTAATAAATGTGATGATGAAATTGGATTCTATTTGGCTGAGGAGCAAGAAATATTGATGACTCAATAGCAAATGAGTTGAAACTGAGTGTACATACAAATTGTTAGAAAAGATAGTATCTTTGCTAATAGCTTCAGAGTAAAAGTGACTTTTGTGATCCACCAAATAGGCTGAGAGGCTGAGGAACTTATCTCCTATTTAGTCAACATGTGATCATGAACACATGCACCTCCAATTCTTTTTATTTCTTTGGGGGTTTTTTGTTTGTATTTTTTCCCCTGATCATTAAAAAAAATTGTGTTTTCAGTTCCGAATTCTCTTTTTCCCTCCAGCCTTTCCCCTACCTATTGAGAATGCAAGCAATATGATACCTATTATACATATATGCATATATGTACAAGCCAGGTAAGACATATTTCTATATTAGCCATACTGCAAAAAGAAAAGTAAGAAAAATAAAGGGAAAAATATGTTTCGATCTGTACTCAGAGTCCATCAGTTCCCTCTCTGGAAGTAGAGAGCATTTTTCATCATGAGTCCTTCAGAATTTTCATGGATCATTGTACCGATCAGAGTAACCAAGATTCTCACAGTTCATTATTGTTACATTATTGCTGTTACTATGTACAATGTTCTTCTGATTCTGCTTACTTGACTCTGTATCAGTGAAGTCTTCTCAGGTTTTTTCTGAAACCATTCATTTCATCATTTCTTACTGTTTTTACCTGATCTGAAGTGAAGGACTAGCCAGTGATGCAAGTGCCTAGAAGTATACTGAGATCAGAGGTCTGACCAACAACTGGAACCCTAAAGCTGGCACCAACAAACAAGTCTAGTGAGAAGCCAGTGTAGTTTTGGCAACCTGCTTGAGCAAGCACAGAAATATATTGACCTGATAGATGAGACTTTGATCTTACAAGGAGTTAGCCCAGCTGAGGACAGGAGTGACTTCTCTGTCAGCTATACCATTACTGGAAGATATCTTGTTGGGGACTTGGAAAAGGGAGAAGAAGACTCATAGAGTCTGGAGGTATATTCTCACCATCTGTGTTCCCTAGTTGGTTTGCTCAGTACTTGGTACTTCAAGCTTGAGTCCACTCTCCACAGGAGATAGTATACCCTTCCAGTTTGAGGGATTTTTTTTTGTCCTTTCATCCTTTGTCAGTCAATATGACTTTGTAAAAGCTAGTAGATATTGACTGGTTAATCAATATTAAGGGAATAGATGGGACAGGGACTTATGAGAAGATTGTATTAGAAATTCCCAGCTCCTCAGGATCATCCCCAGAATCAACTGCCTTCTGGTGATTCAACTTAACATTACAAGTGAGGATTGGGATACTGAACCCAGAGTGGGGTGCTAATAGCAAAGATATGTGTGTAGATGGTGGTGTGGGGAGGTTAGTCTACCTCTGGAAGGAGAGGTGGCCTATATATCAAATAGCAAGAAGTCATCGTAGAAACATTCTTACTCCAGAAATACTACAGTTTCTGGGTTTTTAGAGACTAGAGCATCCTAGAATATCAAGTTAAAATACAAACTCTCTTTGGAGGGATAATACCTATTATCAGCCACTAACATCTTAATACTAATTAGATTACCTTATTGTATAGCTGTAAGAGCAGGAAGGTTTAAGATTGATATCCTAAGAAAAGCACTGAAGTTTAAGGTCCTGTGGGGTGACTTGGACAAATCACTTAACTCTAGATATTTTGATGGAGGAAGACATATGAATGTTTACCTTAAAAAATCAGGGTTAGAAAAGTGGAAATAAGGTGGGATGGCACAGAAAGAAAGCTTCAACTGCTTCCCAATGTTGTCTAAGGCCAACCTTGGGCCCTTATGATATTATGACAGACTTAGTTTCTTCACTCTCTTCTGGTTTTCTCCTACCAAACTGAACTCTCCTCAATTTCTTTTCCTGCAACATCATTCAGATCATGCTCTATGGAGTAGGTGAACACAGAGTTCTGTCTTGAGCTTTCTTCTCTCTTCCCTGTATACTCCTTCACTTGGTAATCTCATCAGCTCCCATAGATTTAACCATCATCTCCATGCTGATGATTCTCAGACTTAACTATCCTGCCCTAACCTCTCTGCTGACCTCCAATCTCATATCTCCAAGTTCCTCTCAGTCATCATGAATTGGATGTCTAGTAGGTACCTTAAACTCAACATTGGGACTTCTCCACCACGCTTTAGGAAACTCCTTTTTGGGATAACCTCATCATCCTGTAAGATCTCATCAACCTCGGTTCTCCACCCTTTGCCTCTTCAGATGGAGGGTGGGGCCACATACTCCAAATCATTATTTAAGGAGAGACTTCAGCCCATTTTTCATATGGCTGCACTATCTTAGGACTTCTCTGACTGACTTGTATACCATGCCCCAATGTTGGTTGCCTTTTCCCCTTTCTCCCCCTCTCCATTCAACTTTTTTTGGATGTGTTTTATAAGGTCTTTTAGGGCAGGGAATGTCTTTTTTGAATTTGTAACTTCAGTGCTTAGCACACTGCCTGTCACATAGTAGGCCCTTAATGGAATTTTATCTACTATTAAAATATCCAAAATTGAACTCATTATTTTCCCCCTTAAGCCCACCTCCTACTTCCCCTATTACTATAAAGGGAAACACCATCCTCAGTCCATCAAGATTAAAACCTAGTAATCGTCCTCAATTCCTAACCACCTTTCACATTGCCCCTGCTCCCCACAACCAATCTGTTGCCAAGACCTTTCAATTCCACCTCTGCCATATCTCTCAGATATGCTCCCTCCTCTCCTCTGACATTGATAACACTCTAATACAAGCTATCATCACCTAATTTCTGAACTAGTCCAATAACCTGCCTGGCTCTGCCTGCCTTAAATCTCTCCCTACTCCATTCTATCCTCCATTCAGTTGCCAAAATAATTTTCCAAAAAATTTAGGCCATATTATGTAAACTCCAGTGGCTTCCTATTGCCTCCTGGAAAAAATCAAAATCCTCTGTTTGACATTTGAAGACATTCATAACCTATTCCCCTCATACCTTTCCAGTCTTTCTGTACCTTTCTCTTCATCACATACTCTTTAATCCAGTGATATTGGCCTCCTTGCTATTCAATAATAAAGACACTCCACATCCATCTCTTGGCTCTGAGCATTTTCTCTTACTGTTCTTCATGCCTGGAATGTCCTCCCTTCTCATTCCCCCTTACTGACTTCCCTGGCTTCTATTAAGTCACAACTAAAATCCCACCTTCTAAAGGAAACTGGAATTCCAGTCCTTCTTAAATCTCGTTCTTTCCTTTTCTTAATTATTCCCCATTTATTCGGTACATAGTTTGTATATATTTGTTTGCTACATTAGATTATAAACTCCTTGAGGACAGGCACTGTCTTTTGCCTCCTTTTATATCTCCAATACTTAGCACAGTGCCTGGAAAACAGTAGTTGCTTAATAAATATTTATTGACTCACTGACCTATAAAATGGAGATAATATTCCCTACACCGTCTCCTTCACAAGATTGTTGTAGTTTCCAAATCAGATGTATTAAATCAAGTGAACTTAAGTTTATTGACCAGCTCTGAGAATCCCCTCACCTCAAGGTAGGTACTCAAAAATCTAACCTCACCCTACCTTTCTCCCATTCAAAGTATTGCCTGGGTCAATGCCATTGTAATTTGTCCTATGAGACAGGAGCCTTAGTCGAATATTTGGGATGCATTGCAGCCTATTCTAGGACAGTCATCTTTCTTATCTATCTAACCTTTTGGAGAGTTAGACACTTAAATTAGAAATTCAAGGCACCAATACATTTCATTACTTTCGTTCTATTTTGTCCTAAGCCCTGTTATAAGATAATTACCACCTATTGGAGGAGAGGAGTGTCTTGGAGTCCAGTCATGACAGCAAGCCAAAGTCTACATCCTAACTGCAACAGGACTAAAATTAATAGTGTGATTGATAATATTCTATTTCCATTCTGTTTGCAACCTTCTTTGTCTCCTTAACCAATTACAAAGCTTAAGGATCCTAAGGTATATAGATCCATGAGCAGTGGTGACAACTATCACTTCCTTACAGCTACTGGGAAGGTAGAAAAATAGGTCAATTGGATTGAGAAATGGGAAAATTGCTATATGAGAAGGGAAAATTGAATAGCCATCTGTAAAAGCTGCTCTCCTTTCATCTTATGAATTGTGCTAAGCTTAGACCTGGAGACTTGTATAACCCCAGACTTTAGTACTTCAGACTCCATTCTTCCTGAAATCTAAGTCATCTGCAAAAAAAAAAAAAAGCCCTCAATAATCTATTTAAAATGTGTAACCTTTATATATTTGTTTCCCTAGTGTGGAATATAAGCAATGATTTAGAAAAGCATTTGCTGCCAAATGTTGAAATTTAAATAGTGGGAGGGATTTTTGTTCATTGAAAAAATAATTTAAAAAAATTAGTAAGAAAACTTCATAAATTATTTTCATTTTAAAGGAAAAAAATACTATGAATCTATCAAAATAATACCAAATAATACAATTGCCTGCAGGCTAGTATATGTCAGAGTCAGAACTTTAACTAAGACCTTTCTGGCCTCAAAGCCTTCTACCCACTTCATCACTCTATCATCACTATCACCACCAAGAGAATGTAGTCTTTTTAAAGGCAATTAATATTAATTTTTATTTTTGTACCCCAGCACTTAACATGGTTCTTAGAACACAATTGATGTTTAACAAATTATTGTTGATAGATTATTTGTTAGTCCTTATAACCACTATGATCACCAATAAACTTAAAATGCCAGGATATTTACCAAGAAGAGTTCTCAGAGAAGTGACAGAAGGTTATTTCCACTATATTCCCAGGAATTTGTTGTTTCCCTCCATTATTTATTTCATGTACAATTTTATTGTTGACTTCTGTTTTAATGTCATCTACATTCTTCAACATATGCCTCCCTATTACCCTTCCCTAAGGAACATCCAATATGATAAAATGTAAAACAAGGAGGAAAACAAATAAACAATCAAAAATCATTGTAGTAGTACTAACCAACATATCAAAACAGAGTGAGATTATATATAATGTTCTATATCTATAGACTCCCTCCAATGCAAAGAAGTAGAGGTAGATACCTTCCCATATCTCTTTTTGGGGACCAAATTTGTTCATTACCGTTTCTTGGCATTACCTTTCAATTTTTTGTTATTCTTTCAATTTATATTGTAGTGGTATCCATTTTTTCTTGATTCTGCTTATTTGGCTTTGCACTGGTTAGTGAAAGTCTTCTCATGCTTCTCTATTTCATCATATTCATTATTCCTTATTACAGAGTAATATTCCATTCCGTTCATGTACCACAATGTTTTGTTTTCACACTTTTTAATCAATGGACATCTGCTTTGTTTTCAGTTCTTTGCTACCCTGCTTCCTCCAAAATAAATGCTACTAAAATGTTTAGAAGAATAAGAAACTTTTTTTAAAAACAAATTTTGGGGTATATGCCTAACAGTGGAATCTTTGGGTGAAAGGGTATGGACAATTTAATTACTTTATTTATATAACTTAATATCATTTTCCAGAACAGTTGGACCAACTGGTTCCATCAACAATTCATTTGTGTGCCTGTCTTTCCATAAAAGCTCCTCCATCATTCACCATTCTCATATTTTATAATTTTTGCCAATTTGTTGTATTTAGGATGAAATCTCAGGGTTTTAATTTGCATTTATCTTATTATTAGTAATTTATAGCATACTCATCTGCTTATTAACAACTTGAAATCCTTCTTTTGAGGGATTTTTTTTTTCATATCCACTTATTACTTATTTGTTAGAGAATAGCTTTTGGTCTTTCATGTTTCTGTCAATTGTTGTATACCTTGTATATCAGACTGTATCATAAATATCCCACACAAAGATTTGTGTCATCTCCCATTTTAGTTGAATTCATTCTATTGAAAAAAAAGCTTTTCAATTTCATGTAATCAACATTTTCTATTTTATTATTTCCCCTTATTTAATGAAGAATTTATTCATATATGATGTAATATGTTGGTGGGGTATATGGATGTTTAGGGAAGGTTAATATCTCTGGTATGAGGACTTGCCAAGCCTTTTTCAGGGTTCTGTGTCCACCTTTGGCATCCACCTTTACCCAACTCTCACTTGTGGCTCCAAGAAGCTGTAGTATGCACATCAGCCACACTCCAGTAGCAGATGGAAGAAATCATGTTTAGGGCAACTTAAAGCCCTCAAACCCATTTTTAAGTTGGGGGGGGTCTACCCTAAGCATATCAAGACTTCCCCCAGTGGAGTGGGTGACTGTGAACAGCTTACTCCAATAGGCCATGAATGTGGTAGAAGCAGATACTGTGGAGCATGTTGCCAAGGTCATACCCTGCATCCTGAGCCATTGCCAGTCATATTGACTTTTGTCTTGACACTGGACTCTGATGACTCTGAAAGGAAAAATGAGGTAAAAAACTCCATGTAACTCTGCCTGACTTAAATCTAATTTGTGCATGAGTCAAAAGACATCACCTATACCATTTTATGATTTTTACCAGCCTCAAAGTCCTGTGGCAAAAGGCATGTGGTGAAGCAGCAGATGCAGGTACATTGGAAACTGTAGTTACAACCCTGCACATAGGTGGCCCAGGTCATAGGATCATCTTCTCTCTGAAATAAACAGCAATGGGATTGAGTAGCCACCTGGGTGTCTGAGCAGTCTTTTCGAAGAACTGCATTGTTCATCTCCTGGTTTGAGGAAGGGAGTAGAAAAGATGCTCTAATAATTCTGTTTCACCTAACCTAAGGCTGACTTGTTCACTGCAGCAGGCAGAAGATCCTACCCTGTTTTTAAAACCAAAAAAAAAATGTACAAAATCTTTTGCCTCCCAAAAAAGAGTGAACAACAGGCTTATGATAGTATGATTGCCACAGGTAGGAAAGCATCACACCACTATCATCAGTGTGTATGTGCCCCACCATGATGAACTCTAATGAGGTCAAAGAAAAGCATTTATTGAGACCTGGAGACCCTCATCATCTGTGCGTCAAAAGAGAATGAGCTTGTAATTCTGGGTGACTTTAATGTCAGAGTAGGCATAGACATACATGTTAGGGAGTGCTTAGGAGGATAGAGTCAGAAACAGCAACAGCAATGGGCACTTAATACCTCCTGAAGTTTTATGCATCTCATGATCTCATTACCAACACTGTTTTCCATTTTCCTACTTGCAATAAAACTTAATGGATGCAACCTTTGTAGCAAGCATTGGCATTTAATAGACTATGTCATTATAAGGAGGAGATATAGAAGGGATTTGACAGTAACAAAGGTGACATGTAGTACAAAGTGCTAGACCAATCACAGACACCCTCTCCAAACTAAACATTTACATTCAACAAAAGCAGGGACCTCAAGGCAAGACTGCTACCAGAAGACTCAATTTCAACAGATTAGAGCACTTCTTTGAGCTTGAAGTTTGTTGCTAACTTGGAAGGAGTACTGAGTAAACACATGGTTGGCAATAATGGAACAGAAAAAGAGTAGGCAACTTTCAGAGATTAGGTGCATTTACTCATCTGGGACACAAACATTAAGACTGGTGTGATGAAAATGATGAAGACATTCAGAAATGAAATGTGAATGAAAAATAAGAACTCTACAGGATTTGCCAGCAGGATAGTTCATCTGTCTCTAAGAAAGCAGTGTTTAACTCCATCAAAAGTAAAGTGCAAGCAAAGCTGAGAGAGCTGCAGGATTTGTGGCTCAGTAAGAAGGCAGAAGAAATTCAGTTTTTTGATGACAGTAACAATCCAAAGTACTATTATGATGCCCTAAAAGCTATTTATGGGCCAAAGACCTATGGTGTATCTCAACTACTCAGTGCTGATGGAGCCACGTCGATGAGTGATAAGGGCATTATCCCGGATAGATGCAATGAACACTTCCATAGTGTTCTCAACAGACCATCATCAACCAATGCTGAAGTCGTTGACCATTTACTTCAGGTTGAAGTCCCTCTCTAGCCAAACTTCCAAGTGAAGAGGAGGTTTTGAATGGCCTTAGGCCCTTCTCATGGGGCAAAAGACCTGGTGTTGATTTTATTCCAGCAGAGATTTGCAAACCGAGGGGTCCACTGCTCATATAAAAGTTGACTGGAATCTTCCAAATTATATGGCAGGAGGAGGTTATTCTCCAGGACTTCAAGGGTGCCTCAATTGTCTATATAAAAGAAAAGTAAGTAGGTTGTCTTGTGACAATCACAAGGGTGGGGCGGTGATCTCTCTCAATCATTCCCGGTAAGATTTTTGTCAGAATCCTCCTTAATAGGCTAATCCTTTACCTGGAAGATGGTCATCTATTTGAAAGCCATTGTGGCTTCTTTCTAATTACTGATAGGTACAAAGCTGCCTCTAAAGAGTGAGATATTGTTCAAATAACTGAGTCCATACTTTAAGTAGTCAGGGTTAGGCAGACATAAATCCCATGCTGGTTTTTGTCACCTTTCCATCAGATAACCACCTTCAGGTACAGTGCATCCACACATACTTTTCCTCTGCCCCAATTCCTCCCTTAGTTCACTTTTCTTCTCATGGCTGAGGTCTATCATCTGCTACCTTCTGAAGGATGGAAGGAGTGCAGAATGAGTGCACATCAAGCATTTCTACAGCCTTGGGGGCCCCTAACGTAGAATTAAGTAAGAATCAGCATGTTTTCATTCCCTCACTTTTCATATATATATTTGAGCAGAGTAAGTATTTGCCACTTTATCTGGAGTTGAGGGAAGCCAAGGGGGTGGAGTGTTCTGATAAAGCCTCTAAATCAGGAAGAGCCCAAGATCAGCCCTGGGCATAGTCTATGAATTTATTTTGTGTCCCCTCTTAGGGCTCATAGAGGCTATTGGGAAAAGGATGTTGAGTGAGTGTTTTTATGATTACTGTTTTAAATCAATTTATAAAGATTTTATTTTGTTGATTTTCTCTTTTTTTGTCTTGAGAATTTAGTAGTATTTGTGCTATACTTTTAAGATAATTCCTTTTGTTGGAGGGAAGAAAAGTAGAGATTTAAAGAGGTCTAGAGAAAATAACCAGTCTTCCATCTTCCTGATTCTCCGATCTTTCCCCTGCATTACTACCTAAAGCAAATGTCATAGCCCAGAAAAGAAAGAAAGAAAGAAAGAAAGAAAGAAAGAAAGAAAGAAAGAAAGAAAGAAAGAAAGAAAGAAAGAAAGAAAGAAAGAAAGAAAGAAAGAAAGAAAGAAAGAAAGGTGGAAGGAAAGAAGGAAAGAAAGAAAGAAAGAAAGGTGGAAGGAAAGAAGGAAGGAAGGAGGGAAATAAGGAAGGAAGGCTGGATTTCTGCATTCACATACTTATGTAAAAAACTATGGTTTTTGCCTTTTAAAATTTCAGACAAATAATGTCAGGGAAATGAATTCTTCCTACTAGGGATTACTTCATACCAAATGATTTTGGATGCCTGGAACTGTAAGCTATATACTATAGAATATAGATCTACAAGCAGATAAACCAAATTGGTGGTTTTCTCCTTTGCACTGATAGATTCAGCTAAATATTTTGATTCATGAAAAGGATTTCCTTCTTGAGAGGGGGGTGGAGCATTCATACGTAGGTAGTAACTGCTGGAACCCATGACTTCCCTCATAATGCATCACATGCATGAAAAGACTGCAATTTGATATTCTCCTAGTTTAGCATCATGCAGTCTATTAATCCTCTCTACTGACTGATGTCTTAAGATTAGAAGCATATTAAATTGGGAGGTGTTATAAGAATACCAAAAGGGAAATCTTACAACTAGCATGTGGGGTAGGAAATAATAGTACCAATCTGAGAATAAGGATCCTATATATCCTTCTATAAGAGACACTTGACCCCTTAAATGAAGTGACTTTGCTTCCAACATAAATAGACCAGATAGTTCTTATTTCACTAAGTGCTTGTGAAATTTTCTACAAAGACAAATGACTCAAGGCCATAAATCATTATAATGAACTCATCTGTATAGCACTTAGCTAACATGTTTGAGGAGGAAACTCTTCCTTTTCCCCATTGGCAATTATCAGACACTTAAACATCTCCAAACTTATGTTGAAAATGTTTACTCAGCTTCTTTTACTGACCAATTCAGTTCCTGGTTATGAAGCATGGGCGCGCGCGCGCACACACACACACACACACACACACATTTACAAACAATGGGTTATAAAAAGAGGATCATGAAGTATATCCTCTGATTTCAATTTTGCATGATAATGAACAGTCTTTATCATAGAAATATGTGCACATTTTTTTATAGAAGAAATCTACATTTTGCTAGGAGGGAGAAAATATTTGAAGGCAACCTAGGGGATAGTGGGCTGAACTTGGAACCATGAATACCTAGATTCAATTCCTCTTCCCAGCACTTAGAGAAGCTGTGTGACCCTAGGCAACTCATTTAACCTCTAAGAACCCTGAATAATTCTCTAGGACTCTAGAATCAGAGGACCTGGATTGGCATCCCATCTATAGCACTTTTCTGTCTTTGTAAATGTAGGCAACTTACTTAATCTCTCTTGGGCCTCATTTTCTTCATCTGTTAAATTGAGACCTTGAACTACATAACATCTAAGGTCCCTCCCATCCCTAAGTCTATGATCCTATGATCTAAGTCATTGAAAAACTGCGATCTATACTATGAAAAGTAATTCTCATACTCGAAGCTCTTTTTCTTCTAAATAAACCACAGATATTCCCCAAATGAAATATTTAACAGGTTCAATTCTTACTCTCTAACAACTAAATATAGGCCTATTGCCAGAACACACACACACACACACACACACACACACATGCACACATATTCACATGCACATTTATGTATATGTTTACTTACATGCATTTGTACATATGTGTACAAAGTACATATTTGTATATGTGCATATGTATGTATATACATATAATTGTATGTATGTGTGAATAACATGTAAACAAATTCTTACAACAATATAGAGAAAATACTTACAGCTAATGATTCCTTATCTATTCAAAGTCAAGAGGCTAGAAGTGATGGCCTCTTTAGGTTCTATCCAGCTCTAGGAAATAGTATTTTATCATGGATATCTCGCCCTTTGCTTCAGAAAATAATTTAATTATTTAAAAAGCCAAAATTCAGTACAGAATATAATAATAATAACAATAATAATAACAACAACAACAATAACAACAACAACAATAATAATAATAGAATATGAGCACAGAGTAAAATGTTAGCTATTTCTTACCACTAGGTAATATTACATTTATTTATTCCTTTAAATTAGCTTATATCACATCTTAAAGAAAGTTTAAGTCATTGGAGAGTAGTGAAAAGAGCCTTGAGTTCACTCATGTTGCAAATCACATGTTGGATAAGTCATTTCACCTTTTTGGATCTCAGTTTCCTTATCTGTAAAATGACTAGTTGTGATCTCTAATATCCTTTCTAGTTCTCAATCTCAATCTCAGCTTGCTACTAATCAATGCAATTTCCTTTGATCTAATGAAGGACTGTGAAAGAATCTCTGCCTACGCATATCCCTACAACACCCAAGACTCATTTTTGTGGGAATTGCTTATATTTAAGTTTTATGTGTGTTTTAAAATGTTTCTATTGCTGCTTTGGTCTACCATCCAAACTCATATTTGAGGTCAGAATCTTCTTGGGGTACACATTGAGTCATTGACTAGACTCTGAGAAGTTTATTTTCTCTGAGAAGTTGTAAAATTGAATAATTCTCTTCCTGTACCTTCCCATAGCTTAAGTGGCATATTTCTGGGATATTTTTCCTAATTAACAAAAACCTATTTTCTCTTCTTCCCACCTCACCCCTCCACATGAAAAGAAAAATATAAACCTTGGTTCACATATGGATAGTCAAGCAAAACAATTTCCTTTAAATCATTCTATTACTGCTCTACAGATTTCATTACTCAAATTCAGTTACAAAAACAATTATAGGCAAATACCTGGGAGGAGAAAGAGATATATGTTTTACAAATGTCATATACGTTCACTAGGGTAGTCTTCCTTGCAAGTGGATTAAAGCTAAAAGAAAAGATGAAAAATTCCATAGCATGGAACCTAGTGTCAGTGTTGAGAAACTGTTATCTTCAATCATAAGTATAATTTAATTCCTTCAGGTGGAAGCTGCCATCATGGAAGTGTTGATCCATCTGTTGATCCTAGGGCTTTCCTGACACCTAGGGCTGTGATTAGGATTTTTTGAACCTGAGACAGAAGAGGCAGAGCAAGTTGAAGCAGGGTAGTGGGATTTCATCTGGAATGAGATTGCCAGGATGATAAAGCATGCTCTGGGACACAGCAAGTTTCATATGCTAAAGATTGGCCACTGATACAGGATAGGGACGAGAGTAGAAAGCTAGAAAGGGCAATGGATGCCAGGATGCAAATATGCATCCTAGGGTGAGGCTACTAAGGCCAAGGGTAAATCTGGATTTGAGCATGATGGGTGAGGAAGAAACATGCAATAAGATGATTAAAACATTTTAATTATTAGTTCCTGGAACAAAACTTTAGTCCCCACACTAGTTACTGTTCTCCTGGCTCCATGATTATAGAATCAAAAAGGTGGGATGGAGGTGGGGGAGAAAGAAAAAAAAAACCTTCCTTTTTTTTCCCACCATTAATTGTCTCCTTTCACTTTCAGTACTACTTTTCCAAGGGGATGTACTATCTCTAGCCAAAAGTCGATACATTTAAGAGATAAGGTGGTACTTTAAAATGAATTTGAGCAAAATTTTCTCTCCTCTCCTATTCATTGAGTGAAATCTCATGATGCATTTTTAGAGTCATCATACCTGGCTTCAGATGGTCACACAGACCTTTTGAAAACATATGCTTCAAGCTATATATGATTCACAACTGACAGGTTTTCATTTGAAGATGCAAGATTCCTCTTATTAGCTGAATAATGGGAGAAGCTGATGACTCAGAAGTTGTACAAAAAAGAGTGGTTCTCTTCTCTCTCTCTCTTTCCCCCTCTTTTTTTTTTAAATCATGTTGGGATTGTCCTAAGAGTTAGATGGGTAAGTTATAGCTGGCACCATGCCTCACCCCCGCCCCTATAGAGCTGTGAGAACATGGCAGATAAAGTACATGTCCTGCCCCAGCAAGTCTGAGCTTAGATTTGGGCTGTCTCATTTCTATTTGTTATTTGTTGATCTGAGCTGACTTCCTATCTTAATGTAGATAGGAACAAGATTGGAGCTGACCTTATGAATTTGTGAAAGTTCTTGGTCTTTTTTATTTTAAACTGAATTGTGACAGGGAAAGAATCCCCAACCATTACTAAAATGCTATTAGATGGTATGACTACTGACAAGGGCATTAACCCAAGCCTGAGCACTTTACTAGTAGACTTGTACTGGGAGTGAACTATTTGTATAATTCAGAGCCTACATGAAATGTAAAATGTCTAATTAGTAGTGGCAGTAATGGGGGAAAAGCAATTGTGGTTTGCATACAGTCCAGGATAGTATGATTTGGTGAGAAAGCATTAACAGGTTCTAGAAGTGACCTTGTTGTTTATTATTTGCATGACTCTGAATTTGACCTATTTGACTCTCTCAGCTTTCATATTCTCACCTGTGAAATAGGAATATTTACTTGGGGAAGGCTGGGGGTGGGGTGGGGGCAAGTGGGGTAGGACTTGTGATTTCATTGCTATTAGAAACTTCCATTGAAGAAATACACACAATCAATATTCATTGGCAACTTCCCTATAGCTTCAATGCTTAGAGAGTGATCTAGGGCCTCAGAAGTTAAGTGACTTACTCAGAGTCACAGAGCCAGTATTAGAGGTAGGATTTGAACCAGAGTCTTATTGACCCAGAAATTAACAGTCTACCCATTAGAGAATAATGCTTATATTGAGGAAATACATTGTTCATCCTTTTTGAGCAGTAGTGCAATGTAGCCTCACTGAATTTGCAACCTGAGGATATACATTGTACTACTCTTGCTTTTGTCTTTTTGTTCCCAAAGTCAAGCATAGTGTCTAGCACACTGTAAAGTAGGTACTTAACCATTGTCAGCCCAAAAGTATTGGGAGATATCATTTTCTGAACATTTACCAGATGAAATCAAACAAGATGGAACAGGCTAATATTAGGGGGTGGGGAAAAGGGGGAAGAAGTCTCATATTTGTTTGCATGGCATTTCGTTGTGTCTTGGTTTCCATGGGAATCATGCAGTATAGATGCCTTTTTAACCAATAAATTCAAGGCCCAGGTAGAATTTTGTGTATTTACTAGATGTTGTTAGTAAAGGATAATGAGTAGTTGTGCTCTAATTTAAGACTGCCTTCATCCTTCTTTGCCATATGATGCTTATTAAATTATTCATTTGGCAGCTAAAGGAGCATCAACTAGATATTCCCAGATAGAGAATACATACTTGTGATAGCCCTGAAAACACAGGACTGATCAAGCATAATTTTAGTCTAAGATGTCTTTGGGGAAATTATCTTCATTCAATTCAGTTCAAAAACTTAATTGCCAGAAATACTAGTAATAAGAATAAAACAAGAGAAAGAAACTAAGTTATAAAGATACGTGTCTACTATATGAAGAATGATGTGGTAGACCCTGGGCATGTAAAGAAGAAGCAAAATATATTTCCTGCCCTCAAGCAACTTAGAACAGAGACATTTCTATTCCAACAATATTTTAGTATTTCCTAGTATTCATTTGGCTACTTCAACCTTTCAATGATCTTTGACTTCATTCATGTAGGTCTTCCCTTCATTCATGTATATCAAACCCTTTCTTGATGTCGTAGGTGGATTAATTTGTTGTCATAGATAGCCATGTGGTGAGAAACTTCTCCAGATCTAGGTAGGCTGCTTACACAAAGTTTTTCTCAGTTTGAGAGAATCCACTAGAGCTTGGGCTCCATTAGTTCCATGTTCAATAATTTGGGATCGTGTCTTTGCCACAGTAAAACACAGATGTTAGTAGAAGATTTATTTATAGCCCTTAGATATTTAGAGTAATTTTTTTAACTATAGATAATATGCATCATATGTCATTCACAGTTATGTCTAGGTATTGGATATTTAATCAAACATGGAAGAGAGGTAATTTTTGATTACATGGATTTGAAAAGCTTTTTTATGAACAAATATTTTTTGCATTAAATATCTCTGATAAGAGTATGATTTCCAAGATATTTACAGAACTAACTGTAGGATATAAGATGAAAAGCCATTCCTCAATATATAAATGATCAAAGGATATGAACAAATAGTTCTCAAGAAAAAAAAAATCAGTTCTGGGCTGCAAGTCAAGAAGACCTGAATTAATATTCTATCCCATAAACTTAGTATCTCCACAACCTTGGGCAAGTTACTTAATCACTCTCAGATTTAGTTTTCTCACCTCTTAAATGAGAGTATTAAACTTAATAGTTTCTAAGATACCCTTCAGTCCTAAATCTATTTTCCAATTAGCAAATCTCTTCTAATGAAACGAAAGAAAATTATAGTCAAAATTTCTCTGAGATTTGAAATCACATCCTTAGGGCTAAGGCTGTGGGAAGGTAAGTCCTCTGATTTATTGCTGGTGAAGCTAAGAATTGGTCTAAACATTTTGGAAAGTGATTTGGAATTATTCACAGAAACTAAACAAATGGTCATACTTTTTGATCCAGAGATTCCACTGCTAGGCTTATACTTTAAGAAAGTTAATGAGAAAAAGAAAGATCACTTACAGTGTTATAAGGGGAAAAAAATGATGAATACAGAGAAACATGGAAATACTTATATGAACTGATGCAAAATTAAATAAGCAGAAAGAAGAAAATAATACAAACAATGACTGCAACAGTATAAATGGAAAGAATAACAACAAAGGAATATAAATTGAATGCTACAATGTCACAATGACAACATTTGGTCAAAGAGAAGATGTGAGAATACATTTCCTTTCTTTCTCCATATATACACACACATATATACGTATGTGTATATATGTATGTATATGTATGCATGTATACTTTTATGTGTACATATATACATATGTGTGCATGCCTATGTATATGTGTGCATAACATGGGCATGAAATACTTCATATAATGTCAGACTCAATAAGTTAATTAATATTTATTTTATTTCTTTTTAAAAAATTTAATAATTTTCCTATTTTAAAAATATGATAAGGGATGGCTTTGGGGGATAGGAGAAGAATATAGTGGGAAAATTATGTAAAGAGCAAAATATATCGATAATTAGTTTTTAAAAAATATTTAGATTAGAGCAATGAAATGAGCATAAATTGAGAGCCAAAAAAAAGTGCACTGCTTTTTATTTCCCCAGTTTATTCTTGGTCACGAAACTGGAACAAAGCATGGGTGGAATACTCTGTTCCATAGTTCCCTAGTTACCACAGTTAGGCACATTTGCCTATTTGCACAAATGACATACCTGTACTTTATGGGTTTAGTAATCTGAAATTAACTTGCTCATGACTATGGTTCTGAATGTTAATTGTAAGGAGGGGGTGGAGAGAAACAGTCTTCATAGCATCATTACCCCTTAAAAATACAAATTATTTTTATTTTAGATAGTTTTAAGTCCAATCTCCTTTTATAGCAATTCAGAATGTATTGTTCTAGATGAAGCCAAGAACACTGATGAAAAAAGGGGAAAATAGTCATCAAGATAACTGATGGGATTTATCTGCACAAGCTCATGCTCATTGAAACCTTTTCTATCTGGAGCATTTGTGGGATTAATTATATATATATATATATATATATATATATATATATATATATATATATATATATATATATAATTATATAATATAGCTTCTTTTCCTGTAAAAACAAAACAAAAATTTTCTTCATTTTAACAATTTGGTAGTTGTTCTTTAAGAGTTTTATATAATTTACACAGCAAGATTTGTGGTAGAGTTAAAGAAGGCCTGGTTTTGCAGTCACAGCATCTGGCTTCAAATGTGACTTCCGTCGGTCACATATAACCAGGCTGATCACAAGCAAATCACTTAAATTTTCAGGTCCTTAGTTTTCTTGACTGTTGAATGAAGAGGTTTTACTAGAGGACTCACCTCTGAAGTCCTTTCCAGTTCTCAATTTATATTTCTTTCTTCCTGTAATCCTGCAATGACTGAATGAGTAGTTATACCTAATCTTAACTCCTCTCATTTACCCCCAAAGAGTGAGAAAACCCAGATCACACACACACACACACACACACACACACACACACACACACACACACACACACACACAATTGAAAATTAGAAGGGACCTCAGCAACCATCTGTTTCAACTAAATAAAGGAGAAGGAATTTAATTTTTTAGAGATCTATGATTCATTGCAGGTACTCTACCAAATCCTGCTCAAATCATGTCCATGTCATGTAAATCCTCTCCAGAGGAGGAGTTTCCTTTATGTCTCTTGATATTGTATGACTCCAGTTAAGTTCACAGCCAGTTCAATGGTTATTCCTTACTCTTACCACATGCCAGATTAATTTCCTTTATTTTTAAATAATAGCCATAAAAAATCATTGAAGAAAAGCAGAATTGGTCAAATGGGGAAAAAAAGATACAAAAGCTCATTGCAGAAAATAATTATTTTAAAATTAGAATTGGGAAAGTAGAAGCTAATGACTCCATGAGACTTCAAGAAACAAAAAAGGTCAAAAGAATGAAAAAAAGAGAAGAAAACGTGAAATATCTCTTTGGAAATATAATTGAAGTGGAAAATAGATCAAATAGAGATAATTTAAGAATTATTAAACTACCTGAAAGTCATGATCAAAGTAAGAACCTAGACATCATATTTTAAGAAATTTTAAAGGAAAACTACCCTAATATCTTATATCCAAAGAAGAAAATAGAAATTGAAAAAATCCACCAATGGCCTCCTGAAAGATATCCCAAAATGACAACATCTAGGAATATGACAAATTCCAGAGCTCCCAGGTCAAGAAGAAAATATTGCAAGCAGCCAGAAAAACAATTTAAATGTTGGGAAGCCAGAGTTAGGATCACACAAGATTTAGCAGCTTCCACCCTAAAGGAACAAAGGCCTTAGGTTATGATATTCTGGAGGGTAAAGGTGCTAGAATTACATCCAAGAATAATCTACCAAAAAAACCTGAGTATGTCACGGGGAAGATGATATATAATGAAATAGAGAGCTTTCAAGCATTTCTGATGAAAAAGACCAGAGCTGAATAGAAAGTATGACACTGAACACAAGACAAAAGGGTGAATATGAAAGAATAATCATCAGGGTCTCAAGAGAGTTAAATTATCTACATTCTTATATAGGAACATGATATGTGTAACTCCTAAGAACTTTAACATTATTAGGGCAGTTAGAAGGAGGATGTATAGGACATAAGTGTGAGTCAATTATGTTGGGGTAATCTACAGAAAAAGGATGTAAAGGTAAGAAAGAGGGATGCACTGGGAGAATGGTACAAATTTTCTCACATAAAGAGGACAAGCGAGGAAGAGCTTGCCATACACACACACACACACACACACACGCACACATATACACACAAATACACACATACGTATGCATATATACATACATGTCTCTGTGTGTATATATGTGTGTGTATACATATACATATACATACATAAATGTGTGTGTGTATACACACACACACACATACATATACATACATACAGAGAGATAGGGAGAGAGAGAGAGAAGGAAGGGAGCAAGAGATGTGATAAGAGAGGGAGTACATTGAGGGAAGTGTGTGCGTGGGGAATAAAACAGCTAATCAGAGGGGTCTTTCAGGGATCTCTTTTCTGGTGTTGAGGCAGGTTTCTCTTGCTTTGCCCCTGCCTGAATCTGGGTCACAGTTCTGGGTGGTGGTCCTGGAGTGAGGAAGAACATTGGCATGGTAGAGCTTGTGGCTGCAGTGGAGAGAGAATCCTCCTCACAGTTCCGAGGCAGAAAAGAATACCTGTGGTCACTCATAGACCAGAGAACAGGCCAAGAAAGGAGTAAATGCCTTACCTGTGATCATATCACCATGGAAGAACCAAAAATTTACAAGTCCCTAGAAGTATCTCTGAAAACAGCTGCACAAAATGCATGAAGCTTGGGACAGTGAATTCTCCACACTGGAAGCAGACTCCTACCTTATCAAAGAGTTTAAAAGTCATGTAATTGGGAACATGGCCAAACAGCACCAAAAAAAACTCAGACCATAGAATCTTATTTTGGTGACAAAGAAGATCAAAACATACAACCAGAAGAAGACAGCAAAGTCAAAGCTCCTACGTCCAAGGCTTCCAAGAAAAATATGAATCAGTCCCAGGCCATGGAAGAGCTTAAAAAGGATTTTGAGAAACAAGTAAGAAAAGTAGAGGAAAAACTGGGAAGAGAAATGAGAATGATACAAGAAAATCATGAAAAACAGGTCAACAGCTTGCTAAAAGAGACCCCCCAAAAATTGAAGAAAATAATACCTTAAAAATAGATTAACCCAAATGGCAAATGAGTTCCCAAAAGCCAATGAGGAGAAGAATGCCTTCAAAAGCAGAATTGGCCAAATGGAAAAGAAAATCCAAACGCTCACTGAAGAAAATAACTTCTTAAAAATTAGTCTGGAGCAAATGGAAGCTAATGACTTTATGAGAAATCAAGGACTTGTAAAACAAAACTAAAAGAATGAAAAAATAGAAGACAGTGTGAAATATCTCATTGGAAAAGCAACTGACCTGGAAAATAGATGTAGGAGAGAGAATTTAAAAATTATTGGACTACCTGAAAGCCATGATCATAAAGAGCCTAGACATCAACTTTCAAGAAATTAACAAGGAAAACTGCCCTGATATTCTAGAACCAGAGGGTAAAATATAAAAGGAAAGAATCCACCAATCACCTCCTGAAAGAGATCCCTGACAGAAAACTCTTAGGAATATTATAGCCAAATTCCAGAGTTCCCAGGTCAAGGAGAAAATATTGCAAACAGCCAGAAAGAAACAATTCAAGTATTGTGGAAACACAATCAGGATAACACAAGATTTAGCACCTTCTACATTAAGAGATCTGAGGTCTTGGACTATGATATTGCAGAGGTCAAAGGAGCTAGGATTAAAACCAAGAATCACCCACCTAGCAAAACTGAGTGTTTTCTTTCAGGGGAAAAATGGATAATCAATGAAATAGAGGACTTTCAAGCATTCTTGATGAAAAGACCAGAGCTGAATAGAAAATTTGACTTTCAAATACAAGACTCAAGATAAGCATCAAAATGTGAACAGGAAAGAGAAATCATAAGAGAATTATTAAAGTTGAAATGTTTACATTCCTAATCGGGAGAATATATTTGTAACTCATGAGATCTTTCTCAATATTAGGGTATTTGGAGGGGAAAATACACACATACACACACACACACACACACACAGAGAGGGCACAGAGTTAATTGAAGATGAAGGGATGGTATCTAAAAAATAAAATTAAGGGGTAAGGGAGGATTACACTGGGTGGAGAAAGGGAGAGGTAGAATGGGATAAATTATCTCACCTAAAACGAAAAGAAAAAGCTTTTACAATGTATGGGAAGTGGGTGAAAGTGAGTAGAATGAGTGAATATCATTCTCATCAGATTTGTCTTAAGGAGGGAATAACATACACACTCAATTCGGTATGGAAATCTATCTTACCCTGCAGGAAAATAGGGAGGAAGGGAATAAGATGGATAATAGAAGGGAGGGCAGATTGGGGGAGATGATAATCAGCAGCAAACACTTTTGAGAAAGGACAGGGTCAAAGGAGAGAATGGAACAAACAAGGGGTGTGATAGAATGAAAGAAAATATGGTTAGTTTTCCACACCATTACTATTATGAAAGTGTTTTGCATGACTCCACATGTATAATCTATATTGAGTTGCTCGCCATCTCAATGAGGGTGGGTGAGGAGAGAGGAAGGGAGAGAGTTTTAAAAACAAATGTTAAAAAATGTTTTTACATACAACTGGGAAATAAGATATACAGGCAATGTATTTTCCCTACAGGAAAATAGAAAGGGAAGGGAGGTAGAAAGAAGGGAGGACAGATTGGGGGAAAGGGTATTCAGAATGCACGCCATCTTGGGGTGGAGGGAGAAGGGAGAGATAGGGAGAAAATTTAGAATTCAAAATCTTGTGGAAGTGAATGTTGAAAACTAAAAATAAATTAATTAATTTTAAAAATTTGAAAAAAGATTTCATATAACATTGCAAATCTCTACTACATCCATCTTCTTTCCTTTCCTGAAATATATAGTAAGTTCAACTCATTAGTTTCAAAGCTTCCCTGCTTATTTGTGTCTCCCTCTGAACCTCTTCTCTTCTGTGCAGTGTAAAAATGCTTCATTGATGTTCTTTTCTCTGTTTTCCTCTTCCTTTTTTGGGGGGGGCATCACTAATATTAACCACAGTCTCCCTCCCAACTGCACCTCCAAATTTAAAAAGCCTCCTTTGCAACAAATACACATAGTCAAGTAAAACAAACTTGACCATGTTTTAAAAAGCATGCCTCAAAAATACTAATAAAATAACCATCATTTTCTTGAAAATATCTTCGCATATGCTAACTTATTTGTGCCTCACAACAACTCTGAGATAAGTGCTACTATTAACCCCATTTTACAGATGTCAGAACTGAGACATAGAGGGACCAAGTGACTTGCCTAGGGTCTCACAGCTAAGTATTTGATGCAGAATGTGAACTTAGGATTTCCTACTGCAAGTTCCACTCTTCATGTACAAGCTCACCTAATTCTACTCTGTCACTTCTCTGTAAAAAGATGGAAGGTATGATTCATAATCAATCCTTTGGAATTATTGTTGTTTGCTGCACTGTTCAAAGTTCTCAAGTCTTTCATTCACTTCATTTTAGACCTCTTACTTTCAATTCTTTAATTTTCTGACACTGACTAAGAAGTGGATTTCCCTAAATGACACTTCATCCCTGGTACTGGTTTCATCATTTGTTATACTCTGTGACTCATTGCTTCTGGAGTAGGAGTCAAAATAATCCTTTCTTCAAAACTACCACTTCTTAAATTGCTCAACTGCTAACATTCAACTGCTCTCTGCCTTTGAATTTCACTTTGTCCAAAGTTACCACCCAAACCTTATCCTGGTTGATGGTATCTGTTGATTCCCATGATATTCATGTACCAATAACAAATAGGCCATCATTAAAACAAAATTGTCTTTCTACTCTCCCCTAGTTTATCCTCTATGCCAAACACCACAATGGCTATATCAAATGTCCTCTTCCCTGTTGGTGTCTTCCATAGCTCCATTTACTCATAACCTTTCAGTTTGAAGATTTTGCCCCATAGTTTATCAAGAAAATTGCCATCTACTTACCTTATAGCACCTCAATACTACTACACACTATTTCTTCTTTTATTCAATCTCTAATAAGATGGCCAACCTTTATACTTTTCTAACAGTGGGCTTGGTGTTTGAAATTCTAGCCCTCTGCCAGGAAAAGTTATTCTTTTCTGTGCAGGTTCCTAAATTGCCCTTTACCTATAGGATATGGACAAAGGGACATAAAGAAAGTCAAAAGGCAAAGTCAATTAGAGAGGTTTATTTGAAATGAGATTCGATCAATCATATGAAACCTTTAATGGAATAATCAAGGTTGCTTAGAAAGAGATGGCAGTGTAGCCAACTGAAATTAGGGAGGGCAAAATGAAAGGGCCACCAATTATTCTATATTCCCCTTCAGTAATTTTTTTTCTTAGTCTTCCAGTCACCAAAATCATTGCTTATGATTACATGCATAATATATATATATACATACATAGATGTAAATATATACATACATAGATGTAAATATGTATATATGTATATATGTACATATGTGTGTGTATATATATACACACACACACACACACACACACACACACACACACACACAATATGCAAAGAGATATGTCAGAGGGGAAGAGGGAGGGGGGAAAGAGAAAAAGGAAGAAAGAAGAGGGAGAAGGAGATCTTTCTAAAACTTACTTGTAGCACAAAATACTTCAGTCTCCTGTTCTAATCTGGTGTTAGCTTCCTCTTTTCCTGAGTCAAGGAAAAGTGTTACTCCCAGGATTTTAATGTGGGTTCTCTCACAAATCCAAGTCTTGTCAGAAATATGGTTTCACATTTATTCTTAATCCAATTTCCCCTACTCCCATCTCACCTTTTCTGGCAGATCATCTCTACTACAAGTCCTTTAATTTCTCTAATCTTCCATTTTTCCCTATTGACTCTTCCCCATCCTTAAAGATCATCACTAGACTCCAGTAACACTCCTCCTTATAGTCCTATTTCTCTTATTTTTTGAAAATTCCTTGAGAAAATTATCTACACTTGGAGCTTATACTTCCTTTCTTCTCATTCAGTGCCTGGCACATATTAAGTGCTCAATAAATGTTTGTTGACTTGACTCACTCCTCTGTCTTCTACAATCTCTTACCTCCAACTTTATCACCCAAGTAAAACTGTCTCAAAAGTTTTGAACAATTTCTTAATTGCAAAATATTTTTCTCAATCCTTATCTTTCTCTTTCTATGGTACTTGATATTATTACCCACACCCTAGTTTCTCTAGGATTCCATGACACAGTTCTCTTTCTTTATTCATCTACCTGACTATCCCCTGAACCATAATCTGAAGTTTGTCCATCAACTGTAGGTATAACCCAAAATTCTAGCCTCAGTCATCTTTCTTCTTTATGTTATTTGGTAACGTTATCTGTACTCATAGATTTTATTATCATCTTATACATATGATATAGATTTATATAGCCATCTATTCTCTTTTCTGAGTTCCAGTCCCACGTTTTCAGTGGTCCTATGACATTTCCAACTAGATGTCCCATAGGAATCTCAAACTACATGTTCCCAATAGAAATTACTGTCTTTTAACCAAAACCTATCACTCTTCCTAACATCTGTATTTCTGTTCACCATACTACCATCTTTTCAGTTCCCTAGATCAGCATCCTCACTGCCATGTTTTCAAAACTCCTCAGCTATTTTCTCTTTCTGTCTAGGCACTCTACTCCCCCACCCCAATTAGCCTTCACCAAAATCCTCTACATCATGCTTTTCCTTTCTTGGTCCTTGTTTTCCTTGCAAATCTCACTTCTCAATACAAAATAATACTCCATCCTCCCTTTTTAACCATCTTGTTTCCTTCAAAAAAATTATTTATATCATTCATTTATTTAAATTTATATCATTCATTATATCATTATATATCATTATATCATTCATCATATTCATTTAAAAACAAAATATGTCCCTCTTTTCCCCTTTCCCAGAGAGCTATTTGTCATAAAAAAGAAAGAAAAGGAAATAAAAGAAAGAAAGGAAGAAAGGAAGGAAGCAAAGAAGGAAAAGAGAAGGAAGGAGTGAAGAGGGGGGAAGAAAGAAATAATCATCAGTAAAGTCTGACAATAGGCATCCAACTCTGAGAAAAAAGAAGCAACACATATTCTCTGATCTCTTCTTTGAAGACAAACTTGATCATTATGACAATACAGTCTGTCTGGGGGAGGGTCTTGGTTCTTTCTATTTATGCTGTTGTAATCATTGTGCATACTATTTTTCAGTCCTGTTTATTTCACTTGCATCAGATAATATAAGTATTACCACATCTTTTAATTTTTCTACAGAAAATATAAATATTTCAGTTATTTTCTTAGCATTGTTTCAAACTGATTTTTCAAATGGATGCATCAATTCAAAGCTTCATTATGTATTTATATTTTATATTACCTGATTGTGGTGATATGGAACCACTCCTGTCTTGTCTTTAAAAAAGAACTTATTATTATGAACTTTAGAAATGTCAAAAAAAATGAATATTTTCCTGAACAGGCAGAAAAAATGCCTATGAATTCATGAGTCTCACTTAGGTATAGCTTTTTGTTGTTGTTGTTGCTGTGTATTTCAAACTTAACAAGTAGTTCCAAAATCACCTCATTTTATTTTGTCTTTGAACTTTTTATTCTGCTCTCTCTGTTTTTAATGACCCATTAGTTCTCTTTTCTTATTTTTTCTTGTAGATATTACCATCATGACCTCCGTCCCTGAGGTTGGAACAATGTATCAAAAATGTTGATGAAAAACTCATTATCAGGGTTTTTCAAATCATAATTGGTCATTTCACTGAGTACAATTATTGAACTTTACAGAATTATTTTCTGTTACAATGTAGAAGTTACCAAATAAATTGATTTTCTCATCCTCATTTCAACTCTGGAATCACTCCATACAAATTTTCCTAACTTTCTATGAATTTGCCTTTTTCTTCATTTCTTATGGCTCAATATTTCATTATATACATTTACCATTTTTCAGTCATTTATCAATTGATTGGTACACATTTTGTTTCTAGATTTTTTCTACAAAAGAGTACTTCTACAAACATTTTTATGAATGTGAGTTCTTTCCTTTTTCTTTTGATCTCTTTAGGGTATAAGCCTAGCCATTTTATCACTGGGTCAGAAGATCTGAACATTTTAATAACTGTATGCATGTGTATATATGTGTATGTATATATATATATATATATATATATATATATATATATATGTGTGTGTATGTGTGTGTGTGTGTGTGTGTAGATAGGTATGTATGTGTGTGTGTGTATGTATATGTGTATGTATGTATAGCTCCAACTTGCTTTACAGAGTAGTTGAACCAATTCACAACTACAAAAACATTACATCAGAGTGTGTATCCTCCCTAATCTCTTCCCATGGAAGCCATTTTCTTTTTCCCCCTCGTCTTTAACAACAACGATGAAGTAGAACCTCAGAATTGTTCCAATTTGCATTTCTCTTATTAATGAATTACAATATTTTTACATCATTTTTGACAACCTTTTTTAACAACAGCATTTTTACACCATTTTTGACAACCTGTCTTTCCTCATTTGATAAGTTGATGCTTCGTATCCTTTGACTACCAGGGAATAAGTTTTATTCCTATATATTTGTGTTAATTTTGTATATTTTAGAGATCAGATCCAATTTTAATTAGACTGAATATAGCTTTTAATTTTATTGTGGTCAGTGAAGAATGTGTTTAATATTTCTGTTTTTCTGCTTTTTTCTAATGATTTTAAGCCTTAACACGTGTTCAATTTTTGATAAGGTACCCCAAACATCTTAATACTAAGCATACTACATTTGGTTATGATTCAGTAATCATAATAGATCAATGTATCTAACTTTAAAAAAATTCTTTTTGTGCTCTTAGTTTCTTTAATGTTTGTCTTTTTGTAAGATTTATCTAGACGTGAAAGAGACATATTGATATCCACAATTATTATAGTTTTGATAAGCAGCTTTTCCTTTTAGTGAATTGACTTATTCTTCAATTACTTGGGTGCTATGCCAATTGATGCATCTAGAAAGTATCATTATTATTTTTCTTACCTATGGTGACTTTAAGCATAATAGTTTCCCTGCTTATCACTTTTAACCATGTCCATTTTTATTATTGTCTCATCTGAGGTGATGGTCACTTTGTGTACTATACTTCAAGTCTACTAAACATAACAAATACTTTGCTTCACCCCCTCAGTTCAGCTTTGTGTGCACTTTCATATTTCAATTGTTTCTTTCATAGCATTCCATTTGGGACCATTCTGGAATTGGACACATCCCCACAGATTTTGTGCATTTTGTACAGGATGACTGACTACTACTCTCAAGGTTCTAGGAGTAATTTTGAATGATTAGGTTTCTAGTACTTTTGTTTGTGAGTTGCCACTGTATGCTTCCCATTGTCAATCAGCCAGTTGATTTAATTGGTTTTTAGCAAGGACAAAAAGGTCATAACATACAGGCATGGTGAAAATAATTATTACAAATATTCCTAACTAAAGCTTGGAGCATACTTTCTCATGAATGTGTGCCTATAGGGGTACATGGGAAGAACATACTCAAGTGAAGTACAGTTGTGGTAGGGCACATGTGCAGGATACATTGTGGCACAGGAATAACTCACAACTCCAAGTGCTGTATGAATTGGAAGTACTTTCTTAAGTCTATAGCTTGCATTCTTATTTTGTTCAAGGAGTCACACTCCTAGCTGCTTCCCTCATCAAGTGACAGTATTTTGTGTCAATTGTTCTCAATGCATCACTGCTCATGGAAACTCTCTCTTCCCCTGTCCCCTCAAAGAACAATTAAACCTCTGTATCTTGGCTCCATCTCTGTTATTGTCATCTTCACCTCCTGAACTTGAAATCCAACACTCTATCAAAGTTAGACAGGACCATTACTGAAATTTTTTCAGCTCTATAAATCCCTCATAGGTATGGTTAGTTAAGAACCTGCTCCTTCATATAGATAGATAGATAGATAGATAGATAGATAGATAGATAGATAGATAGATATAGACATAGGTTTTTTATATATGCATATATAAACACACACACATACATACAATCTATCTATCTATCTATCGATCTGTCTATCTATCTATCTATATCACTAATGAGTCTTAACTCATAAAGAAATCACAGGGCATAAGCCATCCTGTTTACTCACAATCGAACCATTACTTTACACTGATGTCATTACACTAATTGAGATGGAAGTATAAATCCTTTTCTCTTATACTTATAAGCAATATGCTGTTGAATTCTGCTGTCAAAATCATTTTGCTATTCTTCGTTTTTCACAGGTGAATTTAACCCTTTCACTTTTACTATTATAATTTCCTTCCGTCAGAGCTTTCTATAAATGATCAACATTAGTAAGCTACAACTGAAGCAGTCTACTCCTACTTCTTTGACACTCCTCCCCTTAAGCAAGCCCAAACGTCAATCTCTAGTACTTTCACTTTCTTTTTCTTTCTAATCGTCATTTTATGGTCAAGCCCTTGAAAATGATCTGTTCGGCTTGTGACGAGCCCTTCAAAGTGGTCTGTTTGGCTTGTGACTATTCTTTCTACTTTTATCTCATGCCCCAATTTCTCTTTTTCCTGTGACCTTGTTTATTTTCCTGTACAATTCAATGCATTTCTCCAACAAACTTTTCATTCTCTGTGTGTGTGTGTGTGTGTGTGTGTGTGTGTGTGTGTGTTCTTCTCTGACATCCTATTTAAACAAAATAGTAAGTTTCAACTTTCTTCCCTCTTCTTTCTCCTTTCTTCTCTAGTATATCTCCTCCCCTCCCCTCCCCTCCCTTCCCCTCTCCTCTCCTCTCCTCTCCTCTCCTCTCCTCTCCTCTCCTTTCCTCTCCTCTCCTCTCCTCTCCTCTCCTCTTCTCTCTTCTCCTCTCCTCTCCTCTCCTTTTCTCTCTTTACACCAGCAAAACAGAATAAAACATCACTCAGGTCCCACATTTATCTTCTTTAAGTGCCTCTGTAATCCTTGAAAACATTAGGATTCTGAAGTGAATCTCTTCTCCCTCATTAAAGTGTAAACATGTCGTTATCATTTAGTTGTTTCCAATTGCTTGTATATATATTTACATTTCTAAGTTTCCCTTGACTCCTGTGTTGACATTTCAAAGTTTCTACTGACCTCTGGTCTTTTCAAAAACAATGCTTGCAATTAAAAGTCCACCACTCTCTCTTCCTACCCATTTTTAACAGATTATGTTCTATTTTGTTATGTTAGTTATGCTTAATTTTAGTCCTTTATTTTATGACTTTTGAACATAGATTTTTTCTCTTCTATAGTAGTTGCTGATACTTCTTCTGTTATCTTGATTGTGGTTCCTTGCCACTTGAACACTTTCCTTCTGGCTGTAGCATTACCTTTTTACCTTTTACTTAGAAGTTCAGCATTTTGGCTCTAAAATTGTATGAAATTTTGAATTTAGATTTCTTTTCAGGAGGTGACATGTAGATTCAATTTTCACTTTGCCCTCTGTTTCTAATCTGGGATTTTTTTTGATTTCTTGAAATATAACATCCAAGCTTAGTTTACTTTAGTTTAGTTTTATTTGTTTGTTCATGGTTTTCAGGGAGTCTATTGATTCTTAAATTTTTTTTCCTCTAATTTTTTTTCCCAGGTCAGTCATTTTTGATAATAGATATCTGACATTTTCTATTTTTTTTTATAATCTTTTGACTTTGTTCTAATATTTCTTCTTGTCTCACAGTTCTGTTCACTCTATTCTATTTTTCAGAAGGCCCACTACATGGATCAGGTTTCCCATTTCCTGTTCTATTCTTTTTTTTTTTTCATTTTTCCCTTCTAGCCTCAAATTTCCCTTATAATTTACATTATTTTTTTAAATTCTGTTGCTTCACTTCTTACAATTGCTTGTATGTTCTTTTTAGCCCATTTCCTCCCCATCTTAGGTTCTAACCCATAGCATTTCTTTGTTCAGTATTTTCTTTTGTTCACTCACATTTTTGGTTTCAGTTTTTGGATTAAGATTTTGTATTCAGGCTAGTCTCTCTAGCACTCTTAGATGGGTAAAATAGCTCTTGTTTGATCTTTTCTGCCCATTGTAGTTTGGGTGCTTCTGCTACTGCTGATACAGATGGAGTGGTAGTTATCAAGTCCTATCTTCTGCCTCAATCCCTGACTCCTGTATCAGCCTTATTGTGGTCTACCTTGGCCTTTCTATCTTCTTCTCTTTGAATGATCCCCAGGTGAAAGTTGGTTCTGTTGCCTGCTATGGCCCTAACATGTCCTAGTTTGATATTTATCACATTGTTTTCAAGCTTCTCATATAGCACTTACCTACAGCACTGGAGATAGCCTCATCCTTTGCTGTGATCCCAGTGCTCTGAGGAGCATATAAATATAATGTTTGCTCCTCATGTGATAGGCCACTGCTATTAACAGGCTTTAGTTGCATTAGTACTTGAACTCATTCTGGCTTGTCTCAAGTCCAGTTGCTAGTGCTCCTGTAGTTATTCCCTGGAACAGTTTCTCTCCCGGCTGCCAGTTTTCAGCCCTTTACCTAAGTTTTCCCTGGCTTTTCTAATATGACACTCTTTTTGCCTCTGTTAGCCTCAGAGTCTACTTGACCTTTTGTGATTCTTCTATAAACCTTTTTGTTAACCTTCTAGATGTCTATGTATGGAGTTTTAGAATGGATAGAAGAAATACTGCTATACAGTTCTGGTGGTCTTCATCAATGTTTTCTTTTGGGATCTTTTTCATATATTTGCCAGGGCTTCTCCTGGAGAGATGAGCTTCTTTATGACCTTTCAAGTTGCCGTATTAGGCAAAAGCCTCCCTATGAATAAAGTATAGTGATACATAGTCACCATCTGATCCTGAATGGAATGCTTAAATGTTGTTGCCTAAACTTTGCACGTTTCAGTGGAAACCTATGACCTATGAATTCTGTTGTTGACTTCTTTCTTTGGTTTTGTTTTCTATGGACTTTAAGTATTTTGAATACTATTTTTCTTCCTTGTCCATGGTTATTCTCTGTGGTATCTAACTTAGAGAAATAAATAGAAAATCTTCTCTCTCCCTTATTCCTTTTAATTTAAAGCTCATTTGATTAAATTTGCAGCATACCAACTTTTAAATTCTGTAATTCTGTGATTCTCCAGATACCATTTTTTCTAAAGGTCTGCAAAACTTGTGAGTTAGAAACTCCAATCAAGATATTCTCTTTTACTCTTATTGGGCAGAGGACAAAATTAGCTCAAAGCAAAGTTATTTACATAAATGAAATAGTGATTACTTGTTTTTTGTTATGGTGTCTCTCACTCTGCTGGGTTCCCTAAATGTGTTCCCCTACACAGTTAAATTGGACTCCACAGCTAGATTCTATGGACTTTCTCTGCTATGCGTGGTATCACCTTCTGGCCCAGTTGCTCTGCTACAAGATGTTGCTGTTTATAGGGATAGTAAGGGGACAGAAAAGTCACCTCCCCCCACTCTTACACTCTGGAAGAGCCACAAGGGCAAAAGTGAAGAGTTAGTCCTTCTAATGAGTTTGATTCTCCTCCTACCACCCTCGAGCTCCCCACCCAGTTGGCTCTTTTCAACTGCTAAAGGGTATCTCTCTCTCCAGGGTTTGTTCATTCTTTTTGAGGTCAACCAAGAACATGGGTGATTATGCAGCCTGCCTGATGGCTAGTAGCCCTATAATTCTATTATGTTGATTAAGGAACTTCACACCTCCTAAAGGAGTAAAACAAAATTAAAATTAAAAAAAACTTTTAAAGTACTTACTTTTTTCTTTTCAAATCTTAAAGGATCAAACAAGGTGAGAATGATCCCTTCACAATTTTGTACCCTTTGTGAACCACTCAGATTTTATATCCTTTAAAAGCTGTGAATTCAAGCATTCTGACCCTAAAAGAGAAAACATTAACAACTCATTGTCTCTGTTTCAGGGAAGAGAATCTCAATTTTAAGAATCATAGGACTTGAGTTCCAATCCTGAATCTATCACTTAGCAACTGTGTGACCTTTTTCAAATTACCTAATATCCGTGGGCCTCAGTTTCATCATTTGTAAAATGAGAAGATTAGACTAGATGGTCTTTCAGGTCCTTTCTACCCCTTGACCCATGAGTCTATGTTGGAGTCTCTTGATCATCAACCCCCTCCCACTACAAGTATACTTGAATTTTTTTAATGGAATAGGTTCTATAATATTTTTAGGCTATTTTTTAAAGATCGAATTGAAAGGCAAAAGAAAGAAAAAAAGAGGGATTGGAAAGGGGGAAAGATGACTTAAACAGCTGGTTTTAAAGGAAAAATAATGAATCTAGAGAAAGAAAGGAGGATGAGAGATTAAATCATACTACATGGACTAAATTCCATGAATCCATTATGTAAGTGCATCAATCTTTTGCAAGAGGGGTAGATAACACAGTGAGAATTTGAATGAAGAGGGGAAATGGAAGTTAAAAAAAAAATAAGAGGAAAGATGGACAGGCACCTCCACAAGGTGGATAGGTAAACAATGAAGGATTAATTTCTTTAATTTCTCAAAGAACAGTGAGCAGTGTAGAAGAATGTAATGGAGGGGAATCAGTGATGAGGAAAGGGAAAGACCAGGGAAGGGGGGATATTTGAAGAGAAGGTCTTATCCTGGAAAGGAAGAGTGAAAAGTGACACAGAAAATGCCCATCAGCCATTATTTTTTCCCCCTGGGACAAATTTGCGAACTTGGACAGCACCTTGTTTACTATTATCTGGCCAACTGCCGGTTGGTGTATTATTCTATGGTAGCTTGGGTCTCTACTCTGAATTTGTTAGTTTATAAAGGGCTCAAGCTCTCTGTTTCTCTGTCCGTCTGTCTCTTGCCTTATCTCTCTGTCTCTCCCTCTCTTTGTTTCCCTTTGTCTCCATCTCTTTATCTCCCTGTCTCTCTCTGTCTCTCTGTCTCTCCTCTTCCTCCTCCTCCTTCTCCTCCTGCTCTTCCTCCTCTCTGTGTCTCTCTGTTCCAGGTGGCACAGAAGATAGAGAGATAGACCTGGAGTCAGGAAGATGAGTTCAAATCTGGCTTCAGACATTTACTAGATGTGTGACCCTGAGCAAGTCACTTAGCCTCTATCTGCTTCAGTTTGTTTTGCAATAAAATGGCGATGATAATTGTACTTACCTTAGAGCATTGTTGTGAAGATTAAATTGAATGATATTTTAAAGTACTTAAAACAGCCCATAGTAGGTACTCAATAAATAATTATTCCCTTCCCCTTCCTTTTTTCTACTTGAGCCTAAAATTCCATAGATCCCAAGGGTCATGTAGAACCAAACTGTCAAGTTCTGGGGAGGACTGGCTGCCTAGACTGTCCTGTGTCCTTCCTCATTCTTTGGAATCAAAAACGATGTGGAGACCCTGAGTGGTGCCAAGGTGGTTAGGACACAGTAGTTTTGTAAGCCAATAATTGTATTTCCTTAATATGTCATATCGTTAGATCAATTGAGTAAGAAACTACACATACTTGAAATTCAAGATTGGGTTGGATGGATTCATTAGATGATGTTTCAGATATCTTGCTCATTTTCTTTTATGATCAGATTCATGGAAAAGCCACTCCACTTTTGACTAAGCCAATTCAAACAGTTCGGGGGTAAGTTTGTTTAGAAAACATATAGCCAGGTTACCAGGAAAAACCATTTCTTTATCCTCAAATTAGTGACAGTACCATGGATGTCTTTTTCATTATTTGGGGTTCATTCAACTCCTTTCTTTATCAAGTTTCTATGGTAGATATCCAGGAAATCTTTTTTTGAGTTAAAACAAAAAAGAGATGTCATTAAACTTGGATAGGTGCAATGACTGAGGAGGAAAAAATACATACATATACATATATATATATATATATATATATATGAGTGTGTGCATGCATGTTTGTGCATGTATGTGTACCTACTAAATTCTCCTTCCGTTGTTTCCATCCTTGTTGAGATATTATATAATTATATCCTTGCCCCTGTGGAAATGGTATAGGAATGTTTGTATATTGTCAGTATCTTCTACAGATAAGGAGATGTAAATCATTTTTAGGCACTGCAAAAGAAACTAATAACTGGTATGATAATGCGATTGTCAAAGACCACATATTATAATTATAGAATTAAAAACCATGCTTCTTCTAGATTGTCCTGAAGAAATATAGAAACATTGCTACATTTGAGGAGCTCTATTGGAGCAGAGGGTATCCAAGGAAATCAGGAGCCACAAATGATCTCACCTGATCTGTGGCTTATCTAAAAGTCAAATTTAGACTAAGATCTTTATACCATTTGCAAAATCATTCATTTGGATCCTGTTTACATTTTGGTGGTAAACTATAATCATTTGTTTAAGAGCTTGTTACTAACAGAGAAACTGGATATTTTTTTTTAAATTTCTCACTCCTAATAATGTTTTTTGTGATCTTTGAAACAATTGAGAGTTTGGACCTTTTTTTTTAAAGTAATAAATGAATATTCTCTATAGAAGGTTTCAAAGTCAGCCTCTAAATAGTGAATGTATCCTTTGTTCTTTGAAGTTTACTTTAGCTCTTTTTTGACTATCAAAGCCTGAAAATAAGCCTCAGCTAGGAGCCACTCACTCAACACTGTTGCTAGTAATGACCTTCGCAACTTAAGAGTTAAATATCTACAGAAATATGTTTATCTATGTTTGGCAGAATTGAATCATCTTATGCTCCATCACATTCTTGTAGAATCCATCTCTAAAATCATATTAGATAAACCAAAGAAAACGTTCATGAGAAAAAATAAATTTTACGCTTCACAAACTCTTCTATTGTGTGTCCCTAAAGAAGTAATATAGTGGGATTTAGAATTAGAGGACCTGAATTTGAATTCTATTTCTTTCTCTTAGTGTCCTTGTGACCCAAGGGGCAGGCAATTCCCTTTTCTGAGCCACCATTTCTTCATTATTAAAATGAAGGTATTAGACAAGATGATTTCTAAGGTCTTTTCTAGCTCTAAATCTGTGATTTTTCCGTTTTTTCATGCCAAGCTCTTCTAACCCAATAGTCAATCTTTACTCTAATTCTTATATCAGGATATCATGAGAAACAAAGCAAAACAATAAAACATGGTATTTTCCCCCAAAGCAAAGTACTTCAGAATTACAGGAGACATTAACATTTCATAGTCCAATACTTCAATTTCATAGTAAAGAAGTCTATGTGTATTTTTAATTTTATTTTTGTTTTATTAATATTATAGATATATATTTGATGTTTTAATTTTAAATAATTGCTACACACACACACACACACACACACATATATATATATATATATATATATATATATATAATTTTCATAATTCTTCAGTGGTAGAATAGCATAATGGTGGCACAGTGGATAGAGCACAATACTGAGGTCAGGAAGATGAGTCTTCCTGAGTTCAAATCTGGTATCAGCCACTGGTGGTGCTGGGCAAGTCACTTAACTCCCTTCGCTTCAATTTCCTCATTGATAAAATAAGCTGGAAAAGGAAATGGCAAAACACTCTATCTATTCCCCCCCAAAAAAACCCTAAATGGAGTAACACAGAGTCAGACACAACTGAAAAACAACTGAAAAACAAGAATCTGGTCTTTTGGGATTACAATCTTCCTTTAAAGATTATTCCCTCCCCATTTTTTTTTTCCTGCAGAGATATAAGGTCTTTACTTGTGACAAATTCACTGTTTTCCTAGATTCTGCCTCCCTTTGGGGAACATGGGTAGTTAAGTCAAATCTATAAAGCTCAGCTGAATTGAGAGGCTAGAGTGAAAGCAATTAGCATCGTGACCTCAATCTTCCTCTTTCTGTCCCCGACTGACCCTTTAGCTGCTGCTGGACCTCCAGCAAGTCAACATTAGAGCCAGAAGTAGATCTCACATCTCTGATTCCTGATTTAGCACTAATGAGTCTAAATCCCCATGGCTTATGTGAGTGGCACATGTTCTAGTGGCCAGAGCAGAGGACTTGGAGTCAGGATATTCTAGATCTGAACTTGGCCACATACTCATTAGTTATGTGATGCTGGATGAGGCCCTGAAACTGTCTGTACTTCAGTTTCCTCATCAGATGATGAGCAAAAAAATAACCCCTTCCTCAGGCAATGGCATGCTGGTAAATGTTTAATAGGCCCTCTGGTGGGAAAATGGATTCATGATACCCTTTTAATTTTAATCTGTATTATTTACATTTTCTCTTTCACTTTCTTAAGTCTAAACAATCAACAAAACAATAAATCAAACACTGATTTGTAGTTTTTACTGATTCCTAAGATATAAGTATTCACACTGAAAATTTAATAATCAGCTTTCTTAAGGCAGCTTGAGGTAGCTCCAGTCCATACCTACAGTCACAGATATCATAGGATCATAGACTTTGAGTTGTCAGGGGCTTCTGAGCTAAACTGGGACTAAATTCCTGTCTTCTCATTTTGTTTAGTTGTTTCAGTCATGTCTGACTCTTCATGACCCGTTCAAGTTTTCTTGGCAATGATATTGGAATGTTTGGTCATTTCCTTCTCCAGCTCATTTTACAGATGAGGAAACTGAGACAAACGATGGTAAGTGATTTTCCCAGGGTCACACAGCCAAATTTGAACTCATGAAGATGTTTTCCTGATTGCAAGTCCAGTGCTCTATCCGCTGTATCACCTAGTTGCCTCTCATTTTAGAAACGAAGAAACTGAGGTCCATAGAGGTTAAATGAATTAGCCAAGTCAAACCAATATTTACTGCTGAAGGTGGAATTCAAACCCAGGTCTTCCAGACTCCAAACCCTATACTCTGTCTGCTGTATCATGAAAGGATTAAATTATATATATATATATATATATATATATATATATATATATATATATATATATATATATATGAATCACATTGCAAATCATAAAGTGCTGTATAAATATGAATCAGTATTATTATCTCTTGTATTAAATTTCAATTAGGCATACTATCTTATTGTACTTTAAGTCATAAGTTCCTTCTTACAGTTCATACTATGTTTAAATGATTGTGGTAAATGGTAGAACCAGATTAGCTTCTCAGAGAACAGGTCATAACTACTAACCTCAGTTTTTCTTTCAATAATATATAATATTATATATTTATGGATAATATGTAAACATATATAATGCTACATATTATATTTATCTTTAATATATAAATATATTATAATTTAAAATTTAAAATACAGCAAAATTTTATATATGTATATATGTAATACTAAAGTAGTAAATGAAGAGAATGTTGTAGAAATAATTCATCTTTATTTTAGTCAAGTTTTGTGGTAAAGTGGCATACTCTTCTTGTGGAGAAGTTCCCTGTAGTCACAGATATCATAGGGTCATAGACTTTAAGTTATAAGAAGCCTTGAGAACTATCACTTCCTGCTCTCTCATTTTACAGTTGGAGAAATGTGGATAACTGAAAGAGATGGTTTCAGCACTGGCTGAGTTTCTAGACTCAGTGTTATTTGGTACTGGTTTACTATCAACATTACAGGAGGACTCCAATCAAGAACTGCAGGGAACTGAGCTTGGCCCTGTGCTGTTTAACATTATTATTAATGACTTAGACATGGGAAGAGATGGAACACTGAGATTAGCAAATGACACAGAACAGTAAGTGATAGCTAACCCAGTGGATGGCAAAGTCAAGATTCAAAAAGTTCTTTATAAGAGAGATTATCAGACTGAATCTAATAAAATGAGATGAAATAGGGCTAAATATAAATTCTTTCACTTGTGTAAAAAAATTTTCATAAGTATAAGATGGGGATAAATTGATAAAAAGTGACTTTTCTGAAATTATATAGGGATTTAGTAGACTACCAGCTTATTATGTCAGCAGTGTAGTGTGGTGGCCAGAAAAGCTACTCTTGGACAGTGTCGAGGGGGATATAACTTTCATTTATAGGAAGGTGATAATCCCACCATACTCTACCCTTAGCATACCTCATTTGCAGTGTTGTATTCAGTTCTGGGCACTATGATTTAAAAAGAATATAGAGAGTCTTGAAAGTGTCCTGAAGGAAGGATGATAAAGGATTTAGTTAATGTGATATCAAGGTGTTAATTTAACTAATGGTAAAATTATGGCCACTGTTTGTGTGATATGAACGTGTCCCTTGAGTGAATCAGAAGGGAATGACTTGATTTGCTGAGCAAATAAATTAAGCAAGCTCCTCAGTGATTTAAATAGCTAATCCCTGGGAAGTTTAAAGTACAGCAGGACCAGAGTTGTCTGTGAAGGTGACTTCTATGGAGAGGAAATTTATTTCTCCTACTACCTCTCTCCTCTCTCCCCTACTCCCTGGCTCCCTCTACTATGTAGCTTTGAAGTAGAACTATTCAACTGGTAAGAGGCAGTTTAGCTAGAAAGGTACAAAGGGAGACATGGACACATAAAGGAAGCCACTTGAGGAAGAAAGCAGTTTTGAGAAATGGAACCATTGGCAATCCAAAAGAGCCAGCTGTGGAGAACAATTGACCCTGCTGATCAACTTGGATAAGTTGACAAAAATACAGCACTCAAGGGGAATTGCATGTGAATACACTTTAAAAAGGGGGAGGGGGGCTCCCAGCTCCTATAGAACCAGGAATTGGGAGCTGCCTTTGCCACATACATATTCTATGTATGTGCCTCACTCCAATTGTACTCTAAATTTGAGTCCTCTCTTTTTGTGGGTGACTCATATTATTTCTGGAAGAGTATGCATAAGTTCATGCAATGAATACTTTATAGCTACTTTATTTTTGCTATGACATATTAATCAATATCTAGAACTAATTGTTTCTATTGGCTCATAGTTAATTAGGAAGTACAGTAATGAAGGTTCATAAATTATAATTTTAGAAGGACAGTCCCACAGGGTATATCCCTGAACACCAGGGTAGTAGCCACCCTTTGAAGAGTATTCTAGAGATGGTGTTAGAGAAGTTTTCTCTAATCAAAAATATAGCATATTATACTAACACTTAAAAAAATAAGATGAAGTCACTGTAAGTGGAAAGACTCAAATGTATGCAGAGAAGTATTAAAAGCAAACTCTTGACACTTCTGAAACCATAGTGGCATTAGGTAATATTACCAAGACACTCCCTGAAAGGAAGTCACTGTGGTCCATGATGCCAGAGCAAACAGTAGAAAGTCAAGGGAAATCATGTGAGTCAATATAGCAAGTCACTTGCACAAATAAATCTCAGCTGGAAAAAAAAATAAAGCCACATGCCATTTCCAAATGAATTCTAACCTAGTCTCCCCCACAACAAGAAGATATTTCTGAAGAGGGTAACTTCCCTAGGGGGAAACTCCCCAAAGAACTCTCTGTCTATTCAAATGTGCATTAGATAGAAATTCCTATTTTTATCAAGATTGTCAGGGAGCAGATTAACCATGTAACAATTTATTGAATAAGAGATAATATGTCAGCCAGCAAAAGGCTGCATATCTCATGGTAATCCAAAGCCATCTTGGTTTTGCAGCAAGATTTACACTTTAGGAAATGACAGCATGTGAGTCACTTCTTTCAGTATTTTATCAGTTGAGAAACAAGGGAAATTGATGTCTCATGGGGACTTGAGGCAAATCTGTCTGTTTTACAGCACTGGAGTTTATTATTGCCAACATCCAATAAAACAACAACAACAACAAAAACCAAAACAACTAGTTAATTGATTGGGATAATGACCGAACACATATTTATGTAAACTATGTTCATTAGAGTTGAAAACACTTTTTAAGTCTCTTATGGCAGCAGGTTAATAAAAAAAAAAATTGAGGCAAAACACAATTATCCTGAACACATGTTCCCACCCCCAGGAATGATTGGGTCCAATGCCTTCAAGTTCAAATCTCTCAAGATCTTAGCCTGTCAATTAAAATTATTAAAGAGGAACTGGCTGCAGAAAGTATTTTCTGGTGCTATTTATGTCTGATAGAAAAGACATAATATTGTAGAGGGTGAAATCAGAGTTTCTGTCTTACTTTCAAAAGCTATTAACTCTCTATATTTGAGCATACGGGCCTCAATCTGCCATTCATGGGATCATAGAATCAAAGAGTTGGAGCTGAAAGAGATCTCAGATGTCATTCAGTTCAATCGCTCCATTTTACAGATAAGGAAACTGAAGATCAGGGAGAATAAATGACTTGGCCAAGGTCATACAGATGAGGCAGAAGCCAAATTTGAACTCAGATGTTTTGATTCTAGAGCTAGTGATCTATTATGCCTATTCTAAACGAGCAAAGAGATAGATAAATGAATTAATGAATAAACAAACAAACAAATGAAAAAAATAAAGTAGATCTGAGAGCTAGAAGCCTATTCCATCTTCCTCCTGGGGACAGATGAATGTCATCACATTTCACTAAATGTTTTGGAAATTTCAAAGGAGAAATGTGGAAATCAAAACACTCTGGCTCTGGGCCATATTCATTCAGCTCAATAAATAAATCAACTCTAATTCCATAAAGCTTATTTTGGCCATAGTTGGTGAATGCAACCCTGACTTAGATAGGGAGTTGTGTAATGCCTCAGGTAAGCCAAAAGAGCATGAATCCATCAATCATTACTAAATACAGAAAAAAGGGGGAATTGGCAAGACCTAAGACAAAGGGAAGGAACATGAAACCTGTGAATGAAATTTCCACATTAAAACCTCATTCCCTTGAGACAACTTGAAAAGAAGCAGACAGTTTCATAATTTTAGTAAAAATATTTATGGTACTGTGTACAGTTCAGTAAAACATTCATCCACAACTTCATTTAGAAAACTGCATTCTCCACCTCAATAGATAGGGCTGCTGCAATATGTTACATTCACTGCAAGCCTTCATTTCAGATCAATCCTGAATTCTGGTGTTCAAAGTGAAGATTCTCCTGCCATGATCCTACAAAAGAGCCCTTGGGCAGCAGCTCTACTTGTTCTTGCCTTTCTACTATACTTGAAGAAGGCAGGCCATAATTTGGCCAGTGATAGGGTTCAACACAGACACTGAGTATTCCGTGGTTATTCTAGGGAAAACCAATGGCATGGTAGAGAGAACATTGTCTTTGGAGTCAGAAAAGGCTAGGTTTGGATCCTTCTACTAGCACTTAGTGTACAACCACAGGCAAATCAATTAATCTCTCTGAAACTAAGTCATGATACAGGAAATGAGGATATTTTTATCTGCAATATTTAACTCAAGGAGTATCATAAAGGTCAAATTATATTATATATGTAAAGTGTTTTCAATATCAACAATTAATGAGAATTAACATTTTGGTGTGGTTGCTTTCAAAACTACCTGATGTCTGAAAATATTAGCATGAAGGGAATATAAACTTAGAGGTCATAAAAGAGAATTAAAGTAGTTTCCTTTAAAGTCAGATACTCCAGTTCAGTTAAGTTTTATTTTCACTACCCTCAAATTCACTTACATGTAAATATTTTGAAAACACCTATTGCCTATATCAACCAAGACCTGTTTTAATGGGTGGAACCATGACTTAAAGGAATGAGTATTTCCATAGTTTGACGGGGAGTGTTAGTCTGACCTTTGATAATCTCCTGAAGGGTAGCTGCCAGGTCTCAGATGAGGACAAAACATATCCCCTAAAGCTGACTCAGAAGAAAATCTTCCATGTCCAAAGTTCCAAACACCTCCAGTCACCAAAAGGGAAGGAGAATTCTAGCACCTGGAGCTAATCGTTACTGACTGATATTTTCTTCCAAGTCTGATGCCACCTTTGCCACCTTTATTCTTCAGAAAATAAGGCTTATTATAGAAAATATGAATCTGTGTCAGAGATTACTTCCTTTGGTTTTGTGTCCTTAAGGTCATCTTTTCCAAAAAACTGATTTTAAATAACATTTATCAAAACCAATAAAATAATATACAGTACATAGAACAGGGTATATGTGAGAGAGAGGATATTCAGAGAGTAGTGTCATGAAAACAAACAAATAAGGCCTTTAAGCTAATAATAAAAATGTATCCCTATGATTCCACCTCTGCCCAAGACATTCCAACTGGGAATAAATTTCTGCTGGCTAGGACAGAAAATTGTCAGTTAATTGCAACACAGTTAGTGCTTTTTTCTCATCCTTGGAAAAGAGGCTCTCGTGAGAGATTGGATATGAGATGGCATGAGCCAAGACACTCTTCATGATATTTGACGTTAGCTGAAGAAAATAAGAGAGCAAGAGGACAAGAGCTGGCCAGTTTGTCTGGCGTTAGAGCTGTGACTGGACTTTGCTGCTGCTGCTGCTGCTGTCTCTTCCCTGTAGCCCAAGGGAACAACTGAAGACCTTGTCTGGGGAGTACTCCAAGGAAGAACTGGGCAAAGCGGCAGTCTTTCCTCCTTAACTCCATTCCCTACTTCTTTTGTCCATGAGGATATAAGTTAAATGCAAAGTTTTCCTGTTCTTGAAAGTTTGTTCATACTTGTGTTTAATTAGTGCTAGAGGCCAATTAGATAAAGTGATCCATCATGGCTACTTCTAGTCTGTGTACTTTATTAGGGTGAAAGGGAAGCCAGAGTCAGGGGCAGTGATGGCAGGTTAGACAAGATGAGCCTCCTCTATCTGAATTGACAGGACCTTGATGGGGTCTCTGGGGCTGTACGAGAGTGAATGTTACTGATTTCAAAGTTTATATTTTATATCATCCCCCAGAGGGTTAGATTTCTATTTTCCCTTACAGAAAAAAAAATATTTACTTCAGTGTGGAGTGATCATAGCTTTATCCATTGTTATATTTCATATATGCTCAGAGAACCCTCTCTCAGGTGTAGTGACATGCATTGTGAGTGGAGAATAGGTCATGTCAGAGAAAAAGAAGCTCTGAAAAAGACTGACACTTACTTATCAGAAGTCATACCAGAGGAGAGGGATTTAGATTTTAATTGGCTGGTGAAGCAATTCAGCTGGTAAATGTTTCTACCTTTAGAAATTCTCACAAAAGTATTTGCTTGTCAATTCAGATAGAGCTAGCAGGAAATATCCCCAAAGATATGAATTAAAAACCGTACTGGAGAAAGTAACTAGAGAGAGTTATTGAAGGTAAGGCATAGGAAGATTGTACCAGTATCTAGGTAGCAGAAAATTTAAATGGCATATCACTCAGTTTAAGGTAACAACAACAAAACATGCAGACAAGAATCCAGAAAATAAAAACATATAAAAATTCTAGATTCCTTAAGTCAGCAACTGAAAGCAAAGACAGAAAAATATATTAAAGCAATACAAGGAATCAAAACAGTTCAAAGACCAAAGGAAACTATTCAACAATAACCTAAAAGTTAACTTCAGAAGCTTGTTTAGTAATACTATCAGAAACGAGACAGTAACACTGGAGAAGGAGGAGGGGGACATTTTCTGGTTTTCTCTATGGGTAGAAAAAAAACCCAATGAAAACGCATATTGGATCAAACAAGAAACAGAAAGGTTGTGCAATATTAATACCATGAACAACAAGGTATTAGTATCAAATAAGATGATTGAAACTCTAGCTTCCCTGCCAAACTATAAATCAATTAGGTCAGATAATATAACTAATCATTGATTTAAATGTTTCACAGAGCTACATCAATTACTAGCAAAGAACTTTACCAGCTACCTCTTGTTAATAAGCTTGATCTATCAGATATCTATTACCAAAAGAGAACACCCTTCCAAATGTAAGCTATTTATTTATGTGTGGATATTTTTTAAAACACCCACAACTTGTGTCTCTAATAATAATAGTTAGGTTATATAATAATATAATAAAATATACTACATATAGATAGATATATTGTACATATATTACTGATACAAGCTGTGATTATGTATATATGAATATATAAACATGCTCAGGGACTCAGTGTGACACTCATGCCTTTTTATGTACTACAAATACATTTATATGTACACACACACACTACATATATATATGTATGTATATATGTATGTATATATGTATATATGTATATATATGCATATGTATATGTATATATACACATACACACATATATATATGGAGAGAAACAGAGAGAGAGACTATTTTATATTAAGAATGCTAGGGTATTTGCTGACCACATGGAAAACTGCTCTATATTTAAAACATATGACTAATATAATAATGCTAAAACAGCTGATACGAAATGTGGCATTTTTACAATTTAATCTTATTATAGTTTTGTCTAGCCTTAGATTAGACATCTCTCCTAAAAAGAACTAAACTTGGCTTTCAAATTAAAAAGGTACTTGAACTAAAACATCCTATTAACCCATTGATATATACAGATGACATCAAACTGTAACTCTACTGAAAATCATATTAAATAGCTCCTTTATATAATGAATTTTCTCCAATGAAAAGAAAATATAATTTAGACTCACAAAGTATAAAATTCTTAACACATGTCATAGGAAGATAGAGACTAAAGACTATGAGTTTGAATCTGGAGTTCCTTGATCCAGTGGAAGAACATGATATCTCCCAATATCTTGGTATTCTCCAGGCAAGACACAGCAAACATATAGATATCAATGAGAAGAATGAACTCAACACATGGAGACTTAAGAACATTCTGAAATAAAAACTGAATGTTAAGAAACTTGTTAAAATAATTAAAATCTACAGAATACCAGTTATAACGTACCTTAAAAACCTTAAGGAACCTTTGGAATGTCAAAATCAATTATTTAATATGTGGAAATTATTCTAGCAAAAATTTATACAATATTAAGAAAATATAGGACTTATTGCCCTAAAAGAGTTAAAGAAAGATTAACATTTTCTTGTCAAAAAGGAAGATTAATGGATATTCTCAGGCTATATACAAAATACAGGTTTAAAAAAAAGCTAACTTGTACTATGAGAAATGATGAGCAGGATGCTCTCAGAAAAAACCTGAGAAGACTTGCATGGGCTGATGCAACATGAAATATACTGTGTAAAGAGTAATAGCAATATTGTAAGATGATTGGCTGTGAGTGATTTAGCTATTCTCAGCAGTACAATGATCCAAGACAACTCTGAAGGACTTATGATGAAAAATGCTATCCATTTCCAGAGAAAGAACTGATGACATCTGAATACAGATTGAATCATATTTTTTTTACTTTATTTTTCTTGAGTTTTTTTGTCTATGTTTTCTTTTACAACATGATTATTATGGATACACATGACTACACATGTATAATCTATATCAAATTGCTTGCCTTCTCAATAAGGGGGTGGGGTGGGCAGGGAGGAAGGGAGAGAATTTGGAACTTAAGGTTTTGAAAACATTTTAAAAAGTTTTTACATGTAACTGGGGAAAATAAAATACTAAATTAAAAAAGAGCCTACATAAAAAATGCTTTTGAAACAAGTGGGCTTTATTTCACTGAGCGATAATCAAGGCTGACAATAGGTATAAATCATGTGATTTGTCGAATATAACTGAAACTTGTTGACCTCTGGATGGAAACTTATGAAATAGTTAACATCCAAGAATGGAATCAAAAGGCCCTCCATGCAGGTTTGCTTGTGGAAATGGAAAGGTTTATGATGTCAGTTCATCACCAAGTCATTCTCTGCTACAAGAAAGAATTGAAGGGTTATTCTTAAGGAGTCCCAATGCAGGGGTATGATGAAATTCAAATTATGAGATCCTGCCTCAGGTACCTTCCTTAAATAGAGGATCTGAAAGGAATTCTCAATGTCTTTCTTCCACCCATTTTAATCAGAAGGAGGGAGGGGTCCAAGGAACAAGGGGTACTGAAGAGGTATAAGTTTAAGAGCTGATTTGTTCTTGTAGGAAGATGAGCTACTTAAGACAATGATGAAATTTAGGTGAACAACCAATCATTCCCATTTTCCAAATTTATCATTCAGATGAGAGAATTGAGTCTATGAGAAGTGAAGAGCATTGTCCTTGATAAAGGATAGGAATCAGAGTTCAAGATCCTTGCCAATATTATCCACCTCCCCTCCCAACACTGGCCTTGTTTTCAGCCCAGCCTTAGAAGCCATCATAAAAGGGTGTAAGTTTTCACCCTCACCAACTACCATCCACAAGGCTAACTAGTCAGTCTAGCTAAAGCAGAAAGGTACCTTAGCTTGCATGTTCCAGGAAAGAAACCACCACCGCTTCTTCTTAGTCCCCAATGGAGATAGGCAAGGGCCCTAAACCCAAAAGCCTTAGGAATAGCAGCATTTTCCCCTCCCCAGACAACTGACCCTGATTCCAGCTCACTCATCTCTTTCTTAGCCATCACAGAGGAAATCAACCCTTATGGAGATGCAACCTGGAAAATGCTTCTGCAAGTGATGAAGTCTCTGTCTTTTGAGAAAGCACAACTATTGAAGAACCATTTTTTAAGAAAGCTGTCACCATCAAAGTCCTTGCCACAGTCAAATGATTCAGCATCAGAAATGGATATGATTTTTTCAGTGGAAATAACACTTAAAAAGAGGTATTATCACTGGATTTGATGCTGCTCCAAAGGACCAACTGACTTACATCTGAAACCTCCCAACACTCAAGTAATTTCTCAGAATCTTTATCTTAACACCCACATACACTTATAAATCAGGACCCTCAGAGTAAAATTAGCTACTGCTCCTCCTCTAGGAGTAACCCTGAGAGGGCAAAAGAGCTCTTCTCTTGTATATCAGATTGAGCTCCCCAATCTGATGTGTTCTCCATAAATATCATTCCCTAGTCATAGTTGGTATCTTGCTTATATCACTGATACCCTGCAGTGATTATTGTTCTGATATAATTTAACAAATTTACATTATTTAGCTTTTTACAAGGGAAAATTGCTGAGATTGTATAACATGAACAGAAGCATAAACATTTCCTCAAGAGAACTGGGGACACATTTTCCCCTATACCACCTCTGTCTATAAGAAGAGTGGGTTCAACATTAAAGCAATTCCTAAAAAGCATTCAACATACTATGTTCTCTTCTGAATGCAACATGGCTGATGACTGAGTTGTTGTTGTTTCCTCTGGTCAACCTTTGATATATTGCTATACGGGGTCAAACAGGTCACTAGGGTCTTTGATCTTCACTGGGAGTAGTTGTTCATAAAATCTGGAACAGACTCCAGCTCCCAGACTCCTCTGTTGGTTCACTGTTTTGACCTTTTGAAGCTCACAAAATCATAGCTCAGTGCAGCACTTCTTCACTCAAGTGCAGGAAAAAAGCAAGTGCAAAAAAGCAAAAACAGAAACAAACAAACAGAACAACAAAGAATATAGGATGGCATTCATGGGCAATATGTTGTCCAAAAGAGGGAGATTCAGCTCCATGACCTCTTTTATGACCCAGAGACTCACCTCATGTTTTCCCTTAATCTAAGGAAACAGAAAGCACAGACAGAATAGGTAGTGTTTTTTGTTAGTTTTCTGTTTCAGATCAGCAGGCAATAGGAAGGCTCTTCTTCTTGAAGTAAATGGACTGGAAACAACACCCATGCATATTCAAGTCCATGCAGAGAAGGCATTAAGCAGAGTACATTAAGCATTCTACCAAGGACTAGGCTGTCATTGGCCAATGTTGGTCCCCAGTTATGCTGCTAAAGGTATTATCTCCTTCTAGTAAAATGTGAGCTACTAGAGAGCAGAGATTGTCTTACTTTACTATTTGTATTCAGAGGATTTGGCATGGTACTTTGTTCACAGCAAGCACTTAATAAATGCTTTTTTCATTCATTCATTCATTCATTCATTCATTCATTCATCCATACATCCATTCATTTATTCATGTCTTTTTTACTCTGTTGTAGCTAAGTTTTCCCTATTTTCTCCTATAATAAGTATGCTATCTGGAAACATATGAACACAAATAGGTACCAGATTTTGAGTTTGGTCTAAACTTCTGGACCCACAGTGGGTTGCTCCAGTCATATATCTCTTTCTCTCAGACAAATATTTTTCCATCCTGTGGATATATCCCATGGTGTAAGAACTGGTATTTACTCACTTAAAACTGAATAATTAAAAGCAGAGTATAAGATGACGGACCTGGTTTCTGCCTCTGAAAAACCTGACACTTTAAAAAATATATATTATAATTAAATTCCAAAAATTTTTTTGAACTTGGAGAAATCACCAGTTTCTGAGGATAAATTGTATTTTAATTAATTTAATAACATATTTATATAGTAATTTATTGTTTATAAATTGCTTCCTCACAACCACTTTGCAAAGATAGTAGATAGTACAAGGATTTAAATTGCCATAATACAAATAAGGAAATTGAAGCTCAGAGAGGTTAAAAAAACTTGTCTAAGTTGATAAGTTGATCCAGGGTTCAAATACTAGACTTCTGACTCCAAATCTAAATATTTTCTCATGCAAAAGCTCTTTGAGGTCAGGAATTGTTTCACTTCATTTTGAAATGGAATCGCTACTCCATAGGACAGTGCTTGAACATAGTAGCCATTTAATAAGTGTTTATTAAATTGGATACACTATAGTATTGAATATACTGTATCAAAGTCCCTCCCTTTTGCCACTCCTTGCCCCATCCCTCCTCATTCCTTTACTGAGGACAAGAAGAATTATTTGAAATTCCTAGGATGTTAATTATTTATAATAATAATATCATATCTTTATCATCATCATCATCGTTATCCCATTGTTGTAGCAATGAATTTGGTGCTTATCATTCAAGGCCGGCAAAGCTGAATATAAAGAGGCATCATTGCTAATAACAAATGGCTTGCCACAAGTTGATTTTGATTGTGTAGAAGAAGGTGATATAAAGATTTGATTTTTTTTTAAAATCATAGTTCTTAAACTTCTAGGGCTATGTGATCTTAGACCACATAAAATGCTTTGTAAGTGACACAGTGTAATATAAAATTCTTTTTTTAAAATAGAACAGATATAACTTTATGGAGGACATTTAGTACTTTCTAGAGGTCATATCATCCTTTGGTCAGGCATGTTTTATGTGTTTGATATATTAGCTTGAGACCTGGACTCCCAGTTCTGGAAAAGAATCATGGACACATAAAATATTAGAGCTGAAATTATTCATGGAGTCAACTTCTCATTTTACAGTTAGTGAAACCTGTGGTCATACTGACTAAATTAATTTATAAGTTTAACACAATACCAATCAAATTACCCAGGGGATACTTCATATACCTAAACGAAATAATAACAAAATTTACCTGAAGGAGCAAATGATCTTGAATCTCGAAGGAAATAAGTTTTAAAGGCAAGAATGAAGGAGCAATTACATTTCCACATCTCAGATTAGCAGCAATCTTTAAAACTACTATATTTACTATCAGCTAAAAGTAGAGATATAGATCAGTGATACAGACTGATATAGATAATGAAATATCAGAAGAAAATGAATTCAATAACCTAGTGTGGGTAACCAGAGAATATAAATTATATAGGAAACAACTTTCATTTTGACAAGGATTGCTGAAAGAAATGGAAAGCTTACTTAAAGCACAATTAAGTCCAAAATGGAAATGTGAACACTATTGAGTATATCTTTCCTCCACCTGAATTTAATCACTAACATTCAAGTAAGCAGAATTAGTATAGATTCAGACGAATAAATAGATTTTAATACATTGCCACACATACACATATATTGAGGAATACTCAGAACAGTCACTTTTATAGAAATTGTTACATTTTGTAACTGCAAGGGGGTGGAGAGCAGGCAGGAGCATCATACATGCTTCTTCCTTGTTCTAGTGCTTCATTAAAAAATAGATATATCAAAAATTATCTAGAACAGATAACAGAGAAATAAATCTCCATCTTTCAGTGAAAGAGAAGGGTAGGTTCTAAGACAGTCTTACCAACAATTACATTGCTACATTTCTCATGATAACTGGCTAGCTCTGGGATTCCGTCTGCTTTTATTAGGATTTATGCTTATCGTTGGGGGAGTGGCTATGCCTGACTGTGATCAACTCCATCCGTAACGGCAAAATTTAGCAGAGAGATGCCAGCTGGGTCATGCCTTTACTCTTCCCCACATTTCAACAAGATCAGATTATCTTATTCTCCCTGAGTATGACTTGCTTAGACTTAATTCTACCTCTCTATTACTCACAAATGTTTTTCAAAGTTATGGTCCTTTTCAAGGTTTGGTTCCAGTAAACTCTTGGTATTTTGCCATAAGGTAAATTTGAATGCTCTTCAGAACTTAAAGCATCAAAAAATGAAGAGGGACCATCCTATCTTATTGTGAGCAGATGCTTAAACTACTCAGTTGCATACCAACCACTGGTTTCTTATATAACCTCTTTGCTTCACTTTGACATTTTTTTCTTTTTCTGTATCACTATCACTACTACCTGCTTTGTCACAATGTCCACATCTCCCAAACTCTCTAAATAACCAACAGCTATAACCAAACAAAACAAATTTGCATTATGTTCTTCATGTCTAAAAATGTCTAAAAGAAAGTCTTTTCATTAATTTCATTTGCCCCGTTTCTCCAGGAAAAATAAAATGGATGGGGGAAAGGGAAAAGAAAGAAGATGGAAGGATAGAGATATTTTTTAAAAAGAAAATGTCCTACCTCAGATGGCCATTATAAGGGTAAGATGAACAAAACAACATAAAAACAAACATTATTCAATATATATAGTCATATCTTTGGGCTTGATCAAAGAGTCATTTGCATTTGGGAAAACAAATAATCAGCATTCCCCGTTAGCAAAAGGTCAACAAGGTTACCTAGGAAATTTCATCATTCTCACATTTTCATTTTCCTATGTAAAGAAATTTTCTTGACTTTAGGATTCATATTTATATTACTAAAGAGGAAAGTATCTACTCTGCAGCAAAAGAGTTTTGTTGGTCATTCTAAAATTGCCTTTTTTCTTCCTCGACTCCTCATCCCTCTTTGGGAATATTTGTCTTTTACAATTTACAAGGTAGATTCTTATCCCTGGAGGAAAGAAAGGGGAACAAATTAATCCCAAAGGGATCATACTGGTTGTTTCTGGTTTCCTTAAGGTTGATATTCCTCTTCTTCCTTATATACAAAGCTGTAAGAGATAGCATAAAGACAAAAATCATTACAGAATGAACATTTATTGAGTAATCAGAGACACAAATACATTATGCTCTCTTTTCTTTTATCATATGAGATGCTTGTAAAATTAATTGATCAAATGAGTTAATATTTGTAAAACAGCACAGTGTCTAACATATAATAGGTACTCAATATGTTTGTCTCCTTACTCCATCCTCTTCATGCTATGATTATTATTTTTGTTATCTTGATTGTCTCATCTTCTCCAATTAGAAAAGGTCTTGGAGCAAATCAACATCTTATTATTATTTTATACTTAATATTCTGCAGATCACTTCATCAGTGTTTAAGTTGTCTTTTGGCCATTAAATAAAAATATGGGGATATAAGACTATATTTTATAAATTTACTAAAAATATCTTAGGGACAACTACAGTGGTAGCCAAAATTACAGTATGATACAACTTCATCTTATTTTCATATGGTTTTGATTTCTTCTACTGAATCTCTATATTTTAGAAGCTGTTCAATTCATTCAGTTTGGAGATTTTGAATATTTGTTATAGAACATTGATTAAGAATGGTGTTATTCAGAAGCAGAACCAAGATGATGGAAAAAAGGCAGGGACCTACCTGAGCTCTCCCAAATTCCCCTCCAAACAACTTTAAAATAACACCTCAAAATGAATTCTGGAGCAGCAGAACTCACAAAAGAATGGAGTGAAAAAAAACATTTTCTAGCACAAGACAACTTAGAAGGTCAGCAAGAAAGGTCTGTCCCTCCAGAGTGAGAGTGGAGCAGAGTCCAGTATAGACTGGCAAGGTAGCAGAAGATATTGGGAAGAACTGAATAAAGAGCAGTGGTTTCTGGAGTTCTAAGCTCACAGATGGTAAGAGGGTAGGCCAACTGGTCAGAAGGAGATTACACTGTTCCCTTGGTGGCACTGGATGCAAGACTCCGTTGCATTTCCCATACTCAAATCTAGATCACAGTCCCAGGGTGAGGAGAAGCACTAGCACACCAGAGACTGCAACCTTAATGGAGCAGGAACCCTCATCATATTTGCAGGGTAGAAAAAAAGTACTTGGAGTTTCTCACAGACTAGAGTACAGACCAGGAGAGTAGTAAACAAATCACTCTGTAGATTATATCACCTTGGAAGAACTAAAAACTTACAGACTCCCAGAACTAATGCTGAAAACAACTGCACAGAAAATCTGAAGCTTGGAACAGTGCCACTTTCACCCTGGGACCAGAGCCCCACTCTAATATAAAATTAAAAATCAAGAAATGGTTTGGAAAATGAGCAAACAACAAAAAAATAAAAGAACTTGATCAGAGAAAGTTACTATGATGACAGAGAAAATCAAAACACAAACTCAGAAGACAAGGAAGTCAAAACTACTTCATCCAAAGCCTCAACATAAAATGTGAATTGGTTTCAGGCAAAAAACAAAAAACCTAGAAGAGCTCAAAAAGTATTTTAAAAATCAAACGAAAGAGGTAGAGGAAAATTTGTAAAAAAATGGAAGTGATGAGAGAAAATGGGGGATCAAAGAGTCAACAACTTAGTGAAAGGAGGAACAAAAAATACTAATGAAAATAATACCTTATAAAACAACATGGATCAAACAGAAAAGAGGCACAAAAATCCACTGAAGAGAGCAACTCCTTAAAAAGCAGAATTGGCCAAATGGAAAAGGAGATACAAAAGCTCACTGAAGAAAACAATTCCTTAAAAATTAGAATTGGGCATCTGGAAGCTAATGACCACATGAGACATCAAGAAACAATAAAACAAAATAAAAAGAATAAAAACAAATAGAAGAAAATATGGAACATCTCATTGGGAAAACGCAACTGATCTAGAAAAAAGATCAAGGACAGGCAATTTAAAAATTAATGGGCTACATGAAAGCCATGTTCACAAAAAAGAGAGGTTCTTAGACAGTACATTTCAAGAAATCAGGGAAAGCCACCCTGATTCCCTAGAACCAGAGGGTAAAATAGAACTTAAAGAATCTACCAATCATCTCCTGGAAGAGATCCCAAAATGAATATTCCTAAGAATATTATAGCCAAATTCCCTAGCTCCACATCAAGGAGAAAATATTGCAAGCAGCCAGAAAGAATTCAAATATTATGAAGCCACAGCTGAGATAACAAAGTATTTAGTAGCTTTATACGTTAAATGACCAGAGGGCTTGGGATATGATATTCTTGAAGGCAAAGGAGCTAGGATTACAACCAAGAATTACCTACCCAGCAAAAGTGAGTATAGTGCTTTGGGGTGAAAATGGGCATTTAATGAAATAGAGGACTTTCAAACTTTTTTGATGAAAAGGCCAGAGATGAATTGAAAATTTGACTTTCAAATACAAGATTCAAGAGAAACATAAAAAGGTACCATTTGCATTGCAAATGGGAAGATCATACTTATAACTCCTAAGAACTTTATCATTATTAGGACAATCAGAAGGAATATACATAGACAAAGGTCACAAGTATGAGTTGAATATGATGAGATGATATATAAAAAAATTAAGGGATGAAAAAAAGTGGACCGGGTAAAGGAGAAAGGGAGAAGAATGGGATACATTATCTCATGCAAAAAAAAGATACAGAAAAGATTTCACAGTGGAGGGGGAAATGAGGGAGATGGGGGGGAAGAAGCACTTGAACTTACTCTCATTCAAATTGGCTTAAAGAGGAAATAACATGCAAATTCATTTTGGTATAGAAATCTGTTTTGCCCTACAGTAAAGTAGGGAGGTAAATTGGGGAGAGCAGTTGCCAGAAGCAAAACATTTTTGAGGATGAACAGGGTGAAAGGAAAAAGAGAGTAAGATAAATGGGGGAGGATAGGATGGAGAAAAATACAGTCATCATAACTGTAAAAAAAAATTACCAAGGCCTCATTTCTCCAATATATAGAGAACTGAGTAAACTGTATAAGAATACAAGTCAGTCCCCAAATGATAAGTAGTCATAGGATATGAACATCTTCAGTCAAAGTAATCAAAGTTATCTATAGTCCTATGAAAAATGCTTTGAATCACTGTTGATTAGATAAATGCAAATTAAAACAACCCTGAGGTACCACCCCATACCTATCATATTGGTTAATATGACAGAAAAGGAAAATGGCAAATGTTGGAATGGATGTGGGGAAGTTGAGACACTAATGCACCATTGGTGGAGTTGTGAATTGATTCAGCCATTCTGAAGAGCAATTTGGAACTATGCCCAAAGGGTTGTAAAACTGTACATACCCTTTGACCTAATAATATCACTACTAGGTCGATATCCCAAAGAAATAAAAAATAAATAAATAAAAGGACCTATACACACAATAATATTTATAGCAACTCTTTTTGTGGTGACAAAGAATTAGAAATTGAGGGGATGCTCACCAATTGGGGAATGGCTGAACAAGTGATATATGACTATAGTGGAATATTATTGTGCCAAAAGAAATGGTGAGCAGGATACTCTCAGCAAACCTGAAAAGACTTAAATGAACTAATGCAAAGTGAAATGAGTAGAACCAGGAAAACATTGCTCACAGTAACAATATTTTACAATGATCTATTGTGAATGACTTAGCTATACTCAGGAATACAATGAACCAAGACAATTCTGAAGGATTACAATGAAAAACGCTATCTATTTCTAAAGAAAGAACTGATGGCCTCGCTACAGATTCAAGTGCTCTTTTTTAAACTCCCTTTATTGTTTCTAGTTTTTTTGTCTGTTTTCTTTCACAACACAACTAATATGGAAATACATTTTGCATGACTGCGCTTGTATAAACTACATCAAATTGCTTGCTTTCTCAATGAGTGGGGGTGGTGAAGGGAGTGAGAGAATTTCTAATTCAAAATTTAAAAAAAGAATGTTAAATTTTTTTCCCATGTAATTAAGAAATATATATATATATATATATATATATGTATATATATACATATATGCACATATATACACACATATATGCATATATATACATATACATTTTATATATGTGTGTGTGTATGTGTGTGTGTGTGTGTGTGTGTGTGTATATGCACACACACAAAACCAAAAATGGTGCTATTCACTTTTCAGGAAGCAATGTTATGTCCAGGAAACCACGGTCAACAATTTATCTATAATAATACTCCAATTCCAGAAAAAAAAAAAAAGTAAATGTTGAATTCTCCAGAAAGTGTGAGGTTTGTATTTGTAAAATGGAAGTATATTGTCTGATAGATTATGTAGGATCATCAAGTTCTCATTTCTAATTCTGAACACTTAACCATATTTTTGTAGATACTTTTTAGACACTACTTTTTTTGCAAACTGTAAGAAAATATTACAGTTTCCACACTTTCTGTCCATACTCTTCTTCAATAAAGAATTTATTATTATAATTCATCTAATCCTCATATTTTGTTATTATTATTACTATTGTACTTTTCTTCTCTTGTTTTTTCAATGGAGGTCAAATAAAAATTGTACTGGGGCAATTTACTATCATGAGTTTTTTAATGTTTAATTTTCTACAGACTGTTATACATATAGTTAAAATGACTTTTTTAGTTGAATATATGTATCATGTTTTAAACTCATCTTATGAAGTATCACTTAAATCATCAATGATATTACTTCAGTAGCAGACAGGATTCAGACTTGATATTTACCTCATCCCTGTTGGGATGGTAGGATCAGTTTGAGATCCCCAATATCACTTTGGAGGTTATCAGAATAGCAGAAGGAAAAAGAACCAACTACTCATTAGTGATCCTGCAAAAAAAAAAATAAAGACAGACTCACTGAGACCATAACCAATAGGAAACAAAGAAAGAAGCTGTGATTGAGGTAAGAGATAGAGTCTACTGTTACCACTAAGTCATACGGGCAGTGGCAACTTCATCCAGAATACAGAGGGCATGGGACCAGTAAGGTTTACCCAACCTATCCAAGAATGTTGGAGAAGTCTGACCTTTGCAGACAAGTCTCAGTAAAAGGATTGAAGATGAAAATATAAATATTCAAAAGAAAATACAAAATAATAAAGGTCCAAAGAAGTAAACCAAGAAGAAGGTAACTTCATAATAATTCTAAAGAGAACCACAGAGATGGGAAAATGGCTTATCCTAAAGAGCTATAAGAGTAGCAGGGATAAATGAAATAATGTATTAAAGAGTAAAACGATAAATTAAATTAAGGCACCAGGGAGAAAAAAAAATGGAAAGGAGAATAAATGACTTAGTAATCTTGCTCAAAAAATGCTTTCTCTGAAAAACAGATTGGAAGAAGAAGAAACAAATGGGGGAAAAAAAACAACAATGATTCCATGAAATATGACCAAAAGAAAGATAAGGGAAGGGAAAATGAGGGAAGGGAAGTGAGGGAACAACATAAATGACACAATTTTTAAACTACATAGAAGAAAACAAAAACAGGTTCAGAGACAGCCATAGATAAACAAAACAGCTTTGGAATTAACATTCTGTATTTATTATTCACTTAAAAATAGCTATACATAATAGAGATTCAAGGTTTCATGTACAATCTTATATTTTTGTTCTTTGTGTAGAGTAAGGTTCATGTTTGTTTATTTTTGTCGAGTTCAGATTAATAAAAGATATAATTAAAATCCCCCCCAAAAAAGTTGCATCATGTTCATATTGGAGAATGAAATATACTTTATTACAATACATTTTGTTAATACTGCATTACCATTTTGAAATATTTGAATCAATAATTATGGATATTAGCCAGATATGGCACTTTGGGGTTTTACAAAGAAACTAGAATTTGTTACTTACTTGCTTCTCCTGACATAATTGGTCTATAAATTATATTAATAATATGAAGGCTTTCTGTTTCACTTTTCATGCAACCTTTGCTTTTCTTCTATTTAAATTATTTCAGCCAGAAATTTTCCACATCCTCCTCCTTTGGGGACCATCTCTTTCTTTAATTTATTTGCTTCCCCTGACTCCATGTTACACTTTTTGATTGATATTGAATTATTGATTTTCTTCTTTGCAATACTTTGACTTTTTCCATCATTTTAAATTTTTTCTTGTCACTTTCATTTATTAAGGGTCTCAAGAATTTCTCAAATATTTTTGTTTTCTATATTCTGCATCATTCTCCTTTCCTTTTTTCTTCTTCTTTTTTGTTATTCTTTCTCTCTTTCTCTTTCTTCCTCTCTTTCCTTAACTTGGCTGGACTCTGTGTGTGTGTGTGTGTGTGTGTGTCTATGTGTGGTGTCTTTGAATGTCTTCACACAAGTCTTCAACAGTTTGATCAAGTTTTTGCCATGATAGTATTTGATGCTTATCTTTGGCAGTATTTCTAGATAGTCCCAATTTTTCTACTGTGGTTCTTTCCATGGCAGCAGACACCACACGCACACACACACACACACATACACACACACACACAATTGTGAGCAGGTCCTGTGATATGTTTGAACTCTTTCCCAAGTATTATAGGAGAATCTGTCCATTTGTGATAATTATTAAAGATATCAGCTTTTAAAAATTATTTTATTTTGGTATGTTTGGTCTGCTAGTTGGATTCATGCTCACAAGCTCAAAAGGAACTTTTAAAAATTCCATTTTAAATATGTCCATCTTATCTCCCAAGTGATTTGAGAAATCATGATGATTATGATGATATTTCGTTATTAGGTAGCACCCCTGAAATTTTCTAAAGAGTGCATTTTAAATGGCTTCAGGTTACTGAAGCATTTCATTCTTCAAATGTAAGAAACTCATCAACATCTGCTCTTATTTCCATCTAATCTGATTTTAGGAATAAAATTATTTCTTACAATTGCTTTTGATTAATCTACAATTTATTGTGGTTTAACTTTGAGCTGAGGTTATCATTGACAAAAAAAAAAGAATATGAAGTTATTAGAGGGAACTTTAATGCCAGAAGTCTTTACATTCAGGTTCATTCTTTACTTTGCCTCAACACAGCAAAGATATGAAAGAAGGACATAGTGGCACTTAGCTTCTCTGAACACAACCTCTCTCATTCACATTTGGAAATGTGTCAACATGAGTAGCAGGTTGTCTTTGACTAGGTTACTGTTATGGTTATCATCATCATCATCATCATCACCATCACCAGCAATAATAGTAATAGTAGTAGCAGCAGCAGTAGTAATGGTGGTGATGATAGGAACAGGATGTGTGATTTCATTTGTCTAATGAAATTTCTGCCAAAACAGTTTAGTATCTTCTTGGATAGTTACGGTGTTGAGAGTTGCCCAGAGAAATGAGAAGTAAAGTGACTTGGCCAGAGTCACATAACTGTTATGTGTTAAATGTGAAACTAGAACCCAGGTTTTCCTGGATAAAAGAATATCTGTCCACTATACCATACATTCTTCTTCCTCTTCCTTACTTCTTCTTTTTCTTCTTATTCCTCTTCTTCTTCTTCCTTTTCCTCCTTCTCCTCCTCTTCCTTGCTTTTTCATCCTCCTCCTCCTTTTCTTTTTCTTCTTTTTCCAGAATCATTAACATTATAATTATTAACATGACCTTCAGTTTTGTCTCAGTGTCCAATGCTATAGTCCCATGTTACTGGCATATTTTTAGATTATGTCTTAGTTTGGAATGTTTTGAATATTTCATTTATCACACACTTCTAATAACAGTGGCAGGAGGTAAATTGACCTTTGCAAACTGAGAACTCATGTGAATTCATGCTGAAATGTTCTGATAAAGAGGCTCTTAAGGTTGTCATCCCTATATTAAGCATTCATTTCACATGTTGATAGAAGTGACATAATGAAGTAATTGTACTAATTTTTAAACCAGCTAAGTTGGCTTGAGAAACAGAATGGTATAATTGATAAAAACCCACCTTGAAGTCAGAAGGACCTAGTTTCAATTCCCTATGCTGACTTATACTAGCTATTTGACCCTGGGCAAGTTATTTAACCTCTCAGTCATCTGAACAACTCTCTAAGACAATATGTTGATGACTTGCATTAGTACAGGGAACTTCCTCACCTGAGAATTCCCTAAAGCAATGAAATCACAAATTCAGGTCTTATACCTAATCTTCTAAACTTGTTTAGGTATCTCATAGATTACAAGACCTATGAATTCCCTATTGAAGACTTAAATATTTGGTTTGTGAATGAAGACCTATCAAGAGACAAAGGATTGAAGAAAACCTGAAAATAATCTGATCCAGTTTCCTGTCGAAACCTTTGAGGACAGTAATTTTTGCTTTTTTGATTATTTTGTGTATGTTAGCAACAACAACCCAAGCATCTTTTTTTCTCAACATTTTTTTTAGCATTAAAATCTAGATTTTATGGATACTTCTTGAGGTCTGATAAATTTGGTGCCATTTATATGTTTAATTGTTCTCTAGTTTTTTTTTTTTCTCACATATCTTTCTTTAAGATTGTAAAGCCCTTGTGGGCAGTCACCATGGCTTATATTAGTCTGTTAATAAGTTTTTTGTTAAATAGCTATTATGTACCAGGTACTGTGCTAAGGTCTAGGGATACAAAAAGATGCAAAAGACAGTCTCTTCCCTAAAGACTCTCATGATCAAATGGGGGAGGGAGAAAGAAGAGAAATATAAACAAGCTATATACAGGATAAATAAAAAGGTAATGAACTAGGCTTAAGGAGAGTTAGGAAGAGATTTCATGTAGAAGGTGGGATTTTAGTTGGGATTTGAGGGAAAACTAGGGAACCTAATAGGCAGAAATGAAGAGAAAATGCTTTCTCCAGGGATAGTCAGAGAAAATACTCAGGGCTAAGAGATGGAATGTTTTATTTATGGAAGAGCAAGAAGGCCATTGTCACTGGAGTGAGGTAGCACAGTGGATAGAATGTCAGGTTTAGAGTCAGGAAGATTCATCTTCCTGAGTTCAAATCTGGTCTGAGACACTTACTAGACATCATTTAACTCTACCTCAGTTTCCTCATCTGTAAAAAATGAGCTGGAGAAGGAAATGGCAAAACACTCCATCTACACTACTTCTTTTGGTTATCTTATCAATTTCTATGGATTTAATTACCATGTTTATGTTGATGATTCTCAAATCTACTTTTTTCTGTCCCAGTCTCTCAGGGGACCTCCAATCTCATGTCTCCAATTGCCTTTCTGACATCTCAAACCGGATGTCCAGTAGACATCTGAAACTTAATGTATCCCAAATAGAACTAAACATCTTTCTCATTAAACCTTCCCTCTCTTACCTTCCCTATTACTGTAGGGGCAACACCATCCTTCCACTCCTTCAAGCTCACAATTTAGGAGTCATTCTGGATCACTATGTCTTACCACCCCCCACTCCATATCCAAGCTATTGCCAAAAACCTGCTGATTTCACCTTTGAAACATCACTTGAATACACCCCTTTATCTACCCTGATACTGCCACCACTCTAGTGCAGTTCCTCATCACCTCATACCTGGATGATTGCAATAGTCTGCTAGTGCATGTGCTTGCCTCAAATCTCTCCATTCAGACATTAAAATGATTTTCCTAAAACATAAAATGCCAGTGGCTTCTTATTGCCTCCAAAAGCAAATATGAAATTCTCTTTTTGGCATTCAAAGTCCTTCATGATTATCTTTCTAGTCTATTCTAGTCCAATCTATTCTAGTCTGGTTCTCTCATATCTTTCTAGCTTCCTTATACCTTACTGTCTAACATATGTCTTTCAATCCAGTGACACTGGCCTCTTGGCTGTTCCATAAACAAGACACTCCATCTCTTGTCTCCTTGGCTGTCTCCCATGCCTAGAATGCTCTCCCTCCTACACTCTGACTACTGACCTCCCTGGCTTCCTTTAAGTGCCAACTAAAATCTCACCTCCTACAGGAAACCTTCCCTAACCCGTCTTAATTCCAGTGCCTTCCTGCTGTTAGTTATTTCCTAGTTATCCTGTATGTAGCTTGTTTTGTGCACATTTGTTTGCATATTGTCTCCCTGTTAGATTGTGGGCTCCATGAGATCAAGGACTGTTTTTTGATTATTTTTTGCATATCCAATGCTTAGCATAGTGCCTGGCACACAGTAGGTGCTTAATAAATGTTTATTGAACTGAATTCCCTCCTTCGTAAACTCCAGTGACTTCTGATTTTCTCTAGGATAAAAAAGACACTCCTCTGTATATTTTCAGTGCCCTTCACAACCTGGCACAACTCATCTTTTCTTCCTCTGTGGACATTAACTTCCTTTTCTTCAATCTTTAATGTGGCCAAACTGACTTTCTTTCTACTCTTTCCACTAACTGTCCCTCATCCCTAGAATGCTGTGTCACCTTACCTTCACTTTACTGAGTCCCTTTATTTCTTTAAGATGTAGATCAAGCATCATCTTTTGTTGCATTTTTGACTTCTCCTAATCAATAATACCCTTTCTCACAAGGTGCCTTAGTGATAATTACATACATTGTAATGTTTATAATCATCACAACCTTGTACTTCTTATTTATTAATGTTATATTTATGCTATAAATGTTTTTATTTGCATTAGTTGATTCCCCATTAGAAGGTAAGCTCATTGTAGGTAGAAATTATTCCTTTCTTTGTATTTTTATCCTCAGTACCTCACATAGTTTCTAGCACATAGTAGGTATTTAAAGTACATACATATATACCTATAACTGATAATCTGTGATCACAATAAAATAAACATAACAAATAATATGACAAATCCATTTTCTGATTCATAAACTAAGGGCAAATAAAAGTTTTGAGGGTGTTTAAAAGACAGAAAAATGTTCTTTACTCTAGGTAAAATGCCAATATCATACCTGGAATTTGTTATAGATACATGGCTTTGATAAAGAATTAGAAGAAACCTATCTTGGAATCCCACCTCTCCCATTTGCTTATTCAGTATCTTTCCGTATGTTAGTCTGTCTCTCTTGATCTTACTTTCCTCAAATGTGAGGAACAAAGAATGATACCTGTAGCCACTCTTATGGCTGCTGTGAAGATAATGCCACATGAAGATCAGTGGAAAGTATTAGGTACATTTAGCCTGAAGCAGACTTGGGAGATGGGGAAAGTGTAGTCCTGTCTTCAAATATTTAAAAGGCTATGGTGAAAGAGGGATTATATTTATTTTGGCTCAAGGGAGATGAATGTCGAACAATAAATAGAAGCTGTAGAGGAAGATTTTTGACCTGATGCAAGGGATAACTTCTTAACCAATAAATACCTTTCTATTTCAGGGAATGGATTGTCTCAGGAAGCAATGAATTCAACCTTGCTAGAACTCTTTAGGTTAAGACTTCTCACAATGAATGGTATAGAAGAAATTCTCATTGAGGTGCTTCCTTCCAGCTCTGAAAAATTTATGAATACAATAATGCTTGCTTTGCAAATCTTAAAACTTCATGTCAATGTCAGTTATTTATTTATTTGCTTACTTATTTATTTATATCAATCTATTGTTCCCATCACATGGAGCTGTTCTATTCTAATTTCTTACTGTTATGGGTGACAGAACAGCTACATTGAAAGAGATTCAGCTACTCAAAATGTGGCATGGCAATTGGGATATACCATTTGACCTGGTCTCTATTCCATTTCATTTTTCTCATGGTTTTCTTTATCTCTCTTCTTCCCTCCTCTCCTCTCTCTTGTCTTCCCTTTCATTCCCACCTATCCTCCTTCCCTCCCCTCCTCTCTTCTCCTCTTCTCTTTTGCTCTCATTTGCTGTCTCTCTCTCCATTTAAGTATCATTGTCTTTGAAAGAAAATCCAGAATACCTGTCTTTTATTGACAGATAGTTGTCAAGAGTATAATTCTTTCCTCTTTGTTTCAACATAAAAAGAATTGGCCATGTAATCAACACTCCCCTTTTTTCTCATTCTAAACAATGCCTCTTCCCAGCACTACCTTTGTTAGAACCTTAACTTAATTTGAAATGGAAAAAATAAAGAACAGTAAAACGGATTTCACTCTGTCTCTCCTCAGCATTTTTTCTTTATCTTGGCTTTTGACATTTATGAACTAGTGGTCTGGAGGAGAGTTTATTATCTAAATTGTTCAGGACAGCTATAGGTTAATTCGCATTCTTAAAAAAGTATCAGAGATTTTCAAAATAATGTTTTCATATCTCAATAACCTCTTTCAATAGGATTCTACCCTGCATGCAGAAAACCAAAACAAATTGACATACTGTTTGACACACTGATCTCAGACATAGATCTGAGATCTTGTATCTCATCCCATAGGTATCATAGATCATTTCTATATCACAAGGAGGAAAGTGTGTTTCATCACCAGCCCCAGAGAGTGAAATACTCATAGAATATGTAATGAGGACAGTCAAAGGACTTGATCTGATCTTTTGGATTCAGACATTTCCCATGGAGCTGATTAGTTTCCTATGCTTTTAGTCTCAGAAAAGAGATAGCCTGGAGTAGTGAATAGGGAGCTGGCCCCAAAGCCAGGAAGACCTGGATTTAAACTTCTGCCTCTGAGACCCTCAGCAAGTCATTTAACCTTCCAGTGTTCTAGGCAACTGTCCGAGATCATAAGTTAAGAGGTGCCAATGTGCATTGGTGGAGGGAGTTTCCTCACCTGGAAGTTTCCTATATCAATGAAATCATAGCTCTATTCCCTTATCTTTATCACAGGCAGAGAGATATGCCAATTACCTAGGAAACAGGAAGTTTTAGCCTGGATTATTCTGAGTAGAGAAATTTCCAGATATGGGAATTTCCAGAGATGGAGCAGGGCAGGAGGGAGAGGATACCAGGCAGGAAGAAAAAGGTTGGCTAGAGCATAGACAGCTTGTTAGATGACAAAAGAGTATGCCAGGAAAAAAAAGAAAGAGATTTTTTTTTCCAGACTGTAATACAAGGTAAAAAGACAGAGAAAATCTAAATTTGCAAATGTTACAAGAAATGATGATAGCACAAGAGAAATACCTAGGAATCATTTGAAAGTGTAGAGGTATCTGTGATCATGTGGTCCTATCAATGTGAAGATTTATCCCTAACCTTGAGATCTCTGCCGAGGTTACTGTGGTGACACTAGGAGCTACAGCAATGACATGCCACCAATGCAGAGATACGCACTAGGTAAGACAGGATGCTAGCTTAATAAGACTGGGGTATCCTAGATGAGAAAGCATGGAATCTGGCCAGATGCAGCACTTTCTCAAAAAGAGGACATTGTGAAATAAAAAAAAAGAAAAACAAATAAACCGGGAGATAAGTAAATCCATTGTACTTTCATTCATTCACTGAGTAGCTACCTTTTACAAGGCCTTATGCTGAATGTCTCCTTGTAACTTCTCTTTCTATGCAAATGGCTGGAAAAAAAAAGTAAAATTGAGGAGACCTCTAAGTTGACCCCAGTCTGGAAAACTGTGGTGCGTGCATTTCAATAAACCACATCAGAAAACCATGGGCTCATGTCACTAATCTAAATCTCTGGACTGAGTCCCAAATCTTTGGGCAAAAGGCAGTTTGCCAGACTATTTGGTCAGGTACTGTAATCCAATAACTATGTTATTTTCAATTATACATTCACAAATTAAACAGAAGCTGCTGCCCACAGTGAACCTGATCTGCTCAAGGAGACATTATTAGGAAAAATTGATTAATTTTTTCCATGTTCTTATGAAAGGCAGAAGATGAATAGAGTTCAGCAAAGAAGGAAAAGAGGAAAGTATGGCCATATTGTATTGGTAAAATAGCACCATGAGAATAAAAATCACAGGCTGATGTGTGTCCATCCAACTGGGACATTTAACTTTCAATACAGCTTCCTCTCTACAAATAGACCATGATTTCCATGAAGTCAAGAACTAGGCTTTTGCGTTTTTCTGTCCCATGACCAGTGCTTTACATACAGTAAAATTCAGGTAAAATTAAGAATTTACTGAATGTGAGAGAGTTACCTTCTGATAACCATTTAACTTTTCTCAGTTGAAGGCAACATAGTATAGTAGAAAATGTCCTGGATTTGGAGCCAGAAGATTTATTTGAATTCTGATGAAACATAAGCTCCTTGAGGGCAGGGGTTGTTTATTTTTCTTTTCTTTTTTTTTTTCTTTGTCTTTGTATCTTCAGGACCTAGCCAGGTATCTTTTATGATTCAGGTACTTAGTCAGTGCTTTTAAAGGCGATTGAATTGAAATGAATTTTATTGCATTTCAGCTCTTCAACTTATCACTTTTATGACCTTGGACAAATTATGTAACAACAAGAAAAAAAATAAAAGTTACATCTATGAGGTTTTTCAAAGTACTCTTTTAAATATTGCAATCTTCACAACTATTCTATGAGATAAATAAAAGAAGTGAGAGTATCTCCATTTTATAGATGAGAAAACTGAGTATCAGAGTGGTTAGTTTATTTTCCCATAATCACAGAGCTACTAAGCCTCAAATTCAGGATAGAAGCCTCTCCTGATTCTAAGGATAGTACTCATTTTGTTATGCCATATTGTTCTTCTCAGCCTCAGTCTTTTGTAGAAGGAGGGAACCAACTGATGGGGTAAAGATTCCTTTCAGCTCTAAATCTATTAACTCTTCCTTCTCTACTAAGGATGGGGATTCTTGGCTTGTATGATAACAAAGACTGATCTCTGAAGTTGACCTTTGGATTAGCAATCCAATCAACCAAGCAATTAATCCACAAATATTCATAAGTACCTTGTAGGTGCCAGATGCTGTCCCAGGCACTGGGGATACAAATACAAAAAAGCACTTCATCATTATCATCTCCCCCATTAGCCTGTGAGCTCTTTGAAGGCAGGGATTGTTTTTGACTTTCTATCCCCAGAGCTTAGTATGGTACCTGGCACAGAATAGGTACTTCCTAAAAGCTTATTGACTTGCCTTGCCTTCCAGGAACTTACGTTCTGTGGCTATAAAACATGTTCTCAGATAACTAAATACAGGGTATATACAAATTTAACACAAAGGGATGTAGGGCAGTAACAACTGGGGAAATTTGGAAAGGCCTTTCAGTAAAGGTAGCACTTGCGCTAAATCTTAAATGAAGGTAAGGAGTCTGAGAGTTGGAGATGAGGACAACATTCTAATACTGGGGCACAACCTTTACAAAGGAACAAGGGTGAAAGATGGGATGCTATATACAGAATACTGGAAATCTTACAGTTTGGCTATAAGATAGAGAACAGTGTGCTAGAGGGAGTGTGTAATTAATCTGGAAAACTGTCTGGAGATGGATTGTGAAGGGTTTTAAATACCAGAGGATCTTGTCTTTTATACAAGGGCCAATGGGGAATTATTGAAGCTTCTTGAGTAAGGGAGTGATGTGATCAGTGCTTTGGAAAGATCAATTTAGCAGCCATGTAGAAAATGGACTGGGGAAAGGAGAGAATGAGTTCAGGAGACCAATTAAGAGGATATTGTAATAGTCAAGGCCAGGGGTGGGGAACCTACAGCCTGGAGGCCACATGTAATTCTCTAGGTCCTTAAATGTGGCTTTTTGACTGAATCCAAGTTTTACAGAACAAATCCTTTTATTAAGGGGATTTGTTCTGTGAAGCTCAGATTCGGTCAAAGGGCCACACTTGAGGACCTAGAGAGCCACGTGTAGCCTTAAGGCCACGGATTCCCCACCCCTGGTTTAGCCCAATTGTCTCCAAAGCAGCATCATGGTCTTATGCTTGCAGGCTGAGTAGAATGAACAAGGGTGTAGAGGGTGTGATCAACTAACATGGCAATACCTTGCCTTGTATCAACACATTCACATCCACCTACACTTGTCTCCCTATACTCCTTTACTGTTCTTCTCCCTCTGCTGTGTAAGCTCCCAATCACTTCCCTTCTTAGCCAGGAGTCAGCTCCTCATGGGTCAAATATATCCACAACTGCACATGTGTCATATCACTGGGAAAACTACCCTCCTACCCCTATTTCCCACCCCATCCACTTGTAGCTGTTGGCTGGGACTTTTGTTTGGTGGACTTTGCCCTTGGAGGATAGTGGCCAGTGGGTTGGTACCACTCCTACCTTTTTATTTTATGTGGGATAGAGTGACTCACACAGGATGAATGGGCATGAAAAAATAATGATCTGAATTACAGATTTCATTATACTCTTTGTTCCCAAACCCACACTTCTCCCAAACTTCCCTATTACTCTCAGGGCACCACCATCTTTCCAGCATCCTAGGTTCTTGTGACCTCAAGGTCATCTTCGACTCCTCTCTCCATACATCTAAGCATTTGGAAAATCTTGTGGGTTCCACCTGCACGTGCCTAAGATCTCTTCCCTTCTCCCTATTCCCATGGCCACCACCCAGGTTCAGGATCTTATCATCTCTCAACCAGACAACTGCAGTAATCTCCTGATTTTTCCCTCTGCTTTAATTCTCTCCCCTCTTCAAACTTTCCACTCAAAGTATTTTTTTTCAAGTGCAGGTCTGACCATATCACTTCCCTACTCAAACTGTAGTGGTTCCCTATTGACTCTTGGATCATCGTTATTTCATCATGTTCTTGATTTTCTATTTGTGTTTAGACCTTATTATTAATATAGTAGTATACTTACATCTTATAAAGAAATAAAAATAAAATTGGGGGCACTCAAAATGTTTTACTGATTGGGTTGTACAGTCAAAAAAACTTGGAGACTAATAATCTAGGCAAGAGATGATTCAGGCCTGAACTAGGGTGGTATTAATGGGGGTAGAGAGAGATGGTGAAAAAAAAAAAAGGAGATATCAGCAAGATAGAATCACCAAGAATTGGTATGTAATCAGGGGCTGAATGAGAGCAGAGTAGAAGATGCCTCTTAGGTTACAAATTTTACTGAAAGGATAGTGGTGCCTAACAGTTAAGTTTTGAAGAGGGATGGATATTTTTAAATACATAAAACAAAATACCTGGGATTACAAAGGAAATCAATCATATTGAGATATCATGTTTGTATATGCGTACAGGGCAGCTAGGTAGTGCAGTGAATAGTGTGCTGGAACTGGAGTAAGGAAGATTCATCTTCCTGAGTTCAAACCTTGCCTCAGACACTTACTAGCTATGTGACCCTGGGCAAGTCACTTAACCCTAGTTGCTTCAGTTTTCTCCTCTGTAAAATGAGCTGGAGAAGGAAATGGCAAACCACTCCAGGATCTTTGCCTGGGGTCACATATGGGGTCACAAAGAGTCAGATACAACTGAAAACGACTGAACAACAACAGTTTATTCATATACATGCACATATATGTATATATAAAAGAGTATACATGTATATATGGTATATAAATATAGTGTGTATGTATGTATATATGTGTATGTATGTATGTATGTGTATGCATACACATATAGTGTTCTAAAATTCTTGCAGTTTTAAGACATAAAAGTATGTAGTTAGATAGACAGATAAACACACAAATATACACGTGAATACATGATGTTTCAGGCCTAAATGATCTCTATGGTCTCTTCTAGATCTAAATCTATAATCCTTTAAGATATAGAAGGGATAATGGTTTCTCATTTTGATGAAAGCAATATAAAGTTTTCAATGGGTGAGACAGACCAGTGACATAATGAATAGGATGTTGGACAGGAAAAATATAGGTTCAAATCCTACCCCTGACATTTCTTATTAGTGTGGTCATGGTTAATTAAATCTCTCACCTTCAGTTTTCTCACATGCCAAATGGGGATAAATACTTGATCTCACAACTGAGTATTCAAATTAAATAATAAATGTACCTTAATTAATTTAAAGTAATTAATTTAATTAAATAAAAGTACTTTGCAAACCTTAAAGCGCTATATAAATGTCAGTTACTATGAATGTATGAATGGAATTTGGTATTCATTTTGCTACCTGACACAGTGAGCTCATGTTTAAAAAGGAAAGAGTAAAATAAAGTGATATTAGTGAGGGTTTTATAAATATATTCTATGTTAAAAGAAACTTGTAGCCACTACTTTATTGAGAATCTGAAGGAGATATCATTTTTTTTTAAGCCTCTGATGTGGGTCTGAGCTCAGCCTGAAGTAGGATAAGCTCCTAAAGCCTTTTGAGATGTATTAATCTGTTTAATATTGAGCATGTTGACCTAGGAATAAGAGAACAGTTAATTTCTAGTTAGTTAAGCATTAATTGAGCATTTACTATGCGTAATAACCCATGCTGGGGATCAAAGAGCAAATCATACCCACTGTGACATTACAATAGCTATGATGTAGCATAGCAACAAGTGAGCTACTGTATCAGTGATATCAATGGAGCCCAGGGCCTGTCCATCACTTATCCCTGACTTTTCCCACTTGATTAGCCCACTTGCTTTTTTCATTATGCTTTGATAGCATGCTTTATGCAGTTTCTCTTGAGCTGTTCTCAGTAAGTAATGCTGCAGCCTACTCATTTCCACCATGCACCTCCCAATTGATCTTTTGGTAATCTATGATTTCAGTTTTTCTGAGTGTTTTATTCCAAGACTCAGTCATGTAGTATTGCTCAATGAATATTGTTAAGAAGTTGCTATCATCATTTAAAAATGATAAAGGAGAGAGATGACCTCAAAAGTCCTCGACAGTTCTGATGTTATAAAAGTCAGCAACAATCATGGAGATATTAAATAACTGTCCAAAGCCACACAACAAAGAAAAGGCAGTCTAGCTAGCATACAGGACTACCAATGAAATCAGGATAGCAGCTGGAGTATCTTATTTTCTGAAGCTGAAATCATGCCAAGTCAAATTCAGTAGTATGAAGGCAGAAACATTTTTTTCAGGTTTTCTCAAAAACCCTTAATTACTCAGTTTTAAATTGTCACTGTTAGAGCCATATTTGGAAACAAATTAATTAGATGCAATTACCTGTCATACTCATTATCTCATTGGCTTTACAAATCTCTTGAACTCAAAGTATGTGCTATATTTCTTACTTTACTTTTCACGGTGGGAGGATGGGAGTTACTGGGAGGGTGGGTTGGAGGCAGTAAACGTTGACTGTGTTTATTCTGTGTCCAAATTTATTCTTTTCCTCTCAAGAGTCAGAACAATCAGGTCCCAGAGATATCCTTATCGTCAGCCACATTTAACTGAAGCCTACTCTGTGTGTGTGTGTGTGTGTGTGTGTGTGTGTGTGTGTGTGTGTGTGTGTGTGTGTGTAAGGCACATGGCCTGCTATATCTCCTCCTTGACTGAGCCATGCCCCCATCCCCACCCCCATACAATCTGTGAACACTAGTTATAAAACTTTTTTTTTCCACATTTGCAATTCTTATCAGTAGCATTTTTTAAATCCAAAGTTACCCCTTTTACCTCATCCACCTTGTTGCTATCATTTGGTAGTAAGGAATGAAAGTTCATTTAAAAAAATACCTCCTACAGTATTCCAAAAGGAAGTTTAACAAGAAAATCTCATTTAATCCCTGATCAGACCTAATATTTTTGTACTTTGCATTATCTATTCCATTCCTTTTTGAAAGGAGCACAGATAATGGTTAGCCAAAGCCAATAATGACTGACACGGAGGTAACATTTTAAGATTTGCAAGACATATGTTCTATCTCATTTGAGCCTTGCAACAATTCTATGAAGAGGAGATGCTGTAGACATTGTGTAGCATAGCAGCCAGAATATGACAATGGTTTGAGGTTACCTAAAAGAGATTAAAAGAGTCTTCTAGCAAAGTTATTTAAGGCACAAAATAGTAGATATCAGATACTTGGGAGCTATTTATTTCTTCTGTCACAATGGAAGTGCCTAAAACATGGGCTCATGAACTGAAAAATTTTTAAACCTGAAATGGTAATCTATCAGAAAGGGCTCACAGGAGTCCATTAACATAAAGAGAAAACACACGAGGCAACCAAGTGATTCGTAGGATCCCATAAAACAATTCAGAAATATAACTGACACTCTATTATGTCCTCTCCTTAGGTAAAGAATCTCAGTTCACCTGTGGCATTTTGCTGAACAGGTTTCATTTTCATTTAGCCTAGACTGTTTGAACAAGGCAAAGTCACAGCCTCTTGAAGAGATGTCACAGTTTTGGGAAGTACTTCCTCTGGCTAATCTACTCCTAGTCTCCAGAACTACCCAACTCTTGAGTTTATGCAATCTCCTCCAAGGCTAGAAAAATCCATATGAAGATTCATGCTCAAACTTCTATGCTTAAGGAAAGAAATATAAAACAGGAAAAGGAGCTAGAAATTTGAGATTTAATCTCTGTCTAGGCTCACACACATATGTATATCACACACATAAATAAATATGTATATATGCATATACACACATCTACATACACATGCATACACACATCTACATATATTCATGCATTTATTTACTTATTCATTCATCAATTCATTATTTATTTGTTTGTTTATGTCTTCTTGTGTGCAGCTGCCATACTGAAGCTGTGGTTGGGGGTGGGGAAGGAGAGAAAACCCCCACTCTCTCCTTTGGTATAAGTCCAATAGAGAGCTGGTATTATCTGTGTCCCAACCAAAAGACAGACTTGAAAGAGAAGATAAAGAAAGATGGAGACTTTGTCCTCACCTTTTAAAGCTCATTGGGTGCCTGTTCCTTGGCTCCATGACCAATCCTCTGATGCAGCCTCTCATTTTTCATTACAAGCACCTCTCATTATGTATGCCCTTTAACAATGGGCTAGAACTCCCATGACACCACAAGTGATTCAAACACAGGGCCCACTGCAGAGTGAGTTCCATGAAAAGTTCCCCATACTAGCAGATTAGGAAATTCCCTTAGTTTCTCCTATTACATAGGGTTAGGGCCTGGGCCTGTGATTTCATTGGCATAAGAAATTCCCAGATGAAAACTTTCCCTTCATCAGCATAGCTTAGTTGCTCCTCTGCAATTTATAACTTTTTGCCCATGTGACTCAGAAATTAAGTGGTTTAGTCACAGTTGTAATTAATAAACATTTATTAAGAACCCACTGTATGTGTTGGGCCCTGATTTGCCCTGGGTCACAAAACTAATACATGTTAAAGTCAGGATTTGAACCCAGGTCATCCTGGTTTCCAGGTCAGCTTTCTATGCATTATACCATTCTGTACTCATTACATGTGGACCACAACTTCATTTTAGCATCTCTAATTTCAGAATTGAAGTCTTGTTATAAGAAGAAAAGAAACAATCACAGCATTAAATATAACTATGCCTTTCTTACTCTGAGTAACTCTTTCTACAAATATTCACATGAAAATGGTTTTTAATAACCAAATCTTTAATATATCTGAGAAGGTTAAAAAGTAATTACCTAGAATTTCTTCCTACATTCACACACACACACACACACACACACACACACACACACACACACACACACTATGCTTATTAGATTAGGGCGAAGCTAAGGTTGCAATTTTCCTGATGGAACATTAGTCGTTCTTTCCAGTAACAGCTGTTTGGTTAAGGATACAGCCCCACAGCATGATCAGGGAACAGAAGGGAAAAAAAGGCATTCTCGGCTTGTCACTGACGCAGAAATCTACCCTGAAATTCTAGTACTTACATATGTCGGAGACCAGTACACAGTTCTTCATTCTGAAATTATTCACATGATCTCTTGGAAGCACAGCACACACAGTCAGAGAAACCATTGAAGATAGCTTTGAAAAAGCCAAAATATTATGGAAATGACCCTGGGATCAACCTCTCACAAAACCTATCTCTGCCAAGGTAGACGTCTGAGGAAAAAAGAAAATCATTTTCAAAATCCCCACAACTCCAAATGCCAGCCTAGGGCCATCTACTCAAGGGCCAACTATTCCATCTGGCATGAGGCAGTGGTGGAAAAACACAAAGGCAATTTACCCAATTGGCCTAGGCGGAAAGTTTACTCTTCAATTATTTTTTTTTTGTGCCTGCTATTTGAAGGAGGTTCAGGCAGTACTGTACCAGGAAAGCTGGCAAAAGGTAAGGCTGAAGATTTCAAGAGGCAGCCCAGATTGAGAAATCAAACCCTCTACAAAAATCATGTTAATTATGTTAATCATGTCAATTATGCCATACACTTTCCTACTACTGCCTAACCTGCCTTGACTGGCAGCTATCATCTGAGACACTGTCATTCTGTGGAGAATTGCCTCTGGAGAGTCATCTACATATATCTCTCCAAAACCGTTCACCTCCGCAATGCTTGCAGCACTGTTAATACCTAAACAACCTGAGAGAGCATCTGACCCATCTCTCTCAGTCTGGGGATGGGTTTCATAAGACTCTTGGTATAGATGTTGAGTAATGGTGATTTTTGAGTGTCTATTACATACATAGCACTGTACTGGGTACTGATTGAAAAGATTAAAATTTTACAGTTCCTGCACTCTAGAATCTTACAATACAGCTAGGAGGTGAAGAAATAGAAGAAAACTAAGTAATAAGACAAAGTATATAATTAAATACTACAAGGTGTCATATGCATATTAATCACTATAGAAATACTTAAAAGTGGGTGACCAATGTATGCTAAGGCTTCATGTTGGAAGTAGTACTGGAAATGGACCTGGAAGGATGGGGAGAATTTATCAAGGCAGCTAAGAAGCAAGGACACTCATAAAGTAACAGGAGAAGGGAGTGGGCATGAAGTACAACCTTTTAATTTCCCAGATGGCTTGCCAATTGTCCCACATATAAAATGTGCCAGAAGTTAAGATTCTAACTCAGATCTATCCTGATTCAAATACTAGCTCTCTATCCACTATGCCATGCTGCCCCTTGTATGTGGAATAGTATAAATACAAGTAAGGATATCAAACATGGTGGCACATGCCTATAGGTCCTGTTGATAAGGAGACAGAGGTTGGATGATGTCTTAAGTGTGGAGTTCTAAGCTATAGTAGGAATAAAGCTCATACGTAGTTCACACTGATTCTGGCACCAATATGGTGAGGCCCTGAGAGCAAATGACTACCAGGCTGCCTAAGAAGGAGAAAACTAGTCCAAATCAGAAAAAAAAAAAAAAGGAAATGGGTCAAGGCTACTGTGCCAACCACTACTGAGAATGAGTGACTGATGTACTATCAATTTAGATGAGAAAGAGCGATCTAGTCTAAAAATGAAATAAAATATCAAGTGAGATCACAGGGTAGGAAAGGCTTGTTAAGGGAAAGTAAGGCAATGATTTGGACTAGAGCTGAGATTAGAGAAAGTGAGTAGTTAGTTGGTAGAAAGGTAGGTTGTGTGGGGCTGTGAATGCCAGACTGGGGAGTTTGGACTTTAGCACAGAGGCCCAGGGGAATCATTACATATTTTGTAGTATTATAGTTACAGTATGTGGGTAATCCTGTTGAATTTATGCAGAGAGTCCTTTTACGAGTGCTGAGTGTTGCAGGGCTTAAATAGAACCATAGCAGTCATTCTGAGTGCTTGTGTTTTTCTGAATCTAAAATTGTCCTCTTCTAATGATGTCGTTTTTGGCATGGTGAGTCAGGCCTTGTGCCTCCCTCAATGGCACAATAGATGTTTAAGCTTCTGACTTATGTGTCTGGTGGAGATCAGGAAGCAGTTAGCAGGGGACTGGCTCAGGCACGAGTGCCTGGCGCATGGACTCTAAGGAACTGTAACATTGTCTAACAAGAAGATGGAGAGGCAAGATTTTTCAAAGTGTACTTGAGTACTGAGGACCCCACAAACAGCTTTGAATATCTCCATGCCATCAGGGCCTTAAACTAAGGTATATTTCATATTTCTAAGGAAGTAAAGATAAACAAACAAAGGACAATTCACATCTGAGCAGAGAAGAGTGTTCATTCAGGGATGCCTCTGGAGATAAATTATATAGCTAGAAGGTAGGGGCAACACTGATGTTTCTTATATCATTCAGTAGCTATTAAACATTCATGACACTAAATTCATATACTGATTGTTTCTTCTATATGATATGACATGATAGGAAGAAAGAATAATAATGGAAAATTTTCTACCCATGTTTCAATGATTCAACAAAAACGTGAATAATCTCATTCCTCACAGAAGAAACAGAATTATTAAACATACGTGAGGCATAGTTCTCTGTACATAATAACTATTTAGGGAGTTGAATTGAATTGGTATTAGTGAGAATTGCTGAATTTCTTTTGTACTTTCATATTTTATTTTGTGTTACACTTTATTTGCATATATGCTCCATTCTTCCTATTAATAGCATGATGTATGCAAAACAGGCAGCTGAGTGGTACATCATCTAAACTGGGATAAGGAACCTGTGGCCTTGAGGTCACACCTGAACTAGACCATTGGACTGAAGTCAGGGAGACATGAACTGAAATCTTGCCTTGAATATTTACTCTCGGTCTGACCCAAGACAAGTCTTTGAACTGGAGCTTTGCTGAAACCACTTGTAACCTGTCTTGTGAGAGCCTATTTTTACATTTTCAGTGTGAGCATTTACACTTCAGAAATCAACTGTTACAAATCAGGGCTTGATTTTGTGGTGTATGTGTGTGTGTGTGTGTGTGTGTGTGTGTGTGTGTGTGTTACAACCCTAAATTTTCCATATGTCTGTGTGTGTGCTAGATGCACATATATGCAAGATATGGGTGTAAAAAGAACTCTGTAATTTTGACCCATGCACTAAGACTTTTGAGACACGCTGTGTATACAGTCAAATTTGCAACCTGGTGATATAATTACTATTAGTATCATTATCCTCTTTTATGTTTACCCAGCAGGGTTGTAGCAAGGGGCAAATTAAATAAATATCAATATCTCTTACTTCAGTGGCACACTTAGGATATCGAGGGAACTTAAGGAAGGTCTCGGACGTGTTGGGTAGACCCTATTGTAGCAAATACATGGGAGGTCATAGATAGGGTCATTTTGGACTGACAGGAATGAATGGGTGGCCACCTGCATTGCTGGAGGTAATCACATCACACCAACTGAGATCACATAGCATTTGAGTTCAATTCAACAAGCATTTCTTTAGTGTCTACTACTTAGCAGACACTGTGGTAGGTGCTGAAATCCAAAGACAAAAATTAGCTGATCTCTCAAGGTAGTTGTGAGGACAATGTGAACTAATATTTGTAAAGTGCTTTGCAAATCTTAAAATGCTATGTAAGTGCTAGCTACTGTTATTACTGGGAGGAAACAACAGGGAAACAAATAAGTGTATGCTAAATATAGAGAAAATAAATATAAAGAGATGGTGAGGGAGGGAGGGGGAAGTACTAACAAAGAAGGTTACCAGGAAAGGTCTCCAGGAAAGGAAATCACACTAGGGCTATTCTTTGAAGAAAGTCAGGAAGTCTATGAGGCAAAGAAGAGAAGGAAGTTAAGTCTATGCTCAGGGCACAGCCTGTGCAAGGTCATGGAGGTAGGAGAATATTACATATGGGGAAGAGTAAGATTAGTAGTTTGGCTGTGGTAGAACTGTGAAGAGAAATGTGTGATCTGAGAAGATAATGAAGTCAGATTGTGAAATACTAAACACCAGAAGAATTTGTATTTTATCTTGGAAGCAATAGAGAAATACCCTCCTTGTACAGGGAACATGGTCAGACTTGTGCTTTAGAAATTTTGCAAGAAGCCTTTCTCAATTCTCCATAGTCTTAGTGCCTTCTCTTTGAGACAAACCACTATCTATCTGTTTTTCATATATCTTTTTTTATAAATAGTTGTTGGCAAGTTGTCTTTCCCATTAAACTGTGTGCTCCTTGACAGCAGGGACTTTTTTTTTTACTTTTTTTTTTTGCATCCCTAGCACTTTAGTGCCTGGCAAATAGTAGATACTTAATAATTGCTGATTGACTGATTGGATCAGAGAAGGGAGAGGCTAAAGGAAGGGAAGAAAGAGGTGTGGATGACTCCAAGGTTGAAGACCTAAATGACTAGAAAAATTGTGTAGCCCTCAGAAGAAATTTGGAGGAGAAGTGGATATTGTTTCGGGGAAAAATAATAAGTTCTGTTTGGGACAGACTGAGTTCGAGATGCCTATGAGGTGGTTGGGTAACTTTCTTTCACAATAGACTCTAGGTAATGAAGGATAGGAGCTTAGGAAAGACAAGTGAGCTGCATATATACATCTAGGATGTATACATCATTTATGTAGAGATGATAATTGAACTTATTGAAGTTGATGAAGACTCTGAGAGAGACAGAGAGTAAGAGAGAGAGAGAGTCAGAGACAGAGACAGGGAGGCAGAGAGACAGAGACAGAGATGGGAGAGGAGAGGAGAGGAGAGGAGGAGGAAGGAGAAAGTATATAAACAGCAGAGAAGTTGACCCAGGTAAGATGTTTGGGTTACAGCTACGGTTAGGGAGAAGGATGGTGTTTTACAAAAGACACTGAGGAATACTGAGGTAGTAGAGCCAAGGGAAAGTTGTGTTGTGAAAACCTAAAGAGTTAGTGTACAAGAGGAAAAGACAGAAAACAGTCTCTGATATTGCAGGGGGATCAAGAAGGATGGGGAATAAGAAAAGGCTATTGCATTGACAACCAAGAATGCATTGGCAAACTTGGAGAGAATAATTTCAGATGAGTGATAAGTGATCAGATACCAAATTGTAAAGGGGTGAGAAGTGAGTGAGAAAGCATTGAATGTAGCCACCTTGTTCTAGGATTTGGACTGTGAAAGAGAGAAGAGTTATAAGAAGAGAATTTGGCAGAATGATGGGATAAAGGTAGTTTTTTTTTTTTACAATCAGACAATGAGTTGATCTATAGGAAGAAATTTAAGGATTGAGATACAAGGGATGATTGTGGTGCGATCTGAAAAAGAAGATGGAGAGCAGGACTTAGAGAGTACAGTTAGATGGATTAGGTTTTGTCATAAAAAAAAATCTCTTCAGAATCTGGAATAAAGGAAGAGGGAATGGAGAAAAGAATATGGGAGGTTTTGAAATGAAGAGTAAAGAAGAGGGAGCTTATGGTGAATAGGCTCTTCTCTTAGTAGCCATAGATTACTAGGCAGGTGATATGACTACTGTAAATCTTTATTTAATTTCCCACTCCTGAAATAAAACTCATTCCCTTCCCATTTTATTGTTGGGTAGGCCACACTGAAGCCGCTATGGTGGTTCAGGTTAAGGACTGGAATGAAATGTGACATCCATAGATAATCAAGCCATTAAAAAAAACAAGGTTTATTTAACCATAGCACGGAAAAATTATTCATCAGTAATGTACCATTGATTCAGTTTGGGAAAGCTTCGAAACACCAGTGTTAAGGGACGAATCAGTGACTCCTTCTTGCACTAGATTTTGTTCTTAAGCCATCAGAAAGCATTCTCAATGGTTGGAACCTTAGCCTGCTGGAACAATTAAGTCTCGAGGGAGGTTTAAATATTCTGTGAATGTAATAGCATATTCAGACAAATCTCATACTGGCTGCTTTGAGGGTAGATTAAAAGGTCCAGGTTCTTTCTAGGGATCTTGGTTTTGTAATGTTTCCCAGCTCAGGAAGAAACTGAACTATCTTGGACTGTGAGTAGCTGGAGGGCAGAGTTTTCCACCAGATGAATTTTTTAATTGTTATTGGAGAAACACAGGAAAGCACAGAAACAAGTGACTGAGCAGGAAATTGAGTTGCTTCAGGGAGAAAAATAGCTCCTTATGAGTTGTTTTTTGCCATTCTTTGTATCACTAATGCTTTCAGCATCAATTGGCATTACCTGGTGAGATGAGATTTTAACAAAACAGCTGAAATTCTATTACCCCTGTGGCTAAGATCTCCTACCTCCTGTTTTTCTCTCCATCCCTATATTCATGCACTACCCTCATGTGCAAGACTCTATAACCCTCATCTTCCATTTTTTATTTTCCTCAACCCTATCTCACCTATTGTCTTACTCCAGCTTCACCCACCCCTTCCATTAAGCCTTCTGGAATTCTTATTCTGTAATGAACACAATTCTCTTTTTTTCCAAAACTCTTTCTCTCCCACTCCTTCCATCCACTACTCTTCACTGAGACCTGGCTCCCCCTCAATGACACTGTATCTCTTGACTCTCTTTTCTAGAACTAGTTGTACCTTTTCTTGTAACCTTTACATATTGGTTCAGGGAAGAAGAGACAGTTAAAATATTCTTTGCTTTCACTTGTCACTTATGGATTCTCCTTTTACCTCTACTTATTCAAATTTTTCTTCTTTTGAAGGCCAATCAATAAAAAAGTTTCCACCCAATCCAAATCGTAGCAGCTTTTGTATATTGGCTGCTATGTCATTCTCTCTCTTTTTTCAAAGAGTTCAGCACCTGGATCATCATTAGGAGCAACTTCTTAACCCTTCCCCTTATAATAGAGGTTATAAGTATCTTCAGTGATGCTTTTTTCTAACCCACAAACCTTTTGATTCTTCAGCCTCCTTAAATCCCATGAATTATTCCTTAATTCCACCTAAGACACATGTTCTGCTGGTTATGGTCACATACTGCATCTCACAATTATTCCCTGTTGTTACATTTCTTTTATTAGATACTCTGGTATTATTCTTTCTAACCATAACTTCCTATATCTCACCCCTTTTAAACCTTTTCTTCACCTTCATTAAGAACTCTAATCCTTCTACCCTTTCAATATTTCCTCTGTCTGTTATGCATACTCAGGCTTTTTTCCCTCTTTTTCAAATCTTAATCCTATTATTACCTGTTGCAACTCTTCACAGGCTTACTTCTGGAGGCCCATTTTAAGTCTGCCTAATTTCTCCCCCAGCTTTTCTCCTTTTCTTCATGTGGCTGGGCAAAGTCAGCCTCTATTGCTTTTTGTGGATTGTGAGAGGGAAAAGGGAGAATGCTTGGGCAGATGGGTACTTGCTCAAGTAATCTTGGACATTTTGGACAGGCCCCAGATGAGACATGGAGCTTCCAATTTGAGATGGCCAGCAACAAATTGATAATGTGGGATTAGAACCCAGGAGAAAGAGAGAGTCTAGGTAAGTGGAACTTAAATCATCTTCATAAAGACAATAATTGACCCCATGGGAGCTGAAGACTGAGACCAAAAGGTTCACTTATGAGAAGGATTGGGGGAGAAAAGGTAAAGGAGGTTAGACTAAGAGAGAAGAGGAGAGGAGAGAAGAGAGAAGAGGAGAAGACAGGACAGGACAGGGCAGGAGAGGAGAAAAAAGATCAGAGCAGGACTATGACAGGCACGTGCTTGCAAATGTTAAAAACAGATCTCTTAAAAAAAAGTTTTCAAGGCACATTTTTAAATTTAATCTGCATTATTAAAATTGTATTGATCACTTTCTTAGGTTTAGACATTCAATAAAACATTAAACCAAGCTCTTATTTACACAGCTTTTGTAAATTCCTGAGGTGTAAGCGCTTATATTAAATAATTTAACAATTAACTCTCCCAAGTTCGAGCTGGCTTCATTATACACCAGGACACTGACATACACCCACATAAAGAAGGAAGGATATGAATGGCAATAAGCAAAGGAGGCTGAGATAAAATGGTCAGATAGGTAGGAAAAGAGCAAGGATGCAGTATCACGAAAATTCAGTAAAGAGATGGTGTTCAGAAGGTGGAAGCAGTCAACGGTGTTTAACACTTCAGAGAGGTGAAGAAAGATGAGGATTTTGGTGAAAAGGCAATTAGATTTAGCAGTTAAGAGATCATTATTGATTCTAGATAGTGTAGTTTCAGTTGAATGACATGGTTTGTAGCCATGTAGTAGCTACTACATGGCATGGCATGACATGTAGTAAAGAGCTGAGGAACGGGAAGAAAGGAAGTAGAGGCAGTTTTTTTTTTATATCCTAGGAGTTTACCAGTGAAAAGAAGAGGAGATAAAGAATAATAGCTTGTGGTGATAGCACGGCTGTATAAAGGTTTTTATTGGTTTGTGTACTTATTTTTAAATGTTGAGGAAGATCATATATGTTTGTAGGCAGCAGAGAAGGAACTAATGAATTAAGAAATATTAAAGAATATAAAGAAAACAGAGGTCACAAGCTCCAGGAGGTAATGAGAAGGGTTAGGATCAAGACTACTGATACTATTTTCTTATGAAGAAGAGTTGCATCTTCCTTAGATACTGGAACAAAAGAGGAGAGAGTTGGGAGGGTGATATTAAGTGGATATAAGATATAGACAAACTAAGTCCAAGAGGGATCTTCTTAGAGGTGGCTTCAATTTTCTCAGTACTTTGATATAATAGAATATGCATAGCACTTTGCAAACCTTAAAGGCAGTATATGTGTCCACTGTTGTTATTGTTAGATTATAGTCTTCGGGGTAGTGATAAAGTCTTATTTATCTTTTATCTTTGTTAGTATCTGTTCTCACATTTCATTTAAAATGGACTCCCTTCTCTGAGCCCTGCCCACCCCTTACCTTTCTCCTCCAGTTGACATGACCTAATCTCCAGCCACAGACCTTGGCTCTGCCCCTGCAAAGAAATTCCTCTGAGCATGTGCATAGGGAGAAAAAAACGACTGAAGAAGTGCAACCTACCAGCCCCTACTCCTACAAGACATCAATGATAGCAGACTCACTTTTGCCTGGGGAAAAAAGGTCTGGATCCAGCTTTGCCTACTTCAAGACATTTATAAAAAATAAGTAACTTAATAAATGCCTTTTTTTCTGATATTACTCTGAAGTTCCTATTCAGTATCTAGATTTACCTGATAATTTATTTCAGCTTCTATATGAAAACCAGTCATTCCCCCCTTCTATGATATCTATTTCCAAACAATAAAACACATAAATTCTTTAAAACAGTATGATTTATCATCTTTTCCTAGAGTAACCCAGTGCTAATTAATTCAGTAATTATGAACAAACTTTAAAAAAAAAAGGAACAATAATAGCAAACCTTTGGAGTAAATGTCTGTCAAATTGATCAGTGAGAAAGTTGAGAGAAGACAGTCAATTTTCTTGCCAGATACCTATTCTTTTAAAATGAAATTTAAGGATTTTTATCATTAACTTCAACTGTAGCATTCTGGCTTCTGAAAGCAGAGTTAACTGTAGAGGCCCTAATGTAATTTAGCTTCCCAGCCTCTAGTCTCTCATCATCTCTTGACTTCAATCCTCAACCATAAGCAAAACTACTAGAGAGCTTCTCTTTCTTCAATCTTCCATTCCTCATCTTCCTCCAGCCTCCATATAACGCTACACATCTCTTCCAACAGGAAACCATGAAGGCCCATTCTGGTCACTGAACTTCAGCTCTCAGTTTCCAATTTATTTATGCCGGAGATATAACCAATTACAAATGCTTGTTGGATTGAATTTGCCTTTAGTAAAATATTTTTTTTCTTGATAACTACTCTGACTCTTACTATAGTGAAGAAAAGACTTTTGGATCCATTTTTATCTGCATGTAGACATCCCTCGGGTGAAGGCAGTGGTGGGTCCCAAGACAATTGATGTGAAGAAATAATAGCTACTGGCTCAAAAGGGTCACAATTGTTATTCTGAGCCCCTAATTTATAGGAAGAAGAAGAAGAAGAAGAAGAAAAAGAAGAAGAAGAAGAAGAAGAAGAAGAAGAAGAAGAAGAAGAAGAAGAAGAAGAAGAAGAAGAAGAAGAAGAAGAAGAAGAAGAAGAATGACAATAATGATAACAACAACAACAATGACTCCAGGAACTAAACATTGGGAAGCAAAGCTGGCTATAACAGCTGAAAATTATCAAATTAGGGCTTTAACTTGTTACAACTTCTTTTTTGGTCTTAATGAAATATATACACATTTGCACTGAAATGGGTTTTTAATCAATAAAATTGCAATGAAACAGGTAATCACTTTACCTTACCCCAATAACAAGCAATAAACAAAAACATACAAATTAGGCTTTATAGTTCATTAACCAACTTCAGAAAATTTATAAAAGAAAGTAATTTTGGAGACTACAGATCTTTCCTGTTTCTCTCATTTTCTTATTTTATTAGGCTCCTTATACTCTCCAGAACTGTGGTAGTCTTGCCATTCAAATTTGACACGAAGGACCCAAGGATTCCAAGATCTTAATTTGGGCTTCATTTTTCTTCCTTGCATTGGGTAACAGCAATGACATTATTGATAAACTGTGGTGGTTATGCAGTAAAAACAACAAAACATGATAACATATCACTTAGCCTTTATTTATTCATCTATCTATCTATCTATCTAACCTATCTATTTATGTAATCAGCCAGAAAAAGAGCAATTCAACCAGATCCTCATTTTAGCCCCAAAGCTTCTTTCATTACAGAATCTTCAGACAGGAGGGTGTCATAGTCAGAGACTTGTAAGATCACAGAATTAAGAGATCTAAGGGACCTTCTTTGAATTATCTGATCCAATAGCCTCATTTTACAATGAGAAAATTGAGGCTCAGAGAAATTAATTGACTTTTCCTAGTTCACAAAGGTAGCAAAAGCAGTATTTAAGACAAATTATCTGACTTTACATGCAGGGTTCTGGAAAATTTAGGTGTTTTTTTTTTAATAAATGTTTGCTAAATGAAATTGAATAAGAATTAGAATTGAAGCTCCCTGAGTGCAAAGACTATACTTACAAGATGATTTTTGGAAACTGAATGTCAAGATTCCATTCAAGAAATGTTGGGAAAAAAAATGAATTGGGAAGTAGAAGGATGGGGGGGGTATGAAGCAGATAGTTCCAAATTTCACAGGACCTGCAACAAATTTCAAAGTACTTTGTTTCCCTAGAACAAATTAAGCCAATTACCAGAATAATTGTCCAATTTCCACTTCAATTTATGCCATGTAGACACAGCCCTGTCCTGATTAATTTGTTGCAAACTCAACCAGGAATTAAAACTTAGCTGTAATGCTATAATAATTAGTCATGTAAAGCAGTCAACCTAGTGTAAATAGCAAATGCTTAACTCTCATTGGAATGAAAGGTTAATTTGCATTTGAATCAAAAGACTTGGTTCAAGGTTTATATGGAGGGGGAAAAAACTTTGCACAGTTTGCTTAATTAAATCAGCCTCATTTTAGGTAACACTAACAGCATTTCTGGAGATAAAACTATCGGCATGGGTTGCCATGGTTGCCATGGCTGCTGAAACTTGTTTCTATCAAATTTCCATTTTGTACATTTGCCCAGAGAGGCCTTAGGATGAAAAACATATTTGACGCCTCTTTTCCTCTCTGACAGGGAGCTGAAATGAGAAGCAAGTTAGATGCTGTTTACTCTAATGAGGACTTCAGAGGAGACATAGTAGGGAAGTGAGGTAGGTTTATCGGGCTCTATTTTCATGACCTTTTCCTTAGTGCCAAGCCTAAAGGTTAGGTTTCTGCAATCCTCCCTAGAGCAACATTTGCCAACTGCTTTCATGCCATGGTGCTTTGATAAATCTCTAAATTTGCTATGAGATAGCAACAGAGATCAAGGCTAGGTCATCTTACTGCCCCTGACAAAAACTGGAGGAGAACAGAGGAAGAAAAAGAGGTGTTAGTGTATGTGTTTTTAGAACCCCGGAATCCATGAACTTAAAAAGAAATAGGTAACTGTGTTTCAATATAATAGGTTTCCTTTATAATCTTGTGTATTTTATTTTGTGCAATTCAAAATACTATCCTGAGAAGAGATTACCTCATTGCCCAAGAATACATGACACACAAAAAAGCTTCAGAATCCTTGTATTAGGACTTTGATTTTCTCTGTGTAGGTCAGAAACGAGAGCTTTTTTTGGTTTGTTTGTTTGTTTTTTTTAAAATACATTTTCTGATACACACCAGGAAGATCTAGAAACATTTTTTTCTACAACTGATGTCCGGATGGATCTAGAATTTCAAAAACCTAGAATTTCTGGTTAGTTGCAAGTGTTATAATGATACCCTTGCACAACCAAGAAATCTACTGTTTTGCTGAGAAGTACTTATGAAGATAAATAAAAGTTTCTGCAGAGCACTGTGTGAATTAAAAAAAAATAAATTTAAAGTGATCTTCCTTTCCTCTCTCTTTTATCAATTTTCTGTATCTGTGAAGTGTAGTGATCTTTTCTTTGGGGTCATTACTGTTCCATTCCATGTAAAAGTTAAACATACGTCAATGACTCAATGTCACAATTCTAAATTGTGACTGTAAATGAACTGAGTGGTCACAATAGTGCTCATTCACCACACATTGCAAAGTTCTATGCAATACAGAAGCACTAACTGCTATGGTTTTTCAAACTTGAAAGAAAGAAAATCAAATCTCCAAAGCCCAATTTGATTCTGGTTTCAGCAAAGAGCTGCTCCTCTGGCTACATATATAGTGTTTCACAATTGCATAGATAGAGATATTATATTCATCTTCCTTTGAAGTATCAAGTATCAGCTCCTATCTGAGCTTAAATTTATTTTCACTTCAGATACTAGTTAAATCCCCAAACTATATCATTTCTGGTACCCTCCACTCACCATGAAATCATGGAAGTGCCAATAATGTGTCCTGTACATGAACTCTTACTGTCACCAGAGTTTATTAGCTATGATTACTATATGGCCAGTTGGATTGATTTTGAAATGATATTTCTTAGGCTGAAATTGCTGAAATAATTGGTCTTATTTTAAAGTTTGAATTTACTTATATAGTGTATTAATTAGGTTCATCTCAGATCTATTCACTAAATGAGCAATTTTATTCATATGAGTAAATTATTTTCAATAGCTTGTTGCAGTGGAAAGGATAATGGATTAGGTACAAAACTAAGCCTTAATTTTTTCATTTATAAAATGAGTATAATAATGCATCAATAAGTAACTTAACTTTTCTTCTCTACTGATTTTCACTTTTAATTACATATTGCCTTAAATTGTTTTTTTAGCTCTTTTTCTCAGTACTTATTTTGTTCTCCTTTATAACCTGGTTGGACTAGGTACCATAGTGGATAGCTTGTTGGGTCTAGAGTCAGAAAAACCTGAGTTCAAATCCAGCCTAAGATATTTACTAGCTGTGTGATCTAGGCAAGTTACTTAACCCTGTTTGCCTGCAGATACAGACACTGGCCTTTTTTTTTTTTTTTGCCAAGGCAATGCAATTAAGTGACTTGCCCAGGGTCACATAGGTAGTAAGTGTCATGTGTCTGAGGTCAGATTTGAACTCAGGTCCTCCTGACTCCAAAGCCGGTGCTCTATCCACTGCACCACCTAGCTGCCCCAATACTGGCCTTTCTAAAGGAAAAAAAAATCATCTTATTATTGCTTGGATTGACTTGAAAAATAGGTGTCATGATCCTAAAGCTCAACTTCAAGGCTGAATTTATTAACTTAGAAGTCATTTTTCACCAAACAAAAACATCTAATCCACAGTCATGTCAAATAAAGCTTTAGTGTATCAAATGAGTATCTTCCCTTAACCAGCGTTTCTTATGTTCTTACTATTTACTTAAAGTTATTTTTTTCTTAATCTAGATTTTTTGGTGTATTTGGGAATGATGAGATTAAGATAGCCTTCTTTGTTTATGTCAAAGAATATGAGGACCATAGTCTCTCACATTTAAAGTTTCACATTGGTTCACACTTTTTTAGGTTTGTGATAATAGCCCCTTTGCATCATAAGACTGGGCTTACAATATGAAATTTTACTTATGTTGAAGACTGAGAATAAATAATTGTTCTAAACTATCCTATATGCATAAGGGCCACCATTAAGGTGGGAGCCCACATGGCTAAGAACTAAGAGAAGAAATTCCTGTTAAAAGGTCAGTTGTTTCAAGCCGCAAGCTTATGTACACTAATGTTTCAGCTGTCATTTCTCTGAAACATATCTATGGTATAAAATATCCAGCCTTACAGAAAAATGTTTAAATATTCTAAGTTGTTGAGGACCAGCTACTTATCATAGCATAATTAGCAGTAGGTCTTCTTCATCATGAGGTAATCTTTGATTCTAAATGGAATATGAGGAATTTGAAGGAGGGTAGAACTCTTAACCAGATTTACCTTGTTGACACTATACATATGTAATATTATCATTTATTTCCTGGATTTCTTTTTCCTCTTACAAATGAACATCACATTTTCTGCTTAAGAAGTAGTAGACTTGAAATGAACACTGGATAGGATTGATTAAGGGAGGGGAATAATTATGTAAAAATCTATTTCTTTTGCACATTTAGCTTCTGCAGAACAGTCTGTTCCAGAGAACATCTTTAATACAATAATGAAATCATTTGGAAATGAACAGCCACCACTAATGTGGCAGCTGAATATGGATGTCAATATTATATTTTCCCTTGAAACCCAAAAAACAAAAAAAAATCTAAAAGTGATGGCAGGAAGGTTTGCTGCTTTGATGAGTATTGAAATGCAATAGCATTTATACATATTGAACAGTGGTGGTTATTTTATAAATGGTTAATGATGACATGACATACAAGAGGCATTATAAATATTAGAGCTTGTGGCAGCATTACAGGTCAGCAATTCTGTAAATAACTAAGGGCTGGGTGGATTCCATATAGTCTATTAAATAGATTGGCATTTGCCAATGCATTTCTGGTAACAAAATGAGGTGTTTATTAAGAGAGTTATGTAATAAATAGTGCCACCAAAAGAATAGAAAGGAGAAGAATTCTTTGGAGACTTAAATGTATTGAGCATGGGGGGTGTATGTGTGTGCATGTATGGGGGACATTTGTAATGATATGCACATAATTTTAAAAGGTAGATGCAAACCTCTTCATAATATACACAGGAACAGGAATAAACAATCAAAATGTTTAAAAATAATTATTAAGATAAAAAGTATGATCAGCAGTACTAGAACTTCTTATGGGTTGTAGTCCACATAGATATATAAACCCAGCTTCAGTATTTCCTCCTTCAGAAACTATTGGTATTATGACTGTATTTTCAAGAGGAAATAGAATGTTGGGGAGTTACGATTCAACTATCATCTATAAAGCTTCTATGAAACAGAGAGTTTAATTGTCAATATTTAGTCTGTTTTTTGAGCATACAGCTTAAGATAACTTCTTTCCTGAGAGATACTATGTGAAGTATAGAAAGATAATACTAAAGGAACTTATTTCCTGAGAGATTCAATGACTTGTCTCTTATTTTGTGAGAAAACATTATGAAGAGAATTCTGTTTGTTTTTTTTTTTCCCCCAAGCTGGTCTTATCATGACTTTTATTTGTTTTTTGGTAAATATATTTTTTGCCAATTACATGTAAAGATAGTTTTCAATGTGAAGATAATTCTTAGGAAATTTTAACTGTCGTCCTAAGAGACCTATATTGCTGACCCATTGGGTCTGAGGAGAAGTCAGCAGTTGCAGTTGAATTTTAGAGGTGATTCTGTCTGCCAGCTTGTAGTAGATGATGGTCCATATGATTCTCTTACAAATAAGATAGTTACTTTTGCCCCATGGACATCCTCATACCAATCAGAGTGCCCATCTATCTTATATACTCCTCTACCTACTCCAAACTGAAAAACTAGTCCTTTTTTCACTACCTCACAGCTTTCTTCTCACTAATAAATAACTTTCTCATTGTACCCCTGACCATCACAGTTGTTTGTCCAACCTCCTTTAGAAGTCTTCTATTCTAGAAAGTGGTAGGTCTTTCTGGTGCACTGGTTTCTGAGATCTAACCTCCAAGAAAACTTACCTGATAGGTACTGGCTATTTTTAGATATAATTCTGGCTGATTTTGCTGGCCTTTCTTTATTAGTCCTGGGCACAGAGTCACCCAGCCTTAGAGGTCATTGACTTTTCAGAGGACTCCATAAGCTCTCTGGCAAAATGTCTTAAGCATCTTTCAATTTGCAGGTCTCATTTCCTCTAGAATGGCTGGAACAACTCCATCCCAAACATAGCTTGGTGCTGTATTGCTAGGATATGCCTTGTTTTCTAATGACATGAGGAAAATGATCTTGTCCTTGTCTAATTATACAGATATAATTCATCTGAAAGAAAAGAGTTTGCCTAACTGACTTGGGGGGCAACCTTAAATTCTTGGATGAGGGATTTTTCTAGTCCTTCCAAAAGAAGGGGGTAGCCACTCTTCAGAAGCCCTTAAAAGTACAGAGATTTGATATTATTCTCCACCCCAAATGAGATTCACAGAAAGGTAAATATCCTGGATTATGGAACAGGGAATGCTAAGGAGATAGCAGCAAAGGAGACATCTTGGTGTCAACCCTAGCATCACGACAGGCTGCAGATAGGAGCATATAGATGATCATGGCCCATCATGAGAATCAGTACTTGTTCTAGAGATGCCATCATCTATGTCATGACCCTGCTATTATTAGCATTATTTTCCTCATTATCACCACTTTATATCAAGAAACTGTGAAATGCAAATATTAACCATCACCTCCTGCATGTAAGATTAAGGACTTGGTCCTTTCAAAAGGATGAAGTGAATCCAGAGACTTCTGACCTTTTTTCTCTTTTATGTCTTGTCATTCCTTCAGGGCTCTATTACATGTCTTGTTTTTTTTTTTTTTTAACTTTTTGTGGTTAGCTTTTTGCCCTTATTTACCTTTTTCTCCCTCAGTATTACTTCATGCAGGTTTTCTTACATCTCTGGGATTAAGATTACCCTGTAATGACCCTAAAAACAGTAAAGTGGTAGAATCTTCTTGCCTTCATAGCTACCATGCACTGAAGTTCTGTTTCCTTAGGGTCTTGTGCATACATGCCTACAATCTAATTCCATCTATATCTTTTAAGGCACTCTGCTGATTTGAAGAAAGAGGAAGAAAAAATAATAATAAAAAAAACCTAGGCATGGGCTTGAGCTTGGTATAATGAAAGGTCAGGTAGCTAAAAACTGATTTCTATTGATTGCATTACCATCTTCCTGTAATTAAGTATAATAATAATTATTATTATTTTGTAGCTCAGGCACAGCATGGACTTCTATTCCCTGTCTAGGTTGGCTTGCTCACTCTATTTTTACTCATGATAGTAGATCAAAGTTCTCAGGTAAAGATATTCCACTCAGCTACCATTCACTTTCTTAGGCTCCTAAAAGATATCCTGGTGTAATAGAATAATTGTTCCTTAGTAACTCTCAGTATGCTTTCTATTTACACAAGGTTAATCACAATGACTTCAGTGAAACTTAAACATGAAACATCTAATAAATGAGAAAGCAAAAAACACAAAAAAATCATAGCATTTACTCTATAGGGGACAAAATCAGGAATTAATGAAACATCATAATCCACCCATAAATCTGAGTTAGTTACACTAACTGACCAGTACACACAGTGTCTGATGGTAGGGATAAGGAAGTGTATTACTCAGTAAATGAATATTCATTAAGCACTTACTATGGGCAAGGTCCTATGCTTAGCACAGAGGATATAAAGGTAGAAAACAGTCGTTGCCCTCAGGGCACTCACAATCTAGTGGATACACATAAAAACCTAGCAGCCAGGGACATTAATAGGGATAAACATGTGTCTAGGCATATCATGAATTTGGGCTCCAGGCCTTAATGTCCTTGATCTCATTAGGGATCAGTCACTTGTTGAGGGGAAACACATTTCTGCTACTATCAGGCTGCTAAATCAGTGTAAAGTTCTTTAATGCACACACTCTGTGCTTCCTCTATCCTGCCAGCCCCAATTCTTGTCAGGGCACTGAGAAAGGTGTTATGATGTTTTATCAAAATACATCAATACAACGCACTCTTTTGGGGACAAAAAATTAGTTCTTTAAACACTGGAATCTGTAAAGGTTATCAGGTCTGTGTGGCTCCCCTTTCTTAGGCCATGGAGGGCATTAAAGGGACAAAAGGGAGAAGTCCTCGAACGTTTTCACCTTTTTCAGGATGGAGAGAGAACTAAAGAAAAGTAAGGCAGATAACTCTTCCTGCAGCAGAATTCAGCTCTTAGCAAAACAATGGAGCTCTAATCCAGTCTGGGTTCATCCTTACAAAGCAGTTGTTAAGAAAACAAAAATAAAATAAAAACAACAAACTTTAATGGATGTTAGTATCTTGTAAATTTTAGTGTCCTGGGACAAAATCCCAATCACCCTTCCCTAGATGTGGCTCTATGTACATGTATAAAAAATGCACACATATTATTTATGTGTTATTATTATGTATTCAATTCAACAAATGCTTATTTAGTGTCTATTATTTGCAAAACAGAGTCCTCAGGATATAAAAAAAAAAGTCTTTTCCTTTAGAGAATTTGTATTGTAATTGGTTGCCTATATTCTGACATCACAAAATTAACTTTGTGTATTTCATGTTATACTATACTTATATAGCTGACTTTCCCTCTACTCTGTTTTAACTTATTTTCATTTTGTTTTCACTCTTGTTCCTCTGTGAACTATCCGTAATGAATGGTGCACCAATGGTTATCTACGTTGGCCCCTGAATGAAATCTCAGCCTTTTCTCTCCCTACAGGAGAAGGGAAGAACAAATGACATCTCACATTTGAGGAGACATCAAAAGAAAGTACAAGAGCACTGGGGTAGGCATGAATAGATCCAAGAGAACACATTTGCCACTAGAATGACTAAGAGAGAATTAGTAGCCTGAATGCACAAGTGGTTTCATTCTTGATGCCACAATCTATATACCCAGTAGCTCCAATTAAAGGTGGAAGGTGCTGTGGGTTGGGAGGTTGTCCAACTAGAGAGACAGGCCAGAGAGAAGGAATAATTAGTTTTGTTCTCCAGCCAACCATCTACTTCCACCGAAACAAGAAACCACAGGCTTATCATTCAAATTAGACTTTAGTATTCCATATCCCATTGATAAAGAGTTGAATGATGAACTTTAAAGGCTCCATTCAATTCTACAAACCCAACCAGGTAGCCAACAGATAGATATGAGCAATGAAAAGTCTAAGTTAAGAAAGTATGTGTATTCCAAGGATTCCTGTGGTCATGATCACTACCACTTTACTCCTCACATTTTTTTTTATATCATTTGGTGTATTTGAGGAATATCACTGTTCCCAGCAAGGTCTGTAATAGCAGCAGGCACATATGCATTTAACAGCCTCTTCTTGAGACAGAAGGAGAAAATTGAATTTGATTTTAAAATGTCTGTTCTTCTTACTTCCTATTTTAACAAAACCTCAGAATGTTTATTAATATTTCCTGATATTGTAGTCTTCAGCACATTATAAACACAATATGACAATTTTACTGGAAAAATAGTCTTTTTGTCTAATGAATTTTTTTCCATCTAATATTTTTACTTCTCATGATCAATGTATTTAGTCTAATGGGGGAGCTAGCAACTTAAATTTTTATTTGATCAATTAATTTATTTTTAGTTTTCAACAATCACTTCCATAAGCTTTTCAGTTTTAAATTTTCTCCCCCTCCCCCTTGCCTCTCTCCCCAAGATGGCATACAAGCTGATATAGGCTATACATATGCATTCCTTTTAGTCATGTTGTAAAGACGAATTAGAACCAATAGGAGGAATCACAAGAAGAAACAAAACAAAACAGAAGAAAAAAAAGTAAATACTATGCTTTGATCTGCATTTAAACTTCATAGTTCTTTCTCTGGTTCTGGATAGCATTTTCCACCATGAGCCTTTTGGAGATGTCTTAGATCTTTGCATTGCTGAGAAGAGCTAAGTCTATCAAAGTTATTCATCACACAACATGGCTGTTACTGTGTACAATGCTCTCCTAGTTCTAGCAAATTAATTTTTATTTACTTATTTTTTTAGGCAACTGGAGTTAAGTGATTTGCCCCAGGTCACACAGCTAGTGTCAAGTGTTTGGTCTGAGGCTGGATTTGAATTCAGGTTCTACAGACTTCAGGCCTGATGCTCTATCCACTGAGCCACCTAGCTGCCCCTAGCAAATTAATTTTTGGAAAAAAAAATTATTGCTATCTTTTTATATAACCTTTATTTACCAATATATCCATTGTTTGTCCTAAATCATAAAGGGTTGCCCTAAAAACAAATTATAATAATGATAATAGAAAGGAAGGAACAATAAAGCTAAATACAACTAACCAGTAAGTGAATTAAATTTGATATTCATGATTCTCCACCCTTGTAAAGAAAGATAGGATTTGAATTCTCTTATCTCTTCTTCAGTACTGTTTGGTAATTATAATTGTATAGATTTAAGTTTTGATTTGTTTATGCTTTTTTGATTTGCATTGTTTTAGTCATTCATTCTTTACATTATTTTCCTCATTTTGTTAACTTCAATTTTCATCAGTTTATAGAAATCTTCCTAGGCTTCTCTATAATCTTTATAGTATATAGAAAAAAATTGGTCAGATCTTCTTGAACACCTGATTTCCTCTCTACACTTCCACTTCCATTCCCAGCCAGGCCAGTTGATGAAATCACAGAAGGTACCATAGAAAAGGTACTAGTGTATTAAACAAAGTACAGAGACATTTCTACATCCTGTTACCCCTTTATGAATTGTGAAGAATTTTTTCCCTAATAGAATTGGAAGATAGCTTATGCCCCTTATGACTTCTTATGTTCAAAACTAACTTCAGGACAATAAAAAGATTACAGAAGTTGAGTCAAGGGAGGTGTCTCTAAGAAGTGTGAGTGATTGCTGGAAGCAGAAAAGAGAGCCAAATATGGGCTCAAGAGAGTTAGACCTGGCAGTTGGATGTCAAGTTGAAGAAAGGAGAGGGTCCAGGGAGTCCATATAGGCAACCTGTCTAGCAGAGACACTATTACCTGGGAGAGCAATGTGAGGACGTGACAAAAAGATAAACATTGGGGCCCTGAAATATTGGAAGTATTAGTTCCTTTGACTACATATATTCCTTGTATATACCTCACTTTCAGTATATATATTCCTACTCTTTCCACTATATTCACAGGCATTTGTGAATGCCCACATTTATGGGGACAGGGTTTGGATGCCACTGGTCTTACTATGCCATCCTAGGAAATGTCTTGCCTTGAGTCAATTTTGTCTGCTGGATGACTACTAAAGGTAAGTGTACCAATAGGAACTCATGAGACGCAGTTTCCAGAGTACAGACTCACAGAACACCTTTGAACCCTAAACCTGGAGTTTGTTGTCCACTTAGAACCCAATTCATAAGTGAAAACAAGTTTGGGTAAGGTTGCCCTGGAGGGGACACTATGCTGTGGGGGCATGATCTGAGCTAATTTAGATACTCTACACATTCGTAATTCCTGCAGCATGATAATTAAATACTATCAAATAATATAATATTTATAAATATAATATTTATTATGGATTTAACATAATGTATAATAATAAATGTAGATATATAATAAATATAATATAATATATAACAAAGTACTTAGCACAATTCTTGACATGTAGAAAGTGTATAAAAGTGCCTATAATCATACACTAGAGAGATTCTATTTCTTGAGACTGTTTTTAGATGCCCAAGAATTACAAGGATCCACCAGAGAAAAATATTATTCTTTATTGTTTATTGTTGTTGTTGTTGTTGTTTTCTTTTTAATTCTAGATTTCCAGTAGACTGATTTCTGATACTTTTCATTTACAAATAAGACTTTTATGTAGTTAAATGTTCACATATGAATAATCAGAAAATAATCATTTATTAAGTGTCTAATATATGCTAGGCACCAGGCTAAGCTCTGGGGATGCAGAGGAAGATGAAAGATAGTTTCCACTCTCAAGGAGCTCACACTCTATTATCTTACTATGTCCATTATGAGTACAGAGGATAATATGAATAGTATGAATGCTATATCTTTGGAATACTAGCTTTGTACCTAAAGCGGAGGAGCTTTTCCATGTCATATATATATATATATATATGTATATATATATATATATGTATATATATATATATATACATATATATATATGTATGTATATATATATATGTATGTATATATATATGTATGTATATATATATATACACACACATATATATACATATACACACACATATGTGTGTATATGTATATATATGTGTGTGTGTATATATATATATATACACCGATACACACATGCACATACACACACACACACACACACACACACACACACACACATATATATGTATGTATATAAACTTTTAGACAGAACTAGACTGCTTGACTTATTGTGGCCTAAATCCAAGCAACTTGTCTGAGATCCTTATGCTCTCCACAATTCCTCCCTCTTCTCTTTTCCTTTCCTTAGCATAACAGAGTAGTATTAGGGGCTGCCATTTTTTTGTGAGAAGAGAATGTAAGCTGGGATTTTGAATAGCATGTCTGAAGAAAGGAGACAGATTTCACACCTATCAGATTGGCTAGTATGACAGAAAAGGAAAATGACAAATGGAGGGGATGTGGGAAAATTGAAACACTAATACACTGTTAGTGGAATTGTGAACTGATCCAACCATTTTGGAAAGCAGTTTGGAACTATGCCCAAAGGGCTATAAAACTGTGCATACATGCCCTTTGACCCAGCAATAACACTACTATGTCTATATCCCAAAGAGATTAAAGGGGAGGGAGAGGAAAAGGACCTGTATGTATAAAAGTATTTATAAAAACTCTTTTTGTGGTTGCTAAGAATTGGAAAATAGGGGATTCCCATCAATTGGGGAATGGCTGAACAAGTTGTGGCATATGAATAGAATGGAATACTATTGTGTTATAAGAAAGGATGAGCAGGAGGTTTCAGAAAAGCTTGGAAAGACTTGCATGAACTGACCCCTATTGAAGTGACCAGAACCAGGAGAACATTACACACAGTAAACAGCAATATTGTATGATGATCAACTGTGAATGATTTAGCTATTCTCAGCAATCCAATGATCTAAGATAATTTCAAATGACTTATGATGAAAAATGCAATCCACCTCCAGAGAAAGAACTGATGGAGTTTGAATGGAGGTGGAAGTATACTTTTTTTTCGATACTTAATTTATTTGTTTTTAGTTTTCAACATTCGCTGCCATAAGATTTTGAGTTTTAAATTTTCACTCCTTCTCATTACTGTTTCCCCGCCAAGACAGCATGCAATGTGATATAGGCACTACTTATACATTCATATTAAGCATATTTTCCCATTAGTCATGATGTAAAGAGTAATCAGAACTAATGTGAGGAATCATGAGAATGAAGCAATAAAACAAAACAACAAAGGAAAAGGAGAGCGAAACGTATGCTTCCGTCTGCATTCAGACTCCATAGTTCATTCTCAGGATATGGATAGCAATTTCCATCGTGAGTCTTTTGGAATTGTCTTAGATTCCTGCATTGCTGTGAAGAGCCACGTCTATCAAAGTCAGTCATCATACAATGTGGCTGTTATTGTGTATAATTTTCTCCTGGTTCTGCTTATTTCAGTCCGTATCAGTTCACGTAGGTCTTTCCAGGTTGTTTTGAAGTCTGACTGCTCATCATTTCTTATAGCACAATAGCATTCCATTACATTCATATGCCACAACTTGTTCAGTCATTCTCCAATTGATGGGCATCCCCTAAATTTCCAAATCTTTGCCACCACAAAAACTGCTATAAATATTTTTGTACATGTGGGTCCTTTCCCCATTTTTATGATCTCTTTGGGATACAGACCTAGAAGTGATATTGTTGAGTTAAAGCATATGCACAATTTTTTAGCCCCTTGGGCATAGTTCCAAATTGTTCTCCAGAATGGTTGGATCATTTCACAACTCCACCAACAATGCGTTAGTGTTCCAATTTTCCCACATGTTCTCCAACATTTATCACTGTTAGAAGCATACATTTTAAACTTATTATTTTTCTTTCCCTTCCTTCCTTTTTTTCTTTCTTTTTTTCTTCCTCCCTTCCTTCCTGTCCATGTTTTCTTTCACAACACGACTTATATGGAAAAATCTTTTGTGTAACTGCACACGTATAATCTGTATCAAATTGCTTTCCTTCTCAATAAGGAGGCAGAGAAGTGGAGGGAGGGGGAGAATTTGAACCTCAAAATTGAAAACAAAGTTTAAAATTATTTTTGCATGTAATTGGAAAAAAGATAGAAAAAATAAGAAAAAAAAAGAGAAGAGAGATCCTTAGAAAGCTTTCTCCACTAAATAAGAATTTTATCTTAGCCACAAGTGTTTTGCCATTTTGTCTAAATAATAATAGCTGACATTTATATAGCTCAGACCATATGCAAGCACTATGCTAAGCACTTTACGATTATTATCCCATTTGATCTTCACAACGACCCTGGGATATAGATCCTATTATTATCCTCATTTTACAGATGAAGAAACTGAGTCAAACAGTCATTAAGTGACTTGTGCAGGATCATATGGCTAGTGTCTAAGGCCAGATTGGAATTCATGTTTTCCTAACTCCAAGCCTGATATTCTACTTACAATGACACCTATCTTCCTAAATCTTATTATCTTGATGATTTAGCTCTAATTAGAATCATTCAGGGCCTAGAGTCAGGTAGATCTAAGTTCAAATCTGGCCTTGGGCACTTCCTAGTATGAGACTGTTGGGCAAGTCACCTAATTTCTATCTACCTCAGTTTTCTCAACTCTAAAATGGGTATAACAATAGCAGCTACCTTCCAGAGTTCTTTTTAGGATCAAATGGCATATCTGTAAAGTGCTCTGCACAGCATCTACCACATACTAGTACTTAATACATGTTTGTTTTCTTCCTTTCTAGTGACAGCAAATGGTACATAATTCTTTTGTTAGGAGGTTGGACAATTAAATATGTTTTCAGAAACAGATTTGATAGCTTGCTGGTCTTGTGGATATTAACAAATTAGTTTCTGAGAATTCTACATTCTTAAAGGATCCATTTGCTTTCGTCTATGTCAGTGGTAAGTATAAACCTAAAGTGATCACCCTATAGTTGAACACTTTTAATAGACTTTGATATGTTCAGAATTTTGATTATAAATTTGAACTCTTAATATTGTAATTAAGAATCACACATTAAAAATAAAGTGAAGTCTGTACAACATGTTTGAGAAAAGTATATGGAGGTAATATAGTCCAAAAAAACAAAACGAAACTCCAAAACCCTTTATTTATTTAAGTGATTGATGCAGGGGCATATTGAAGGAGAGGAAGATACTGATTCTCCTTCTGGCCCTGGCACTGACTTCCTAGTTTTCAGAACCATACTTTGTCTACTGCTGGATAAATCTGGAATTTCCCTTAGCACTCAGGGACTCCTTACCTAAAGGCCCTGGGGTCTGTTCACCCTGGAATATTCTTTCAGAAGTACAGCTCCCTTTCTTCTATTGGTGAGTTCCTCCTGGTACCACCATTGTGTTTAAGTTCCCAGGCCAACCTGCTTTCAGTCTTCTCCTGGCTTTGTTCCTGATTTTTGGACTTCTCTTCCTCTTGCCTGCTATTTCATCCTGTTGACTTAATAATGAGTTTGCAATCCACTGAAGTCCCCATATCTTTTACTCTCTTCAGACAAATAACTCTTTAGTCATTCCTGTTGTACTTATGAAATATTTTTTGAATCCTTAAATTGTGGTGTCTAAAGCAAGGATTATTATTTTTAAACAAATGGTTTGAATTTCCACCCTACCACCACAGACTTATGCTTTATTCTAATTTCCTCAGTACGGGGATGAGTGGGGAGTTGGTCTTTCTTCACTTACATGTATCTGCAATTTACAATCTTAGAGAAAAGCCTGGGATAGTGAGAGATTATGTGCATTTCTTAGGGTTAAACAGCCAGTATGTATTTAATTTTTAGGGGGTTTTCTTTGGTTCTTCCCTTTTTCTCAACACTTAACAACTGTTCAGTTTTGTCAGTTTTACCTCCACAATATCTCTTTTGTTTATTTCCTTGTAGTTACTCATTCAGTCTTTATCTTATTCAGGTTCTTACCACCTCTTGTATTGTTTCAATCACGTCCTAATGTCCTCTTGCTTCTAGTCTCTCCCATTTCCAGTTTATCTTCATGCACAACTGCCCCACTGGTATTATTTTATTTTGGAGGGGGTGAGGCAATCAGGGTTAAGTAACTTGCTCAGAGTCACACAGCTAGTAAATGTCAAGTGTCTGAGATCGGATTTGAACTCAGGTCCTCCTCTCTCCAGAGCTGTGCTGTATTCACTGCACCACCTGGCTGCCCCCAAACTTATTCTTAAAACACAGATCTGACCATAATACTACTCTCTCAATGGTCCCCTATTCCCTCCAAGATAAAATCATAAAAAAATTATCTGCTTGGCATTTAAAGCCTTCCCTAATCTGATTTCCAACCACCTTTCTAGTAATAATAGGACTCCTTTTTCTAAAATTTACTCTATTTCAACTTAATTGGACTGCTACGTGTTCTCCAGATAGGCCAGGCTGTCCCCCAAGTTTGGAATGCATTCCTTCCTTACCTGTACCACTTAGAATCTCTTCCTTCCCTTGAAGTATAGCTCAGGTAACTTAGGCAGCCTTTCCTGCTTACCTCCAATTAGTATATTATTAATGAATCTTTTTTGAAATTGCTTTGTATTATTTTGCAGATGCTTGACATCCAATAACATATGTGCATGTTATACACCTCAGGAGGATGTAGGCTTCTTGTGGACAAAGACGGATTCGTTGTTTTGTTCGTATCCACATGCCTATTTGAAGGCCACTTCACACAGGAGACATTTCATACCAATGTGTTGAATTGAATTATTTGATGGCTCAAGATTACACTTCTAAATTCATCTGTATATCATAGATTTATGCTATTTGTCACAAAGAACACATAGCAAAAGAGTGTGATGGTTCAGGGTCACCCATAGTATCATTTCAGAAAAGAACTGAAAGTGTCTTACTGATAATATCATTCAACAGAGTGAAATATTTTTTAAAGGTCTGTTTGTGTGCAGAGTCCTCTCCTACTAGTTAGAAAGGATGGGCAACGGGGTTTAGAGAAAACACAGTCCCAGCCCTCATGGAGCACATTACAGTGTAGAAGGGGATTAACACAGATAAGACTGTAATATGCAATACTGCATGATAAGCATGTAAGAAAATTTCCTATCAAAGGACTATTTTTTATTGTAGATAGATAGCATATGTGCATTGCACATAACCTTATTCATAATGTTTGAGGTAGCTGAGCATCCTAGGAAAATGTAGATTCTCCCAGATTAACTATGGAAGTCTCCCAACTCCAACTTGGGTTGCTGAAGAAATCTATACTTTAATTTGGGAGCCTTCATTCTCCCTACTAGACAAAACTCATCTAGTAATGTAATTTTTATGATCTTTTTGAGGATTTATTCCAAATAAAGGTTTTTTTTAAAATTTCCTTCCTGGGAGAAAAAAAGGGGGAAAAAATCTGCAATTAAGCAATTATTGATTCCACCTGCTCCACTCCAAGTCTGAGTATCATTGTTTAAACAATAGTGGCTGAAATTTCCATTACAGCTAAACCAACAGTAAACAGAGAAGACATTATCCCTGGTGCCAGTAAGGTTGACAGTATTACAGTTCAGTTATGTTTTGTTTAAAAAAAAATGTAATTGCTGTAGTGGAAGGAATTCTATACTCTTGGAGAACTGGGTTCTAGCATCAACAAAACCACTAATTAGCATTGTGAACTTAGGTAAGTCATAACCTCTCTGCCTCCATCTGTTAAATGAGAATAATTAAACCCCATTGTCAACCCACAAAAAGTGCCAAGAGTATGAAATGATAATTTTATTTTAAAATATAAAATATTTTGAACATAGAGTGGGGGTTAAATTAGATTAAACATGATGGCTGAAACCTACCTACCTATGTTGGAGTTTAAAGACCTTGCCTTAAATCTAATTTACTCTGGCTCTCATTGATTGGGCAAAAATAGGTCCTTGCCCAAGCACCACTTAATAGTCATTTTTTGGGTCCTCTTGGCTCATAGTGAATGAAATAGTAGTTGTTTCTCTTTTGGCCAACAATCTTGAGGGTCTTCCCCTACCAGTTTTTTTTTTTTAATTAAAGAGGTCATCCCTTGATTCACTTCTAAAATAGCCCTATTCACTGAATGGGTGCTGCCTCATTCAGAGCAATAACTCAGAAAGACCTTACCTTAAAAAGGCCAATATCTCCCACTGCATCTTGGGCCACCTTGAGTTGTCCTGATTTATAATCTGACCACTTGGACTCAGATGACACTGAAGGAGAAAGTGAGGCTGGTGACTTTGCAAAGCCCTCTCTCACTCAAATCCAATTCAATTGCAAATCATGTCATCATAGGCCTCTTTGAGAATGAAGGACAAACCACACAACCACAAAATTCCACCTTTTATAGGAAGCCTTTCCTAAGCCTTTTAAATTCAAGTACTTTCTTGCTTTTATTTACTATTTATCCTGTGTGTGGCTTGCACTGAATATGTGTCTGCATATTATCTTCCCAATTAGATTTCAAGCTCCTGGAGCAAATGGACTGTCTTTTGTCTCATTTTATATCCTCAGCACTTAGCCAGTGTCTGACACATAGTAGGTGCTTAATAAATGTTTTTTGATGATGATGGTGGTGGTGGTGGTAATGATGATGGTGATGAAAATGATCAGACATTAGTCCAAACCCAATTATATCCCTTAGAAAAACAATATTTAAGGAAGGAGATATATATAATTCTAGCTGGTTACCCTTTCTCCCTCTGAGGACAATAGAGTGGTGGCCTACAGGCTCAACCTCTTGTATCCTCCCCTGGAGAGAATGAAAGTTTCCCTTGAAGAAGGTTGGGAGGAGTTTAGAAATGTCTATTCTGCCTCACTTTGAGCCATACAATAAGCCCTAACAATACATGCGCCCTCTCTACTTGTGCTTACTGCTCTCATTCTGCTACATATATAGTCAAGCAAACAAATACCCTCATTGGCTATATACAAAAACATGTAGGTCTCATTTTGTACTCACAGTCTATCTGAAACATGACTTTTGGGACACCCTGTATATCTTGGAAAGCAGACCTAAATCAAAGAACTTTACACCTTTTTTCCCAGTTAAATGTTTCCCCTTTGAATCTAATAGCATCGATTTTGCTTATACAAAACTTCTAAATAATATGTGATCAATAATTGCTCATTTTATCTCCTGTTATCCTCTATTCCTTGATTGGTCAAGAACGCTGTCCCTACCCATTGTTTTGAAAGTTATGTCCTTTTTTACCCTCAATTTTTAAAGCAATATAATCCTACTTATACCTAGTCATATATCCTGTGAGCTAAGAAGAGTTTTTGGCATTTTTAAATGCAATGAAACATTATTTAAAACATGCAAAAATCATTCTTAGCTTGTGAGCCTTACAAAAACAGGAAGAAGGCTGTATTGGGTTATAGTTTACCCCACACCTGGAATGATACATTGATCTAAATCTAACTTCTGCCAGACTGCTTTCAAATTTTCCTGGTAGGTTTTTTTTTTAAATCAAGTCCTGAGTCCATACCCCAACAGTTAGTGTCCTTGGGTTTATTGAAGACTGTGTTACTATGGCTGATTGCTTCTATGTTCTATCTATCTAACATAGACTCACAAGTTCCTCTTAGAAGAAATGTTTGAATTTCCTTTTTTTCCTATTTTTAAAAATTGTGTTAGTTTAATTTATTTTTTTTTTGTTTTTCTCAGTTGCTTGGGTTAAAATTGTCTTTTATAAGTACTAGGCAGGTAATAATTCATCACAAACTGTGTGAATTATCTTTTCTTTGCTGAATTTGCATAACCTTTTTTTGAGTGAGTACAATCTCCAGCTCGTAATCTCAGTTATGCAAAAACTAGCTCTAAGGAATGACTACTAGATGTGAGATTGATTAAGAAGCATGCTGAATAGACTTTCTGTATGGCATTCAGAAAACCATTAAGTATTATGGTACTTACGAAGAATCTTTAGTGCAAGGAACTGGGGGAGGCACATGACAATATTTGAACCTCTCTAGGTCCCTAGAGAACTTTCCAAATTTGAAAATAGAGACAAAAAATGCAGCTAATTTGTATAGAATAGCAAATATAAAACTATGGGGAAAGCATAGCATACCTTGGATTAAGGCATACCTCATGGAGCTTGCTTGGAATAGATCTGTAGCTGGGGGACATACTACCATCCATGAACCATGTGCTGACCTCCTTTGACAGTTCCAGAGATGCATGCACTCAGCACTGAAAGACCTGAATCTAGAAGCATAGAAGATGAAAAAATTCCCTTATTAGTCTTTTAGTCCCCAAATACTTTCCCACCCAATCCTAAAACAGGGTACTGTGTCAAACAGAACTAGCCACTGAGCCAGAAAGAATGGTCTACCCAATAGACTTTAAAAGGAGACACACTTTTATTCTCATTCAGTTTTTCCTCCTTTGGAATGTGTGGCATGAAACATTTTATCTCTTGGACTTTCCACATACAGCTGCTTACTTATGGAAGCTAGAAAGAAGAGCATGCACTCGTCTTAGAGAAGTTGAGTCAGGATCCTGCTGTGTCTTCTACTTTGTCTTTCTTTCCTTGGGTAAACAAATAGTCACCTGAAATGGACATTTCTAGCATGAAAGGCAACCTCATGAGTTAAAGAGGTTAGAAGCTCCTGGGTCTCTTATTTGGAGCTAGATGCCCTGTGGAAGGCATTTCCTACAAATATTAAAAAAAAAAAACTGCTTCGCTGGTGGAGTCAAGATGGTGGAGTAAAAGCAATGACTTACTTGAACTCTCCCCCAAACCCCTCCAAATACCTGTAAAAAATGACTCTAAACACATTGTAGAGCAGCAGAACCCACAAAAAGACAGAGTGAAACAAATTTCCAGCCCAAGACAACCTGGATGGTTGATGGGAAAGGTCTGTTGCACCAGACTGGGAGGAGGAGCACAGTTCAGCTTGGGCCGCACAGACAAAGACAGGGCCACAGCGAACCTCCAACAGGCCTCAGGGGATTGAATCACAGGTAGCTGTGGTGGTCTCCAGACTTCTTAACCCACAAACACCAAAGACAACTTATAAGGTCGATAGGAAAGGTCTGTTGGATCTGGCTGAGAAAGGAGCATGGTCCAGCCTTGGCCCTAACACAGCCCCAGGGTAGCAGCCATAGCAGCAGTGACTGATTTCAGATCTTTCTGGCCTACATATGATGGGAGGAAGGATTGAATGGCTGATTAGAGGGAGATTGCAGGGATCTCTTAGCTGGTGCTGAGGCAGGAATCTCTTGTTTTACCTGTGCTTGAATCTGGGTAATAATATTGGGTGGCAATCCTGAGGAGAGGAGGAACTCGTAGTGGCAGTGAATAAAGAATCCTCCTCACAGTTCCAAGGCAGAAAAGAGTGCTTGTGGTCACTCATACACCACAGCACAGGCCAGGAAAGGAGTAAACATCTCACCCTTGATCATACCACCTTGGAAGAACTGAAAATTTACAGGTTCCTACAAGTATCTCTGAAAACAGCTACACAAAAGCCCTGAAGCTTGGGACAGTACATTCTCCACACTGGAAGCAGACCACTACCTTAACAAAGAGTTTAAAACTCAAGTAATTGGCTAGGATCATGAGCAAATTGTGCAAAAAAAAAGTCAGACTACAGAATCTTTCTTTGGTGACAAAGAAGAACAAAACATACAACCAGAAGAAGACAACAAAGTCAAAACTCCTACATCCAAAGCCTCCAAAGAAAAATATGAATTGGTACCAGACCATGGAAGAGCTTAAAAAGGATTTTGAGAAGCAAGTAAGAGAAGTAGAGGAAAAACTGGGAAGAGAAATTAGAGTGCTACAAGAAAATCATGAAAAATGAGTCAACAGCTTGCTAAAGGAGACCCAAAAAAATACTAAAGAAAATAACACCTTAAAAATAGACTAACCCAAATGGCAAAAGAGGTTCAAAAAGCTAATGAGGAGAAGAACGCCTTAGAAAGTAGAATTGGCCAAATGGAAAATGAGGTCCAAAAGCTCATTGAATAAAATGATTCCTTAAATATTAGAATGGAGCAGATGGAAGCTAATGACTGTATGAGAAATCAAGACATTGTAAAACAAAACCAAAAGAATGAAAAAACAGAAGACAATGTAAAATATCTCATTGGAAAAACAACTGACCTGGAAGAGAGATCCAGGAGAGGGAATTTTAAAATTATTAGACTATTTGAAAGCCATGATGAAAAAAAAGAACCTAGACATCATTTTTCAAGAAATTATCAAGGAAAACTGCCCTGATATTCTAGAACCAGAGGGTAAAATAGAAATTGAAAGAATCCACTGATTACCTCCTAAAAGAGATCCCCAAGGGAAAACTCCTGGGAATATTATAGCCAAATTCCAAGGTTCCCAGGTCAAAGAGAAAATATTGCAAGCATCCAGAAAGAAAAATTCAAGTATTGTGGAAACGCTATAAGGATAACACAAGATTTAGCAACTCCTACATTAAGTGACTGGAGGGCTTGGAATAAGATAGTCTGGATATATAAATATAAATATAAATATATGTATATATACATATATGTATATATACATATATATATATATATATATATATATATATATATATATATATATATATATGACAGAGGGCACAGGGTGAGTTGAATATGAAGGGATGACATCTGAAAAATACAATTAGAAGGAAAAAGAGAGAGGCAGAATGGGGTAAATTATCTCACATAAAAGAGGCAAGAAATAGTTTTTACAGTGGAGGGAAACAGGGGGGAAGTGAGAGGGAATGAGTGGATTTTACCGTCATCACATTTAGCTTAAGGAGAAAATAACATATACACTTAATTGGGCATGGAAATCTATCTTACCCTACAGGATAGTAGGGAAGAAGGAGATACGAGAGGGGAATGACAGAAGAAAGGGCAGATTGGGGGAGGGAGGAATCAGATGCAAACAGGAGGGACAGGGTCAAAGGAGAGAAGAGAATAAATAGGGGTGGGATAGGATGGAAGGAAATACAGTTAGTCTTTCACAACGTGACTATTATGGAAGTGTTTTGCATGACAACAATGTATGACCTATATTGAATTGCTTGCCTTCTCAGTGAGGGTGGGTGGGAAGGGAGGAAGGGAGAGAATTTAGAGCTCAAAGTTTTAAGAATAAATGTTAAAATTGCTTTTACATGCAACTGTGAAATAAGACATACAGACAATTGAGTATAGAAATCTATCTTATCTTACAGAAAAATAGAAGAGGAAGGGGATAAGAAAAAGTAGAGGGGGGTGTGAAAAAAGGAAGGCAGATGGGGGAATGCAAGCCATCTTGGGGTGGTGGGAGAGGAGAGATGGAAAGAAAAATTGGAACTAAAAATCTTGTGGAAGTGAATGTTGAAAACTAAAAATAAATAAATAAATAAGAACAAAAAACATAGAAGTAAAACAAAACAAAACAAAAAAATGCTTCTTTGGGAAAATGACCAGCCTTCACCTGAATTTCTAGAAAAATCACTGGAAGGAGTTGTTTGGTCAATGCAGAACTCAAGTGAAGTTCAATGTTTTTTCAGTGGTCCAATTAAATGTTCCAGGTTTTAAGTATCAGCTTCTTAGGAGGTTATAATAGGAGTATCCATTGTAGAAAGGAACAATCTCTGTGGAGAAAAGGCTTAAAGTTCCTCACTGACATCAACTACCATTGGGGCAGACAAATTAGCTTGATTGAAGCAGCACTGAGGATGAGTCAGGAGGCAAAATGAATTGAATGAATCAGATCACTGCTACAACGTCTCAGACTTTAGTGCAGACAGGCTACTGATCCTGAGCCTAAGAATCCTGGAAATAATATCACCCCATTCACTACAACACTGGTCCTGTTGGAAGCTATCATGGTTGGAAGAGAATCTTATGGAAAAAGAGATCCAACATCCCCACCATGACCAATTGCCATCAATGGACAGACAAGGCTAAGAATTCCAGAAGGAGGGGCAGAGTCAAGATGGTGTAGTGAAAGCAGTGACTTGCTCAGCTCTCCCCCAAACCCCTCCAAATACTCATAAAAAATGGCTCTAAACAAATTCTGAAGCAGCAGAACCCACAAAAAGACAGAGTGAAACAAATTTCCAGCCCAAGACAACCTGGATGATTTATCAGAAAGGTATATTGCGCCAGGCTGGGAGCCCAGCAGAGCACATCATGGGTGCGCAGGTTGCAATGAACCTGGAGCAGGCCTCAGAGGACTGAATCTCGGGCAGCTGTGGAGGTTTCCAGACTCCTCAATCCACAAATGCCAAAGACAACTTAGAAGGTCAGTGGGAAAAGTATGTTTCTGTCGGTGGTCAGAGAGGAAGGTGGGGTTTCAGTTCCATTCCCCAAGAGCGTGGCCCTGCGGGGGGCACCTGCTTCCTGAGCTTCCGGCCCACAGACTGAGGGTGAATTCAGTGGCTGATCAGAGAGGGATTGCAGGGATCTCTTTGCCAGTGCTGAGGCAGGAATCTCTTGCTTTGCCCGTGTTTGCATCTGGGTCACAGTTCTGGGCGGTGCTGCTGGGGTGAAGAGGATGGCTGGCATGGTGGAGCTTGTATTGACTGTGGAGAGGAACCCCTCCTCATAGTTACAGGACAGAAAGGAGTACTTGTGGTCACAGGCCAGGAAAGGAGTAAACATCTTGCCCCTTATCATACCACCTTGGAAGAACTGAAAATTTACAGGTCCCTACAAGTATCTCTGAAAACAGCCGTACAAATTCCCCAAAGCTTGGGACAGTACATTCTCCACATTGGAAGCAGATTTATACTTGAGTTTAAAACTCAAGTAATTGGACAGGATCATGAGCAAATTGTGCAAAAAGAGTCAGACTATATTATCTTACTTTGGTGAAAAAGAAGATCAAAATATACAACCAGAAGAAGACAACAAAGTCAAAGCTCCTACATCCAAAGCCTCCAAGAAAAATATGAATCAGTCCCAGGCCTTGGAAGAGCTCAAAAGGGATTTTGAGAAGCAAGTAAGGGAAGCAGAGGGAAAACTGGGAAGAGAAATGAGAGTGACAAGAAAATCATGAAAAACAAGTCAACAGCTTGCTAAAGGAGACCCAAAAAAATACTGAAGAAATTAACACCTTAAAAAATAGCCTAACCCAAATGGCAAAAGAGGTCCAAAAAGCCAATGAGGAGAAAAATGCCCTAAAAAGAAAAATTGGCCAAATGGAAAAGGAAGTCCAAAGACAACTGAAGAAAATACTTCTTTAAAAATTAGAATAGAGCAATTGGAAGCTAGTGACTTTATGAGAAATCAAGACACTGTAAAACAAATCCAAAAGAATGAAAAATTAGAAAACAATGTGAAATATCTCATTGGAAAAACAACTGACCTGGAAAATAGATCCAGGAGAGAGAATTTAAAAATTATTGGACTATCTGAAAGCCATGATCAAAAAAAGAGCCTAGACATCATCTTTCAAGAAATTATCAAGGAAAACTGCCCTGATATAGTAAAACCAGAGGGCAAAATAGAAATTGAAAGAATCCACAGATCTCCTCCTGAAAGAGATTCCCAAAGGAAAACTCCTAGGAATATTATAGCCAAATTCCAGAGTTCCCAGGTCAAGGAGAAAATATTACAAGCTGCCAGAAGGAAACAATTCAAGTACTGTGGAAACACAATCAGGATAACACAAGATTTAGCAGCTTCTACATTAAAGGATTGCAGGGCATGGAATATAATATTCCAGTGGGAAAGGAGACAGGATTACAACCAAGAATCACCTACCCAGCAAAACTGAGTATAATCCTTCAGGGGAAAAAATGGTCATTCAGTGAAACAAAGGACTTTCAAGCATTCCTGATGAAAAGACCACAGCTGAATAGAAAATTTGACTTTCAAATACAGTACTCAAGTGGAACATGAAGAGGTAAACAGGAAAGAGAAATCATAAGAGACTTATTAAGATTGAACTGTCTACATTCTTGCATGGAAAGATGATATTTATATCTGAGACCTTTGTCAGTATTAGGGTAGTTGAAGGAAAAAAAAATGTATGTATAGATAGATAGATAGATAGATAAATAGATAGATGGATGGATAGATATAGATAGATAGATGGAAGGCACAGGGTGAGTTGAAGATTAAGGAGTCATATCTGGAGAATAAAAATAAGGGATGAGGAGGATTATACTGGAGAAGAAGAAAGGGAGAGGTAGAATGGGGTAAATTATCTCACAAAAAAAAACAGAAAAGTCTCTTACAGTGGAGGGGAAAGGGGAAGGTGAGAGGGAATGAGTGAATCTTATTCTCATAGGATTTGGCTTAAGGAGGAATAACATACACATTCAATTGGGTATGGAAATTTGTCTTACCCTACAGAAATAGGGGAGAGAGGGACAAGAGAGCGGGGGATGATAGAGAGGAGGGCAGATTAGAAAAGGGTGTAATCAGAAGTAAATACTTCTGAGGAGGAACAGGGTCAAAAGAAAGAATAAATGGTAGGGCAGAATAGGATTAAGGGAAATAGAGACACAACATGTCTACTATGGAGGTGTTTTGCATAACTGCACATGTACAATGTATATTGAGTTGCTTGCCTTTTCAGTGAGGGTGGGTGGGGAGGGAGGAAGAGAGAAAATTTGAAACCTAAAGTTTTAAAAAGATATGTTTAAAAAAAACTGTTTTCACATGCTACCAGGAAATAAGAAATACAGGAAATGGGGTACAGAAGTCTATCCTGCCCTACAGGAAAATAGAAGAGGAAGGGCATAAGAGAAGAGGGGAGAGAAAGAAAAGAGGACAGACTAGGGGAACGGATATTCAGAATGCATGCCATCTTGGGGTGGGGGGTGAGATGGGGTGAAAATTTGGAACTCAAAAACTTGTGGAAATGAATGTTGAAAACTACAAATAAATAAATTTATATTAAAAAAAAAAGAACTCTAGAAAGACCAATCTTCTCCCCATTCATACCATTCCTGCCCGGTCTTAAGCCCTGCTTCCAGAAGCTGTCAAAGAAGGAAGGAAACCTTAGAGAGATTTAATTGCCTCGGAAGATGCCATGGCTCCTACCTCTGCAGAAGCTTCATCTACTAATTGCCTAGAAAAGAAAGTTCTCCCCATCAAAGTCCCTGATACTGTAAAATAGTCAAATATCAGAAACCAATATCATTTTATCAATGGAAATGCCAATTAAGAGGAGGTATTACAACTACTGTGCTATTTCATGGTAAGGCCTTTGCAATCTCACTTGCAGTTGAAATGCTCTTGCCCTCTTACACATCCTCAAGAATGTGAGATCCTTGAAAACTGCACCTGTCTTTCCTGTTTGCATCTCTACTACTTAGCTTCTTGCTTTGCGTATAAAAAGTGCTAAACAATTCATTCATTATAAGGTTTTGCTAATGTGCACTTCTGAGTCTTTCCTGTTTAGAGTTTCTTTTGTGTTGAGGAAATAAACAGCTGCCCTACGCCTGATCTACATTGTACGTTAAGCATCTTTCTACTCCTTTTCTGGGAAACTCCAGGCATTAGCCAAGTATAAGTTTTAAGTGATTTTCCCCAGAGTTCTGAATTGGTAGTGTAAAGAGCTAGATAGCAATAATGAAATGAATTTCAGTTCTCCCTTTATATGCCAGGCTCCCCAAGGACTGAACCTACTCTATGAATGAGCCTAGAATGAAGGACTTAGTGGGAGACAATGAGCCCTACTGGGCAGCAGAATCTATTATTAAACATAGCTGTTGCAAAATCTCAGTAGGAAAAAAAAATATGTGATTTGTCTCAATAATCTACATATTCAGATTGTGGTGTTGTTTTAATTACTTGGTTATTTGCTTTGACTCCTCTCTTCAATTTGTGCATGAAGATTAGTATGGCCTTACATTGCACCTGGAAAATTACAATCTCCTCCTGTTTGGACCTTCCCCTTTCCCTGGTTTCTCCCCTTTCACTTTTCTCTTAGTTCCACTACACATCTCCTGATTTGGTCATGCCACTTCTCTGCCTTACTATGAAGGCCTCATTGTGTGCTGTAGATCATTTTACACTGTGTTCCAAAGACATTCTCCAAGCTTCACCAGAGGCTCCTGTGCTTCCATTCTCTCCTATTCCCACTCACCCCCTCCACTTATGTCAGGGTCACTCTTTTACCTCCAACCACTCACTCCCCTCCCACTTCAAAATCATCTCTAAAGCAGCACCATCTGCCCAACATGCCCACATAGTTTGCTAAGCTGCCTTGATCATTAGCCTAAATTCCCCAAATGGTATATTATGCAGAAAATCACCTCGATTCTTTATAGAAGAGCTTTCTACAACTCAATCACAGCCTCTGCCTCTTCCCAATTTCAGTTCGGACTTAGTATTCCCACAATTCCTTTCACTAGTTTCTTCCCCAGTTATGTACCTGTTGTGTTCTGAAATGCATTTGCATGTTCTATTCATATTTAGTTAGGTGTTTCATGTTTTGATTCTACTTATATTTCCTATATTTTAGAATTTTGTCTCATTATAAACTCCTTGAGGGTAGAAATTGAGTGAAAAAACATATATATAATGTATATATATATATATGTATACATGTGTGCATGTATGTGTATATATGTGTGTATACATATGTGTAATGTATGTGTATATATAAATACGTGTGTGTATGTGTGTGTGTATACATACACACAGTAACTATCTATTACCAAAAGGCTATCAAAGCTAGTATTTAGATATGACTTTAAAGTTTGTAAAGCATTTTACAAATATTATCTTGTCTCACCACTCCTGTCCCCAACAACAACAACCCTGGGAGCCAGAAGTTAAAATTACCCTCATTTTACAGACAAGGAAACTGAGGCAGTGAAAAGTTAAGAAAGTTGTCTAAAGTCACACAACTAGTAAATTTCTGAAACTGAATTTGAACTTAGGTCTTCTTGACTTCTGGTTCAGCTCTCTATGCACTGTATTACCTAGCTGCAGGGTTAATGTACAAAGCCTGCTTATCACAATTAAAAATTTAAACTGTTTTTTTTTAACTGTGTCAGAGACCTTGCTTTTAAAGAACACTAACTTGTTTGGGGAAAGATAAATGTAGTGAGATTAGGAGATAAGAAGGAGAACCTCATTAGGGATGTATTCGAGAAGAATGGCCCTTTCTCTGGCCCTTTTCCTGGATGGAGGCTGCTTCAAGGACTGAATGGGATTGTGAGAAGTTCATTAGGTGAGAATGAGAGAGAATAAAAGAGGGAATCTCAGAAGAGTATCTCTAAATTTCTTGTCCTGAGGCAGTGCTACAATGCACCATCTGTACCTACTGTCCTCATGGCAGAATAGAATGCAATGTAAGCTCTTTTCGTGACTGAAGTAACTGGGGATTTAACAGTTTTAGCAGATTGTTCAAGTTATGTTTGCAAATAGTTGGTGTGTTTTCATTCTCCATGCTCTGATCCTTGCCTTCCAGTCATGTCTGTTACACCCAGGAGTGAAAATAGTGACATACATATGGCCATGCTATATACCATATACATACACATATGCTTGTCTATGTATATATGAACATTTTATAGATGTGTGTATAGCTATATTATGTGTGTATGGAAATACACATAATGAGCTAATTGACTAAGTACAGACTTTGTTCAGCCATTAAGTAGGCTGCAGATAGATTTACATATGGGGACAATTGGTCTCAGAATTCAACTGGGGATCAAGGGATATGAAATCTAGCCCTCGTTCTGCCATTAACCAGCTTTGAAATATTGAAAAAAGTTACTAACCAACTCATCGTTTCCTTAGTCTTAGTTTCCTTCTCTATAAAATAGGAAGAGTAGATTAAACAATTTCTAAGGCCCATTCTAGCTGTAACATTTTATAAAGAATATAAAAATTGGAGGCGACACCGTCCATGTTAAGAATTTACAATCATTTTGAGAGAAATGAATTACATAAAATATTTTCATAGCAAAGCAAGGCGGCACACAATCCAAGTCCTGCATGGTCCAAGTATCACAGAATGTCAAAGAAAGGAGGAATCACTGTTAACTAGAGTGAATGATTGGGAAATTCATGTACTTTAGTTTTTTTGTAGGTATTTTATTTTTTCCCAGTTACATGTAAAAACAACTTTTAACGTTCATTTTAAAAAAATTTGAGTTTAAATTATCTCCCTTCCTCACCTCACCCTGCCCCAAGATCATAAGCAATTTGATATAGATTATACATGCGCAGTCACGCAAAACATATGTCCCTATTAGTCATGTTGTTAAAAAAGATGAAAAAAAACCATGAAAAAAATTAAGTGAAAAATAGCATGCTTCAATCTGTGTTCAGTCTTCACCACTTTTTTCTCTGGATGTGGATAGTATTTCTCATCATGAGTCTTTTGAAATTGTCTTAGATTATCATATTGCTGAGAACAGCTAAGTCATTCACATTTGATCATTACACAAATTGGTGTTATGATGTACAGTGTTCTCCTGGCTCTACTCACTTCATTTTGCATCTGTTTGTGTAAATCTTTCAGGCTTTTCCGAGAGCATACCGCTTGTTATTTCCTATAGCACAAGAGCATTTTATTACAATCATATATCACCACTTGGTCAGCCACTCTCCAGTTGATAGACATCCCCTCAATTTTCAATTCTTTGCCACCACGAAAAGAGCTGCTATATTTTTACACAAATATGTCCTTTTCTTTTTCTTTTTCTTTTCTTTTCTTTCTTTCTTTTTTTTAAATCTCTTTTAAATACAGAACTTGTTTGTAGTGGTATTGCTGGATCAAAAGGTATGCAAAGTTTCAGAGCCCTTTGGGCATAATTCCAAATTACTCTCCAGAATGATTAGATAAATTCACATCTCCATCAGTAGTGAATTAGTGTCCCTATTTTCCCACACCCTTTGCAACATTTATCATTTTCCTTTTCTGTCATATTAACCAATCCGATAGTTGTAAGGTGATACTTCAGAGTTGTTTTATTTTGCATTTCTGTAATCAACAATGACGTAAAATGTTTTTTCATATGATTATAGATAGCTTTGATTTCTTCATCTGAAAATTGCATGTTCATATCCTTTGGTCATTTATCAATTGGGGAATAACTTGTATTCTTATAAATATGATTCATATATTTGAGAAGCAAGGTCTTTATCAGAGACACTTGATGCAATTTTTCCCCCAACTTTCTGTTTGCCTTCTAATCTTGATTGCATTACTTTTGTTTGTTGTACAAAAACTTTTAAATTTGATATAATCAAATTATCTATTTTACATTTAATAATGCTCTCTATCTCTTGTTTGGTCATGAATCCTCTTCTCCATAGATCCGACATTTAAAATATTCTTTGCTTTCTTAATTTGTTTATGGTATCATCCTTTACGTCTAAATCATGTAACCATTTTGACCATATATTGATGAATTAACGTCCTTTCCACAGAGCACTTTGTAGTACTTTGTTTCCCAATCTCAATTATGCTATAGGATATATATGTGTATATATGCATATATGCATGTATACACACATGTATATATATACATATATATACATATATACACAACATATATGTGTATGCCTATTTCTATGTATAACTATTACATACATTTTACATATGTATATATAAATAATCCAAATTTTCATAAGTTAACTTTTGTTTTTTTAAATAAAAAATATACAGACTTCTCTTAGAGGAATGCATGAAACAAAATCTATGATTTATAAAGATAAATGTATGATATATGACATGTGCAAAATTATACATATACATACATTATATATATGTATATCACAGCATAGTTGTGATGAATATCACTTAGCATATACATATACAAATGTACAAATGTATACACATATGTTTATATGAAAGGGTGAGAGATAAGATTCAAGGAAAAGAGATATGAGTTATGTTGGGTTTTTTCTGGGCTATTTTCCCCTTGTTTATGGGTTTAAAGTAGTAAGGATAGTTGGTAGTAAAAAGCTTATAGGCTGATAACAATTTTCTGCAGACCAGAAACACCAAGTCTGTCTTTCCTGCCTCCTCTTGTCAAAATGAGAGCCTTCCTTATCACATTCACCATTCTTCAAAAATGTTTTCTGAGTTGATGTATTTTTTTCTGTTTCCTTGTGTCTCAAAAGTAATATTCTCATTTGGCAGGAATGTTCTTCTGTGAAAATATACCACCCAATTTTCAGGATCCAAAATTTGCCAATGAAATTAAAGCTGAAAAAAAAATAGTGAGTTATTAGATAACAGCACTTATTCTTACCTGAAGTTGGAACATCCAGTATCATGTACATTGTAGGGTTTATTGTAGTTTAACATTAAATTGTTGCAAAAATGCCACATCTTTGAAGATTTCCTTTGAATTTTTTTTCTGCCTCTTTGTGGTATAGAAAGGACATTAAAAAACTGTAGGTCAACTTTTTTTTTAAGCAAGAAATAGACAAGCATCTATTAGATAAATACATAAAACCACCCATGATTTATGAAGATCAAAATGGTTGTAGTTTATAAATGACAGGACCTTATTTTGATGGCACACATGGTAATAGGACTAGGTTCTTACTTGTTTATATTCTTAGTGTCAAAATAACATAGCAAGGTTTCTTTTATATTAATGGCATTAATCTGAAAGATTTAAAAATATTTAAAGCATTAATTATTTATTATAACTAATTTTTATTATAAATATTTATATATTATTATTATTATTATTATTATTATTATTACTACTGCTACTACATTTTTAAAGAACAAGCTTAAAGGGATGGAATAGAAAGAGAATGATTCAGACTAATGATTTTTATCCATGTAGGGAATTCCCTGTGTTTGAACTCCCTCCACCAATAAAAACTGATAGTTTCTTTCAATTTATATTCATAAAGAGCTTCTTGAGGTGCTGAGAAACCGTGACTTGTCTATCATCACACATCTAGTATGCCATGGAGGTAGAGTTTGAAGCCAGGTATTACTGGCTCCAAGGCTAAAGTTTTAAATACTTGATCAATTAAGACTTATGCTATGTAGAATCTTTGGACTTTAAGGGTGCTCAAAAGAGATCATTTAGTCTCTTCCACCATCTTCAGGAGGACCCTCTAGAAGTAAGCTGGGCCAATGAACATGTTGTTAAACAAGAAAGACATTCAATACAATATGTATGCTCATACATCTTAACTTATTACTCCCTGCAAAGTTGATCTATACAGTTTAAATTAACCTTGTATGGTATCCAAGAACAATTAGAGTCTTCAGCTCTTGTCCCATGACCAAGTATTTCCTTTCATATGTCAAAAATGTGTTGCTTACAGCTTTGAACATAGTCTGTTTTACTGTTGCAGTTCAAATTTCTTACCTTTTAGATTGGGGCCAGGGACTGGCTGGAGATGGAAAAGAGTGGGAGAGAATGAATGATAATTTTATTTGTAATTATTCTTAAGAGCCTTAAGGCAAAATTACTCTTTTGATTAGAGTCAACTTCTCCTGGTAGAAATAATTTGATGGTCAAGCAATTTAAAAAATCCTTTCTTTTTGTCCTTTCTTGAGAAACAACACCATTTCAGTGATGTTAAAATGTACACATGTCCTCTTAGGATAACAAACATAACTCACTCTCACCTGGCAACCAGTGAGATCACTTCCTAGTTGCTGAGCTTACAGGTTATTGAATCTGCTGGGGGTCTGTTAAAAATAGTGCCTAATAAATCTGTCCATTCCTCTAATTAGGCTGTGTGATAGCATGCTTGTTATTTTTCCTTTCTAGGTCGGTTAATAAATATTCTCAATAATATCTCTTTCACCACACAATAGGATCTGCCTGAAAATAAGCCATGGATTTTATGTGGGTAGAAAGGGATCTGACTGAAAATAAACTGTGGGGTTAGGAAAGGGTTTTTGTAAAAGCACTTTCAGCCAAAAGATGGAGTGGCTAAGGAGATTGAGTGAGTCAGTGCGTCGTTTCCTTTGAATTGGAAACTATTTAAAGGTGCTAAGTTGGCAGGGCTTGAATTGAAAACTTGATTACTAAAGATCTTTCAAAAAGGGAACATCTAAAACTTCTTACTCCAAATACTTCCACTGTACAGGTGTCCTTTACTTTAAAATGGGTTCCTTCTGAAATTTTATGCCTTAAATATTTGGAAACCGAAACATTTAAAAGGCACTTGGAGAACCTGTTTCAAAGAATTTTGTAGTGTTCCTTTAGGGATATGAAGAGTCATTGTGCTAACAACATCTTATTTTGTAAATTTAAATAATTATATATTAAGGATGCAAATAGACTGTGATTTCATTAGTTTAGGCAACTCCCTGGTGAGAAAACTCCCGCTACCATGCAGGTTCTCTGCAAAATATTCTCTTAAAGAGTTACCCAGGAGACTCTAGGGTTAAGCGACTTGCCTAGAATCACCTCACCAATATGCATGGCCCTGGGTCTTCGTGGCTTCAAAGCTGGCTCTCTATCTGCTATACTTTGCTGCCTTTCATGTAAATTATATTCCTTTAAACTGTGGCACACATGTAGCTTCATTTGGCTGTAATAGACATATCTAAAGTGAGGGGCTTTTAACTCTCTAGAAACAATCCATTTAAATAAAAACAAAACCAAACAAAATATGTATCCACTAAAGGGAAAGTGATATAAAGCTGCTGCTGAGTTTCTCATTGCTCAGTAGACACTCATTACTCATCTTTCTGGTCTTTCAAGTTCACATGAGATGAATGCCAAGGAAACAGAATTTACTACTTTTAAAATGAGCACTATATTAAATTTAGCTGAATAACTCCTTGATAAACAAAGTTCTTGGTTTCAAAATAAAGTAATAGATGCATAGCATCAAGAATGAGAGAGATAATAGACCCACTCTACTCTGCCCTAATCAATAGAGGCAAAACTAGGCCTGAGTAAGTGCAGCTATGCCCTAGAGTGCTAGGATTTAGAGAGAACTGATACCATTTGATCTTCATAATAACCCTGGGAGGTAGGGGTTATTGTTATCCTCCCCATTTTACATATAAATAAACTGGGGCAAACAGAAGTTAAGTAACTTGCCCAAGGTCACCCAGCAAGTAAATATCTGAAGCTGGATTTGAATTCAGGTTTTCCTGACTTCAGACCCAGTGTTCTACCCACTGTACCACGCAGATGCCCTAAACTTGAGTATTTTATATTTTATAGGTATTTTCATAAAGTTTCAATTTTGTTGGAAAATAATTTTGAAGAATTGGTTGTGATTAGTCTTTTGTTACAATAATTCTGCTTTTGCCTTCATCTTGTTTATATAATGCTCTTTTGCTTTTTTGTTCCCCTTCTTTTATCTAAAAGTTAGTCTATTTTATTAATCTTTTAAAAGGACCAACTTTTAGTTTTGTTTCTCAGTTCTATAGTATGTTTCTTTTTCATTTTCCCTATTTCTCATCTTTCAAGATTACCTTTTTCTGGGTTTTTATTGTTTGGGGGATTTGTATATTGTCTAGTTTTAAAAAACTGGATGTACAGTTCAGTAATCTTTTTTTTCTATTTTGCTGACGTATATTTTCAGAAACATAATACCGATGATAAAAATAGTTCACTACCAATCAAGCAATTAAAACCCACACAATTGGCATTTTTTTCCTTCCCTAGGTTAAAATTTACCTGGTGAATATTTACTTTACATTATTGATCTCTTTTGTTTTTATATACCTTCATTTATGAATATGTTCTTCTCCTTCCTCTGCCCAATGAGTCACTCTGTGTAGTAAATAATTTTTTTAAGTAAAGAGAGAAATAATAAAGAGGGGAATAAAGACCATCTCAAACACGAAAAATGGAAACAGTTCAGTTAAACTAATGAATATGTTAAATTTGAGAGTAAATGTAATGTCACACATTCATGCGCCCTTCCCCTGCTACAAATGAAGGAGGGAAGTACATTTTCTCATCTGTTTCCATCATGCTGACAAACAGAAGCAGTTGAAAAATGTCTATGAATACTCCACAGTCTCTCCAACATAATTCTAGTCCACATCATCATAACTCTCCTGGAAACAGACTCCCAAGCCTCCTCCATATGGAGAGATGCCATATGAGTCTTTCTGTACATGCACCATATTCCTATTATGCCTTTAAATGTAAATTAAAAATTCTAGATGTTGCCATTTGATGACAATTTAGACAGATCTGTTGGTAAGAGAACTGAAAATTTCATCTACTTCAATATTTTGTTTCTATTAGAAATTTTCAGTCAAATTCTTTGAATGTATGCTTTCCTAATAAAGAATAGTATTACTTACATGAAAAAAAATTTAAAACTAATTTATTTTCAGTGCCAGATGAATCACACATTCTGTTAAGTGTTTTGGGGTTTTTTTGCTATATTTAACCTTTGGGAACAAATAAATGTGTCATTTTTCCCTTATGCTTACAAATATGACCAATTTTCTAGCCAAACTAAGCCAAATTTAGAGGCTGTTCTAAATTATAATTGACTGTGGTTTGCTAGACTATCACTTGTCAGATCCATTGAATTTTATTTATTGAATAACGACTTCTAAGACTCATCCTCATTATTTAACTTAATTTCATGGCTGTAAATCACATTTAATGAATACAATTTCTGCCAAAAGGCTAATCATGCAGAGTATCCCAAAAGTCTTGGAGCAATTTTTAAGTATTGAAAATATTAAAGCTTAAAACTGCACTAAGAATTGTGGGATATGTATTTTTTGAGCATCCCCCCAGGGACTGGAAGACCTTTTTATGAGGGACATAGAATCCTTTTTGGATCTGGACATCTGGTTATTTAATCAACATAGCATTCACTATATTGAAAATAGATCAATATAAAAAAATTCAACATATAATTCAACATAATCGAATACTCATTACACATATTTACTAATCTAGGTGTAAAACTTTTGTTCAACATTCAATAAGGAATCGTTAGTGCTGATAATATGCATAAACCAAAAGAAAGGCAGCATCGCTTAGGGGATAGAGTGCTGGCATTAAGGCAATAAAGAAGCTAAGTGGCGCAGTGATGAGAGTGCTATGCCTGGAATCAGGAAGACATGAGTTCAAATCCAGAGTCAGACACTGGGCAAATAACTTATTTCTATTTGCCTCATTTTTCTCATCTGTAAAATGAAATAGAGAAGGAAATGGCAAACCACTCCAGTATCTTTGCTAAGAAAACCAGAAATGGGGTCACAAGTAAAACAACTGAACATTAAGGCAATAAGAGCTATAAGATCAAGTTATAGTTTTTGTTGGTGGAGGGAGTTCTTATACCAGGAGCTTCCAACAACAATGAAATCAAAGGGCTGTACTCAAAAATATGTGCAAGTAACTGGGATACATCCTGAGAACACAATGACAGAACAAGGAAATGGTGCCTGTGTTAAGGAATTTTTATTCTGCTATGAGGATGTGAGAAATGAATCATATGAACCAGGTTATTTCTTTCTTTCTTTTTTAAAGACATTTATTCAGAGTCATGATCAGACTATTACATTTAGCAATCAACAGCATGGGTACAAAAAAAAATCTACATTAAAACTCTTTGTTGGAATGCTTCATACTTTCCACAAAACAGAAACTAAAATAACCTGTTATACAATTAGTCACAAATACAATCCTAGTGTGTTTTTTTTTTTGCCCACACATAAAATCTATTGTTTAAAACATGTCTTCTTGTAGCAGCTAGGCCCTGCCACCACTGCACTTGTCTGAGTTCACAAATCTGTTGTAACCTGTAGCTTCCCTGTCACTTCTCTGGCTCTCCTCTCCTGCTAATTTTTATTTCCTTACAGTAATTAAAATCTTCTGCCACTGCCATAACTACTGCTACTACTGGAACCACCATAGCCACTTTGGTGATGTGGTTTGCCAAAATATTGGCCCCCACCATAGGGGCCTGAGCTCCTGCCTCCAAAGTTTCCTCTCTTCATGGGACCAAAGTTTGAAGACTGATTGTTGTAGTAGCCAAAATCATTGTAGCTTCCACCACCTCCGAAGTTGCTTCCATCATTTCCAAATCCAGTGTAGCGATCTCCACTTCTACCATATCCTCCACCACCATGACTGCCACCAAAACCACCACGATCATTGAAGTTCCCACCACAGCCAAAGTTATCATTTCCACCAAAGCCACCTCCATGGCCACCACCAAAGTTTCCAGAGCCACTTTGACCTCTTTGACTAGATGAAGCACTAGCCATTTCTTGCTTAGACAAAGCTTTCCTTACTTCACAGTTGTGGCCATTCACAGTATGGTGTTTTTGAATGATAATCTTATCCACGGAATCATGGTCATCAAAAGTAACAACAGCAAAGCCCTTCTTTTTGCCACTGCCTCCATCAGCCATGATTTCAATCACTTCAATTTTTCCATATTGTTCAAAATAGTCTCTTCAGTGACGCTCCTCAGTGTCTTCCTTAATGCCACCCACAAAGATCTTTTTCACAGTTAAGTGGGTGCCTGGCCTTTGAGAGTCCTCTCTGGAAACAGCTCTCTTTAGTTCAACAACTGTGCATTAATTCTATGAATTCTTGCATTCATGGCTGCATCTACCTCTTCCATTGTGGCATCGGTAACAAAACCAAAGCTCCTGGAACGTTTGGTATTTGGATCCTTCATCACCACACAGTCTGTAAGCATGCCCCATTGCTCAAAATGGCTCCTTAGACTCTTGTCCGTTGCGTCGAAGCTCAGGCCTCCCATAAAGAGCTTGCAAAGCTGCTCGGGCTTTTGGGGGGACTCTGACTTCGACATGGCGAGAGCGGTAGCGGACGCTTCAGCGATCCTTTTCCAGCGGCATCGAGGACAGAAAGGAGCTGGCTAACTAGCTTATCTGAACTAGGTTATTTCTAAGGAGCCTTCCCTGTCTTATATATTGGTTCTGACACTGAAACTGTGGGCGAGTCCCTTACCCTTTTAAGCCTCCATTGCCTCAAAACAAAAGTGCTTCTATTTCCAGTGTTATACACCTATCTAGACAGAGTGCTGGGCTGAGAGTCGGGAAGAATTGAGTCCAAATCTAGCTGGCCTCTGATAGCTACTAGCTGTGTAACCCTGAGTGAGTCACTTAACTTCTACTTGCCTCAGTTTCCTTGTCTGTAAAAAGAAGACAATAATAATGCCTATCTCCCAGGGTTGTTGTAAGGAGTAAATGAGATAATAATTGCGAAGTCCTTAGTGCTAGTGCTTGGCACCGAGTAAGTGCTAAATAAATGTCAAGTATTGTTAATTTTCTCCATCAGTTTCTTAAGTTTAAAAATCGATAAAAATGATAAATCAAGTCTCCATTTGTAGCATTTCCCGATTTTTGAGGTATACATGCTGACACTGAAAATTGAATTGTTTCTCCCAAGCCATCGAACTGACTCCAGCACTGCCTTGGAACTATAGATTTGCCATAATGTCACATAGCAGATGTTTAAAAGCCAGAATCATCATTCATTTAATGTGTTTCTAATTCTTTAGGTCCTCTCATGGGAAATAAAGGTTTTGTTCCCAGAACTAAACATTTCATTTCCTGTCTCTGCTTTTACATAAACCCCCTTACCATCCTCCTACCTCCATCCATGCTCGGAATGCCCTCTAACTTCACCTCTACTTCTTAGAATCCTTAATTTCCCTAAACATTCAGCTCTGGTGTCACCTCCTGCTTGAAGCTTGCCCTAATAATCCCTTCTTCTTTTGGTAATTATCTGTCACCTTCAAATCATCATGTATTCACTTACATATTGAGCTTCCCCTCCATTTCCCCTGAGTAGAACATAGGCCTCTTGAAGGCAGGGACCATTTTCATTTTGTCTTTTTATCCTTATTTCCTGTACCAATGTCAGGCATATAGAAGGTACTTAATATGTTTTTTTGTAATTGAAACTATAATACTAATACTACTACTACTAATAACAAAAGAGCCTTTGGAGGAAAATCAGTGCCCATAAGGGTTATTTTTCTGGACACAAAATTTAGCTGAAAAACAAGTTCAGTCCAACAATATCAGTTTGTGTCTGGAGCATAATACAGTGAATATAAACAACTATATGTAGTAATGCATCAATAATAGTCCTATAAATCTATTACTTAAATGCAGGACAAATGAATAGCCTTAACATTGTTTCAAAAGGATGGACTTCTCTGGAGCACTAAGGATTTACAATGACCTTTGTGATTTAAAAAAAAAATCACTTGTGTCCCTAGGCAAAATTGTGACCTAGGTGAAATTAGTCTTTGGCCCTCTGCCACTTCCATCTGAGCAGTCTTTATTACCCCATCTGATGACCCCCTCGTGCATCTGCTTCCTCAAGGGACTTGCTTTCTGTTTTAAGCAAATGAAAAGCAATGAACAAACTCCCCGTACATGACATCCTACATCCCATTTTCAAACCTTTGCACATACTTCTGTGTCTGGAATGTATTCCCCCTTCACTACTGCCTTGCAACATGGCTTTTAAAAATTTTTTCACACCGCAGCTAGTCAGCACAGTGGATAGAGCTACAGTCTTGGAGTCAGGAGGACCTGAGTTCAAATTTGGCTTCAGACACTTGACACTTACTAGCTCTGTGACCGTGGGCAAGTCACCTGACCCTGATTGCCTCACCAAAAAGAAAAAAAAATTCACCACTTTAACCAAAATTGCTATGTTAAAGATTATTATCAATGATAGAATTGTCCAAAGCAATAGTCTTTCCCCGCAATTATTATATTCCTTGACTTTTTTGAAGTATTTGATACTATGGACATACTCTCATTCCCCTCTTGATTCAGTCTGCTCCCTTGGCTTTTAAAACCTTGAACTCTACTGCTCACTTAAAGGCAGGTAGTGTTGAAGTGGATATGAGCTGGAATAAGGAAGACCTGAGTTCAAATTCAGCCTCATATACTTACTAGTTGTGTGACCCTGAGCATGTAATACATCTCTGTCTTAGTTTCCTCATTTGCAAAATGAGGATAAAAATAGCACTTACCCCCCAGAGTTATCTTGAGGACAATATATTTGTAAAAGTGCTTTTTGAGCTAACCTATGAGTTAGGTAAAAGAGGTATTATTCATCCCATTTTTCTTTTCAAATGAGAACTGAAACACAATAAGACTACTTGATTTGCCCAGACTATGAATTAATAATTCACAGAGATAGGACTGAAGTTAACTCAGGTTCAAGTATTCAATGGCTCACCATAATGATAAGACAGAAATGAACAATAAAAGAGTAGAAAGCAAATACTGACCACATTCCTTGTTAGTGTAGTCACATTCCCTTTTGTTTCTAAATAGTTTGGACACTCCCTTAGTTTCCAGCTCTTTGGTACCACAAAAAGATCATATATGTATATGTATGTGTGTATGTACATATGTGTGTATATGTATATGTGTGTATATATACATATACATATATATGTATGTATATACACATAGATCTGAAAGACGTTTTCTTCCTTGTCCCTCTTATTTGTTTATGATGTTACCCTTTATGTCTGTTATGTGTTCCTTTGCAGCTTATCTTGGTTTATGGTATAAGATGCTGGTCTGTACTTAGGTTCTGCCATACTATATTCCATTTTTGCCCCTAGTCATTTTTGTTGAATAGGTAGTTCTTTCTCCAATACCTGTGAACACTGGGCTAATAAATGCAGGGTAACTGTGCTCATTTGCATCTATATATTGTTGACCTAATAGGTTCTGTGGATCAACCTTTATTTCTTAAACAAAGTGCTTTCAGAAATGGTTATACCAATTCATAGCTTCACCAACAATGCATCAATGTACCTATCTTTCCACCATTCCCTACACATGAACTATTCCTGTATTTGGTCATATTTCTAATTTCTAATGTGTGAGGAGAAACCTGAGGATTTTAAAAAATTTACCTTTTCTCTTTTTATTAGCCAACTGAAGTAATCATTCACATAGCTGTTAGTACATTTTTTTTTTTTGTGAATCATTTGTTCATACTTTCTGGACACATTGAGGAAGGATTTTGGGTTTTATATATTTGTTACTTTTCCTTATGTTTTGGATAGCAAACTCTTATCTGAGAAATTTGATATAAAGATTTTTTTCCCCAATTCACACACACTTCCTTTATTATCCTAGACACTTCAATTTTGTTTGCCCAGAAACTTTTAAATTTCACACAACCAAATCCTACATCTTATTTTTCATAAATGCCTCTCTTTCACCATTCAGTAAAGAATACATCTCGTAGCCACAGCTGTGAAATATAATTTTCTTCTCTTCTAATTTTTTTATAGTATAATCTTTAATATTGAAGCTATATTTCCCTTTTAAATTAATTGCATAATATAATATGAAGTGTTGGTTTAAGCCTAGTTTCTGCCAGATTTCTCCCCCCAGTTTTTTTAGCCACTAATATCAAATAAGTCCTTTCCTAAGGTTACATTCTAGAATTTATCAAACATTGGGTTTACTTCCTTCTATTTTGATTTTCCTTGTTTTGTTGGTTAAACTGATTTTTTTTCTATTCTTAACTCATATAAAATGATTTAGATGATTGCTGCTTTGTAATATTTGTCTTCTGAAAGTGTTCCCTCTTCATTGCTATCTTTTTCCATTGTTTTTCTTGTGTTCTAGAAATTTTGTTCCTCTGAATGAATTATAATATTAATTTATCAGTTTCTTAAAGTATCAATTTAATAGTTTGGTGGCCTAAGCATTAAATCTATGAATTAATTTTAATTCCATCATCATTTATTTTATATTGGCATGGCCCATCCATGAACACTGAATATTCCTCTATTTATTTAAGTTATTCTTTATTCTTTATGGAGCACTTCCTAATTAAATCATACAAGTATTGAGTGTTGTTTGGTAGACAAACTCACAAAAAAAATAGACATTTTGTAATTATTTCCAATGAGATTTTATATTATATGGATGGCTCTTAAATTTTGTTGATATAGAAAAAATGTTGTTAATTTTTTAAGGTTTATTTTGTAACCTACTACTTTGCCTTAATTAGCTTTTCTCTTTTTCCTGATTTCCTAGGATTTTCTAGGTAAACCATCATGTTATCAACTGAAACCCATACTTCAAAATACAGAAGAGTACAAGCTGAGGTGAAAGCAGAAAGTTTTATTAGGAGGCAAATCAGACAATAATGCTGTGGCACCCCAGTACAAAGTGCAAAGGAACATACAGCCTGGGAGAGGCTATGTTTGAAAACCACAAAGTGGATGGCTGGGGAAGGGGTTAGGACAGGCCTGCCCAACATACAGCCTATGAGACACTTGGGGGCTGCCAAAAGATTTCAGGCAGCTCATGAAAAATGTAGGATTGCCAGTGAACACACTCCTGTTTGTCACATGACCCACAGCAACCAACCGTTGTTGGTCTGTCTCTAGTCTAAACTATCTGTGGCCTGAAGTTTAGCCTGATTTAATTTCAGCCCCTGCCTACAACCAGGTTGTGCAGGTCTGGGTTAGAGTAGAGATTGGACAGTCTTTCCCACACATAGAAGCAAGGGTGTTTTGCAGGAACAGTTGACAGCAAGGCTGGCTTAGACTGGTTTGGGGTGCACGGCTCTGCAAGGTCAGCCAGCAAACAGCAGCAAAGGATTCTGGGAGTGAGTAAAACTTTGGCTCACTGCAGGCTCTTGATTATTGGTTCCTTTCAGCAAACAGGTTTACTCTGTGTCCAGTGCACCTGCCTGGTAAAGTAACTCATGGAAAACAGACATTTCATTTCAGGGGTACTCTCACAATGTCATCAGCAAATATCTTTATAACTTTATTTTCTTTCTCTTGTCTCACTGCTATTGCTATCATTTTCAGAAATATATAAAATAATAGAAAAGAAAGTAAAAATCTCTGCTTTACACCTGTATTTATTGTTAAGGTGTCTAGTATATATACCTTTTAGAGTATTCTATGTTGAAAGATAAATTGGTCAATGGAGAACAACTTTTATAATCAGGACTCCAGAGTCTGAACAAATTGGGAGCCAGTTAATATGAAGGGAGCCTCTTGCCTAGTTGGGATTACAATGTTTTTAGGCTTTGGCCACAAGTGTAGTGAATATATACAAAAAAGGCATAGTATAAGGTAGGAGAATTAAAAGCTGCTATTAACAGTAGAAATCTTGTGTTGACACATGAAAAAAAATATTGTTGCAGGTGGGAGGTGGAAGTAATATCAATGTCCTCTTTAGCCTTTGTGGATCAGAACTTTAACCATATCACAACACTAAGATACCAAGTTACTGATTCTCTTCAATGGTATGTTTCTCATACAGTCCCTATGTTTTTTTTTCCATTTTTAAAAATTTTTTATTTTTTTAGGCAGGTAGGGTTAACTGACTTGCTCAGGGTCACACAGCTAATAAGTATTAAGTGTTTGGTCTGAGGCTGTATTTGAACTCAGGTCCTTCTGACTTCGGGGTCAGTTATCGACTGTGCTACCTAGCTGCCCCTAAACAGTCCTTATTCTTTTTTTTTTTGCCTTTTTTTGGTGAGGCAATTGGGGTTAAGTGACTTGCTGAGAGTCACACAGCTAGGAAGTGTCATGTGTCTGAGGCCAGATTTGAAATAAGATACTCTTGACTCCAAGGCAGGAGCTCTATCCACTGAACCACCTAGCTGCCTCCAGTTGTTGTTCTTGTTTTCCCATTCTTTAAAGCCATTAAACTAGAATCCTAATTGTCAGATCCTCTCTCTGCATTTTTTCTTAAAAGAATCTTTTAGAGGAGAAAAATACTCAAATTTAAAGATGATGAATAAGGGACATGTACATAGTACTTTATGTTTTATAAAGCACTTCCCACACATTATCTCATTTGAGACAAGAGGTAGTACTATAAATATTATCATATCCTTTCATAGATTAGGAAACTGGGACTAGAAAAGGTTAAGTGAATGGTCCAAGGTCAATAGCTAAGAAGATGGGATTTAAAACCCAAGTCTTCCTAACTTGAGGTCCAGGATCTCTAGCTATTGCTTATTAAAATAAAATTTCATTTTTAAAGTGTGAGCTAAGAATGCTATAACATAAATTTGAAAGAAATTGGAATAACCCTAATTGCTTAGGAGTCAGTTGGCTAGAAAATATATCTGGCCATAAGTGAGACTCAGGTCAAAACTTCACATTCCATTTGAGCAAGTGAATTGGATGATTAGAAATTAGACTTTAGGTGGTAAAATTGATCTACTCAAAGGATCTATTCAGCAGAATAACTCTTGTGTTATACTTTTCTTTCAATTAGTGTCTGATTCTGGGGTAACAATGCTATGACTTACTTCTTCTGAGACTACTTTTTCAATCCTTTGCCACATTTTCATCTTTTGGATGGAAGAAAACATGCTTCCTAATTTTCCTTTCTTTCCCCATCATATGGAAAGTCCATGACTTAATTCTTTTGGTTTCTCTGCGAACTTGAGTTCTTGGGAAACAACTCATGTGTTGGACCCAAAGCAACTAGCTATAGACCAATTTATGATGTTGACTGACTTGGCCCAACTGCTCATCATTACCTCTATTTGACCTGTTTCTCTCTGAACCTATGAACTCTAGTATCTGATTTCCTACTTGGAGTCACAGAATTCATTCATGTTTCTCCTTATATATAATTCCCATATGTTATTTTTCATTGTCTATACTGCTTTGCTTAACTGGACTTGCAGTATCAGAATTATAATACAAAAAAAGTTTAATTCAATAAAAATGTTTATTTATTTGGCATACATGGTATGAGGAATCAACAACCAACCAACTGAATTGGGTTTTTTTTGTTTTATTATTTTAGCTGAAATGAGCAGTCTGATGGAATTGCTAGAATCACTGAGCTATTTTTTTGACATAATGTAGAAACAGACTCATTTTCATAAGCTGATATTTATGAGAAAATGTATTGAGACTTTTCAAAGATTAGAAAGTAAACTGAGTTCAGAACTAAATAGAGATTGGGTAGGCTCATATTTTAGTAATTGTGTAGTGTGCACAATAGTCCTAAGTGGAATGTGAGAACAAGGCTTTTAGAAGTTAAGCGTAATCTTTATTTCCATTTCTCAGAGAGACATAGCTATTTTCCTGATGGTGCTATGTGGCATAAATTGAATCTAGGATCTCAGAAGAATCAGAATGTCAGGCTGCCCAAGAGTGATAAAAAGACACATGTTGAGTATAAACATCCTACAACATTATACAAACAATGGCTTGTTCATGAGAAATCACATAAAAGACATTGTCAAAGATACTCGATTGAAAATAAAGGTGGGCTGGTTATGCAGCAAGAAAAACACATAATACTTAATGGATTGGGTACTGTACTAGGACTCAGAAAGACTCAAGTTCAGACACTTAACCATTATTGTGACCCAGGACAAATTATTTAACTGCTATCTGCCCCAGTTTTCTCATCTGTAAAATGAGGATATTAATAACACCTACTTCCCAGGGTTGCGAGAAAAAAAGTGAGATATTTGTAAAGCACTTTGAAGCTCTATTTAAATGCTAGCTAGCTAGCTAGCCAAAGCAGCAGCAGTAGCAGTAGTATGGAGAGTATGAGTACTACATTAGTACCCTTGAGATGTTAAAAGAACCAAAGAAAGGATTCCAGTATATTGAATAGATATGATATCCAGGATTTAGAGAATAACATAGTAAAAAATAGAACAGAATAGTAGAGATGGTGTAGAGAAGTTGCAATCTATATGCAATTCCCTGTGGCAGTAATATCTACATCCATGAGATCAGAGTTCCATTAGAATTCTAATAAAGAATTTTCCTAGGGGCAGCTAGGTGGCACAGCGGATAGAGCACCAGCCCTGGAGCCAGGAGGACTGAATTCAAACCCAGCCTCAGACACATAACACTTACTAGCGTGTGACCTAGGCAAGGCAATTCACCCCATTGCCTAGCAAAAAAAAAAAAAAAAAAAGGAATTTTCCAGGTCTGGTTAAAATTCAGAAGTAGGTATACTTGAAGAGGCTGTATATTCAGATCTCCTTAACAACCATCAAGGGTTCCATTCATCACATGCCAAAATAATCAAAGAAAAGGTTGATTGTATTTGCAAGGTGGATATACTCTTTGGATACATGCTATCCAAACAGGATCAGACTTATTTTGGGAGCTGGGAAGGGGAATCAGAATTAAAAAAAGTGAAGGACTTAACTATGGAAAGAAGACAGTAAGGAATGTGGATAAAATAAACATTGTCTGAAAAGAAAAGGGTCAAGAGGCAAAAAGACATGAAGGAAGAAGCATAGATTCAATGACCTAAGAATCCATCATAAAAAGGGCCCTCCTTTGCCTTTTGCAAAATCAAGGTGAAGAGTTAATGATTAGTAGTAGTAGTAGCCGCAAAATTACTAATGTGTGTTTTCCCATCTGTCTCTAAGACAACAAAGCAATAAACATACATTTAATTATTCAAGGATAATGCTTAAATGCAAGATCCTTATTTATCCCTTGACTCAGAGTAAACATTTATTTTCACTTGATCAAAATGTTGTTATACAATTAAAGTGTCTGTAGATAGATTAGACCCTGTTTTGTCAGACAACACATCTCATACAGAGCTGTAATGAACTTGAGGGTGAATAGGACTTTGATCCAGGGTTCCACCATCTAGAAGGTGCTTCCTCTCTAAAACAAGTCACCATCCTTATTCTTCATCTCACAATTCTCCCCTGCCATACTACTGCTTGATGTAACAATACCCCTCTGATGAAGCTGCCACCCTAGGGTCCCATTACTATAGCTCATCATTTAGTATAAGCCTCTCCCTCCTGTCCCCAGTTCACATGGTGAAGGACTGAACTCACTGGGGTAAGGCCACCCCCTAGCCTAGTGCATTTGAACAAGTAGTCATAATGTCCTTTGCTTTATTTCTCCCCTGTTTTATGTGCTGGCTCTTTCCTTTGCTTTCCAGCTATGTGATTCCTCCCCCACCCCCTAATGGAAAAACTCCCAGTAACAGATTTGTTCTCACTCTTGATAGACGAAGACAAAGATGGCCCACTTTGCTAAATTATGATTATTTTTTTCAGAGATGGTTGCCTTTAGCACGTTGCATTTTGATGATTCATCACAACACATAAACCATGACTCATGCATCCTCAAACTCTCATTCCATTATCTCAGAAAGAGAAAATATACACTTACGGGGAATGGTTTCTTGGTATAAAGCAGACATGAAGAAGATGGTAATCTAGGAATCTGAGCAAGGGGTTCTGTTTAATGTAAACCCATATTTTTAAAATTGCTGTTTATTGTTTTAATGTTTAATGTAAAATCTGAAAATAAACTAGGGGATGGGCAGTGAGAAAAGAAATGTTTTCACAAAAGCATTCTAATACTCCCCAGGATTTGTAATGTCACTGTTGTGGTTATTCACTCCAATGATACAGATCTCAACCCATATACAATTGTTCCTTCTGTGTAACTGTTACTATACCATATTTTTTTCCCCACAGAGTGTTCACCCAACATGCTAGGAGCTTTCTCTGTATTCTTCTTATATCACACAGATACTAATCGCATATGTGGGCATATCAACTATTCCTTTTTCTTATGATATATACTAGACTTTTTAAAAATCATGTATCATTTTGGAGGTATCATTCACAGCACTTTTCCTTCCTGATTCATCAGAGTAAAGAGGATATTTACAGTAAGAGAGAAGTTGTAACTATTCTCTAAGTTGTTTTTTTGTTGCTTTGAAACAGATTGAATGACATGCCCAAGGTAATGTGACTAGAAAGGGTCAGGGGTAGGATGTGAGCTCAGAACTTTCTGATTTCAGGTTCAGTATTCTATCCAACACAGATGTTACCTCTTTAACTATTAGGAAAGGGAATCAGGGAATAAGTGTTTATTCAGCACCTACTCTGTGGCAGGCATTGTGCTAAGAGCTTTACAAATATCCCATTTGATCCTCACAACAACCCTTCTAAGTGGGGTTATTATTATTCCCATTTTACAGTTAAGAAAATAGGAGCAGACTGAGCTTAAGGACTTGCCCAGCTTCACAGAGCTAGTAAGTGTCTGAGGCTAGATTTAAACTTAGTCTTCCTCATTCTCTTTTTTGATTTTCAGAATTGCCAATTTAGCCTTTAATTGGAGAATTTTAATTTGCACTTTTTCTAAGTTTTTTTAGTTTCATGCCCAAATTATTGATCTGCTCTTTTTGTATTTTACTGATGTAATCACGTAGAGGTATAAATTTCCTCCTAAGTACTGCTTTGAGTGCATCTCACAAATTTTGGCATGTTGCCTCATTGTTGTCATTCTCTTTGAAGAAATTATTGATTGTTTCTATGATTTGTTCTTTGACTCACTCTTTCTTTAGAATCCAATTATTTAGTTACCAATTAATTTTTAATCTATATTCCCATGGCCCTTTATTGAATGTATTTTATTGTGCTATAATCTGAAAAGAATGCATTTAATATTTCAGTTTTTCTACACTTTGTTATGAGGTTTTTACACTCTGATACATGGTCAATTTATGGATTGGTGAGGAGAATGTAATTTTTTAAAAATATACATTTATATATATTTAGCTTTCAACATTCACTCCCAGAAGTTTTTGAATTCCAAATTTTACCCCATCTCCCCCCTCCCCCCACCCCAAGATGGCATGCATTCTGAATATCCCTTCCCCTAGTCTGTCCTCTCTATCTTCTCTCCCCTTCTCTTATCCCTTCCCCTTCTATTTTCCTGTAGGGCAGGATAGGCTTCTGTACCCCATTTCCTGTATTTCTTATTTCCCAGTAGCATGTGAAAACATTTTTTAAAAACATATGTTTTTAAAACTTTAGGTTTCAAATTTTCTCTCTTCCTCCCTCCCCACCCACCCTCATTGAAAAGGCAAGCAACTCAATATAGGTTGTACATGTGCAGTTATGCAAAACACTTCCATAGTAGACATGTTGTGAAAAAACTAACTCTATTTCCCTTAATCCTATCCTGCCCTCCCATTTATTCTATTCTTTCTTTTGACCCTGTCCCTCCTCAGAAGTATTTACTTCTGATTACCCCTTTCCCAATCTGCCTCCTCTCTATCACCCCCTGCTCTCTTGTCCCCTTCTCCCCTATTTTCCTGTAGGGTAAGACAGATTTCCATACCCAATTGAATGTGTATGTTATTCCTCCTTAAGCCAAATCCTATGAGAATAAGATTCACTCATTCCCTCTCACCTTCCCCTTTCCCCTCCACTGTAAGAGACTTTTCTTCTGTTTTTTTTTTTTGTGAGATAATTTACCCCATTCTACCTCTCCCTTTCTTCTCCAGTATCATCCTTCTCATCCTTTAATTTTATTCTCCAGATATGACCCTTAATCTTCAACTCACCCTGTGCCCTCTATCTATCTATCTACATATACATATATATAATTTTTTCCTCCAACTACCCTAATACTGACAAAGTCTCATGAGTTATAAATATCATCTTTCCATGCAGGAATGTAAACAGTTCAATCTTAATAAGTCTCTTATGATTTCTCTTTCCTGTTTACCTCTTCATGTTCCACTGGAGTCCTGTATTTGAAAGTCAAATTTTCTATTCAGCTCTGGTCTTTTCATCAGAATGCTTGAAAGTCCTCTATTTCACTGAATGACCATTTTTTCCCCTGAAGGATTATACTCAGTTTTGCTGGGTAGGTGATTCTTGGTTGTAATCCTATCTCCTTTGCCCACCGGAATATTATATTCCATGCCCTGAGGTCCTTTAATGTAGAAGCTGCTAAATCTTGTGTTATCCTGATTGTGTTTCCACAGTACTTGAATTGTTTCCTTCTGGCAGCTTGTAATATTTTCTCCTTGACCTGGGAACTCTGGAATTTGGCTACAATATTCCTAGGAGTTTTCCTTTGGGGATCTCTTTCAGGAGGAGATCTGTGGATTCTTTCAATTTCTATTTTGCTCTCTGGTTCTGATATATCAGAGCAGTTTTCCTTGATAATTTCTTGAAAGATGATGTCTAGGCTCTTTTTTTGATCATGGCTTTCAGATAGTCCAATAATTTTTAAATTCTCTCTCCTGGATCTATTTTCCATGTCAGTTGTTTTTCCAATGAGATATTTCACATTGTTTTCTAATTTTTCATTCTTTTGGATTTGTTCTACTGTGTCGTGATTTCTCATAAAGTCACTATCTTCCAATTGCTCTATTCTAATTTTTCAGGAAGTTTTTTCTTCAGTAAGCTTCTGGACTTCCTTTTCCATTTGGCCAATTTTGCTTTTTAGGGCATTCTTCTTCTCATTGTGTTTTTGGACCTCTGTTGCCATTTGGGTTAGGCTATTTTTTAAGGTGTTATTTTCTTCAGTATTTTTTTGGGTCTCCTCTAGCAGGCTGTTGACTTGTTTTCTGTGATTTTCTTGTATCACTATCAGTTTTTCCTCTACTTCCCTTACTTGCTTTTCAAAATCCCTTTTGAGCTCTTCCAAGGCCTGGTACTGATTCATATTTTTCTTGGAGGCTTTGAATGTAGGAGCTTTGACTTCGTTGTCTTCTTCTGGTTGTGTATTCTGATCTTTTTCACGAAAGTAAAATTGTATGGTCTGACTCTTTTTGCACTGCTTGCTCATGATCCCAGCCAATTACTTGAGTTTTAAACTCTTTGTTAAGGTAAGAGTCTGCTTCCAATGTGGAGAATGTATTGTCCCAAGCTTCAGGGGTTTGTATAGCTGTTTTCAGAGATACTTGTAGGGACCTGTAAATTTTCAGTTCTTGCAAGGTGGTATGATAAGGGGTGAGGTGTTTACTCCTTTCCTGGCCTGTGACCACAAGTATTCCTTTCCTTCCTGTAACTGTGAGGAGCCACAGCCACTCCAAGCTCTACCACGCCAGAGTTCTTCCTCACCCGAGCAGCTCTGCCCAGAACTGTGACCCAGATCCAAACATGGGCGAAGCAAGAGATTCCTGCCTCAGCACTGGTAAAGAGATCCCTGCAGTTCCTCTCTGATCAGCCACTGGATTCCCCCTCAGACTGTGGGCCAGAAGCTCCGGAAGCAGCTGCTCCCCCCCACCCAGGGACACACTCTTGGCGAATGGAGCTGAAACCCCACCTTCCTGTCTCAGCACCAACAGAAACATACTTTTTCCACTGACCTTCTAGGTTGTCTTTGGCATCTGTGGATTGAGGAGTCTGGAAACCTCCACAGCTGCCTGAGATTCAGTCCTCTGAGGCTTGCTCCAGGTTTGCTGTGGCCTGTGCACCCACACCGCGCGTGCTGCGCTCCCAGCCCGGCGCGATACACCTTTCTGATCAATAATCCAGGTTGTCTTGGACTGGAAATTTGTTTCACTCTGTCTTTTTGTGGGTTCTTCTGCTTCAGAATTTGTTTAGAGACATTTTTTATGAGTATTTGGAGGGGTTTGGAGGAGAGCTCAAGCAAGTCACTGCTTTCACTCCGCCATCTTGGCTCCACCCCCTGGAGAATGTAAATTAAAACAACTGTGAAGTGCTAACTCATACCCATAAGTTTGTCAAAGATGGCAAAATCTAAAATGAGAATTATCGAACTATTGTGGAAACAAAGTTACAAAAATGCATTGTTGATAGAGGTCAGAATTGACACAACATTCTGGAAAGCAATTTGGATTTAAAACCCCAAAGTCTGTGTTTAGTTTTTTACCCCGTGATGCCACTACTAGACATATACCATAAAATTCCCAAAAATAGAGGGAAAGAACCATGTGAACCAAAATATTTAAATGGGCACTTTTTTTCTTGTAGGAAAAAAAAAGGAATCAAAATGGTTGCACATCAGTTGGGAATTCTTGGACAAATTATTACATATGAATATAATGGAATATTATTGAACCATAAAAATTCACACAAAAGACCGATGTAGAGAAAACTGGAAGGTCTTGCCTAAACTGATACAGATGCAGTAAGGAGAATAAGTACAATTTCTACAATGACTTCAATATTGTAATGGAAAACAACTGTGAATGACTTATGCATTTTAATCAATGCAATGACTAATCATGACTTCAGAAACCTATTATTGAAGCAGCCTTTCTACCTCCTGGCAGAGAAGTGATGGATTAGAGGTGCAAAATGAAGCATACATTTTGAGACACAGCCAATGTGTGGATCTGTTTTGTCTGACTAGACCTATTAGTTATGAGGTAGGTCTTTTGGTAAGAGTGGCACTTAAGGGGAGGAGTGTGGTGATAGTGATAAAAAAATGAAGGAAGAAAGTGAAGAAAAGTATACCAATGAATCATTGAAAAATAAATGAAAGAGAAAAAAATGAAGATCATGACGGGACTGAGATGAAAAGATCAATCTTAAAAATACAGTAATTTGAAATATGCCTAAATAAAAGCTTACATATTAGAGATTCATGGTTTCATATTCTGTCCTATTTTCTCTTCTTGTCTGCAGAGGAAAATATTAATTTTGCCAGCACAATCTCCCAACAAGTATGTGGAGAACCTCTAGTACAGAGATGAAGAACCTTCTCTTTGACTTCAGGCATCCCAGCTCCTCTTCTGACTGTCCTTTAAGGGCTGAACAGTGGTGTCCTGCACTTAATGATGACATACTTATACCTGGTCATACCCTTCATATATCAGTGATCCTGAATTCCTGCAGATCATCTTCCAAGCTCTACTGTACAACCCCTACCACCTGATTCCACATTCATAATTCTCCTCAATGCTCTCACCCAAAGTTTCATTCTAATTCCAGCCAGCTCTGCCACTGTACCCTCTGGAAGGCCTGTTCCAGAGGCAACAAACTTCCCTTCATCTTAAATCTCTTCTCCTCTCATTCCTCCCATTACTGAAACCTGGCTCTACTCTGATGACACAGCCTTCTTGGCCACTCTTTCTAGGACTCATGGGACCTTCAGTCATTCTTCTCAGATCCCTGGTTGAGACAAAGGAGTTGGAATACTTCTTACTCCCCACTGCCACTTTCAGATTCTCCCCCTTTCCCTTCATGAAGTAACCTCTCTTTTTCTGAGTTCATGCTACATACCTATCACGCAATCAATATCCTGATGAATATTGTCGAGAGATCCCTAAGTCACTCCCCTTCCTTCCTCAATGAATTCCATGTCTGGCTTACAATTTTTCTCTCCTCCCCAACCCCTGACCTCATAACAAGGGACTTCACTGTACATATTGACTTTTCCTCAAAAACTATAACCACTTAGTTCCCCAATCTACTCTCCTCCCATGAGCTCCTCCTCAACCTCTCATTAGTCATACACAAAGATGGTCATAGTGTCAGTTTTACCATACCATCACTCACAAAATGTACCACTTTCACATTCAAGAATTCTGAAATTCCCTTATCTGGCCATAATCTATTGACCTTTCAACCCTCCCTCTGCCTTCTCTTACATAATCCTACTCTTCTTCCTCACCATGACCTCCAATCCTTTGACACATCAATTCTTTCCCAGGCCATTTTCCCCTAACTTCCCCTCTTCATATCTTGACTCCTTTATCAAGCAATTCAACTCTACACTGTCTTCCTCTCTTGAATCCCTCACTCCCTTTTCATATTGCCAAATACACTCAGCCAAACTTCAGCCTTGGTTCAACACACACAAACATGCTGTGGAATGAAGATGGAGAAAATCATGCAGTCTTTCTAAGTCCACTAAAATTTTGTGTCATATAACCTCAACTGGATTTTAATTGCTGCTAAGCAATCCTATTACACCTTCCTTATCCACTCACTATCCTACTTTGCACATTGGTACTAACTTTCCCATCCCTCCTCAAACTTCCCTTGGCTCCCTTCCTCACACCCTCTTGGTTGAGAATCTTGTCTCATATTTAAAAAGAAAAATGCAGCCATTTCCCAGGAACTTCCTTTCCTCCTCTTTTCTTCCTCTCCTATTACTCCTGCACCTGCCTTTTGCCACTTTCTCTTCCTTCACCTCTGTTTCATATGATGAAGTGACCTTACTCTTTATAAAGACTAACCCCTCTACTTGTTCAAGTGATCCCATTTCATCCTATTTCCTCCAACAGATTGTCTACTCTGTCATCCTCAGTCATTCACTTAATTTTAACTTTCGCCTCTTAACTGGATCATTTCCTATTGCCTACAGACATGCCCATGTCTCTATCCTGATGAAATCATCACTTGATTCTTCCATCCATTCTAACTATTGTCCTATTTCTCTTCTGCTTTTTTAGGTTTCCCACCACTTTCTCTCTTCTCACTCTCTTCTTAATCCCTTACAATCTGGTTTCCAGTCTTACCATCCCACCAAAATAAATCTCTTCCAAGTTACTAATAGTCTCCTAGTTACCAAATCCATTGGCCTTTTCTCTATCGTCATTATCCTTGACCTCTCTGAAACCTTTGATTCCATTGAATATTTTCACCTTCTTGATACTCTCTTCTCTCTGAGTTTTCAGAATACCATTATCTCTTGATTGTCCTCTTACTTAGCTGATCACTCCTCTGTCTCCTTTGCTGGATTCTCCTCCAAATCACTTCTTCTATTTGTAGGTGTCCCTCAAGGTTCTGGTGTGGGTCCTCTTTTTTTCTCTATATATACCCTTTCACTTGGTTATCTCATCAACTCTTATAAATTTAATTACTATCTTTATGCTGATTCTCAAATCTACCTTCCTGCCCCAGTCTCTACAGACTTCTAGTCTCACACCTCCAACTGCCTTTCAGATGTCTCAAACTGGATGTCCAGTCAACATCTGAAATTCAATATGTCCAAAACAAATCACTTTCTTTCCTCCTAAATTCATTCCAGTCCTCCTACCTTCCCCATTACCGCAGAGGGCAACACTATCCTCCCAGTCCCTCAGGATCACAAACTAGGAGTGATACAGGATTCCTTACTCTCTCTCACTACCCCCATACATCTAAGTTGTGGCCAAGGCCTTCCAATTTGACCTTTGCAATATCTTTTGAATAAGAATAAATCTCTTCTCTCCTCTGACATTGCCGCCACTCTAGTGCAGACCCTTATCGCCTCACACCTTGATTACTGTACCATTGCCAGACTACTGGTCTTAATCAATGTCAGCCGACTGCCACAAGTTTCTACTCACTCCAATTTATTTTCCACTCAGCCACTGGAGTAATTTTCCTAAAACAAAATTGATCATGTCAATCCCTCTTCACTAAACTCCAGTAGTTTCCTTTTGCCTTCAGCTGCAAATATAGAATTCTTTGGTATTCAAAGCGCTTCATAACCTAGCCCTCTCCTACTTTCCATTCTTCTTACATTTTATTCCTTAATGCCTACTCTTTGATTCAGAGACACTGGCCTTCTATCTCTTCCATGAAAAAGATACTCTATCTCTCAGCTTCAGGTATTCTTTTTGTCTGTCCTCTCATGTCTGCAGTGATCTCCCTTCTCCACTATGACTACTGACCTCTCTGACTTCCTTTAAGTCTCCGCTAAAATCACACCTCCTACAGGAAGCCTTCCCCAACCCTCCTATTTCCATTGCCTTCCCTCCATTAATTCTTTTGTTTTTATTTATCCTATGTATAGCTTGCCTTGTATATTTTTGTTTGCATATTATCTTCCCCATGAAATTGAAGCCTCTTGTGGGTAGAATTGTTTTTCACTTCTTTTTGTATTCCTAGCACTTAGCATAGTAGCTGGCTGACAGTATATGCTTAATGAATGTTTTTTGTATTTCATTGTATGTTTAGAGCAGCAAGGTGATGCAGTGGACAGATCACTGGGCCTGGAGTCAGGAAGATGTGAGTTAAAATCTAGTCTCAGACACTTACTAGCTTTGTGACCCTGGGGAAGTCTCTTAACCATGTTTGCCTCAGTTTCCTCATTTATAAAATGAACTACAGAAGTAAATGGCAAACCATTCCAATATCTTTGCCAAGAAATTCCAAATGGGATCACAAAGAGTCAGACATGACTAAACAACAATAACGGTTGTATGTTTGCCAAATTTATATGAATGAAACACTGGGGGTCTACTGTTGGAGACCCCACTGGAATAAATGTCCAAATCATTTTATACCATTTTTCCCTCCCCACCTTTGCAGTCTTCTCACACCTTACTCTTTGCCATGTACTCTCATTCAGTGACACTTTCCACCTTGCTGTCCTACTAATAAGACACTTTGTCTCTTGGCTCTGGGCATTTTCTTAGGCTGTCCCCAAAGCCTGGAATGCTCTCCCTCCTCATTCCTACCTACTGATTTCCTAGTTTCCTTTAAGTTCCATCTAAAATATCTTCTTCAACAAGAAAATATTTTCCAAACCCTTTTTAATTCTAGTGCCTTCCCTTTCTTATTTCCTTCCTGTTTATCCTGTATGCAGATCATTTGTACATATTTGTTTGCTTATTGTCTCCCCCATTAGACTATTAAGTTCTTTGAAGGTGAAAATGATCTTTTGCCTCTTTTTGTATTCCCAGCACGGTCCTTGGCACATAGTAGGCACTTAATAAGCATGAGCAGTACTAGACTTTCTCCTCTTAATTGCTTCAAAGCAAAATACCCAAGAGATCTTGGCAACTTTCTCTATTCCTTCCACTCAATCTTTATGGTTAAGATTACTTTATGTTGAACTTTCAGTATTACAGTGGAGTTTTTAAATTTAGCTAAAAGCAGTCCTTCTTTATTATTTTGATGAGTATGATTTTAGTGCTATTGGAGTATACATAGTAGTGAAATTTGTTAAGGGGTTTTGTATTTCAGGCTGTTTACTCCAGGGCCCTGAAGTTCTGGCTTGGGAAGCTAAAAGTCCTCCCAAGGGGCTATCAGCCTGAAATGTAATTTCATTAATTTTCCTAGCTCTAAATCTATGCTCTATGATTCTATGCTCTTATCAAATTTGAATTCCGTATTGACTTGGATTTCCCTGAGACAAATGAACTGATTGGACCTATGCCCCTGAAGTAGAAGGGCTACTCCCAGTGGCTAATGTTTTCCCCTTTTATCAGAAGAGAGGGGGTAAGCAGGACAGAGGGACATGGGGAAGTCTTGCCTCTGAATCAGCCCCAAGAGGTAGAGAGCTCTGAGATCTGCCCTGGTTGAGGAGGAAGGAAATGAGGATAGCAGAGTTCTCATATGTTCCACAGCAACACCAAATATTATAATTTTTAAAAATGAAAGGTATTCAGGAAAATTTAGAAATGATGTAGGCAAAACTGCTATGTGAAAGAAAATCTTTGGGTTTTTCATAAAGCAGACAAATATTTGGAATCTTGCAGTCTCCTCTTCTCCCCCTACAATGCCACACCCTTAAGTCCATTTATTTTGTTTGCTGTTGTTTGTTGGTTTCCTATCTAGTCAGACTCTTTGTGACCCCATTTGGGTTTTTTTTTAGTAAAGATAATGAAGTGGTTTGCCATTGCTTTCCCCAGGTCATCTTACAGAAAAGGAAACTGAGGCAAATAGGGTTTAGTGACTTGCCTAGAGTCACATAGCTAATAAGTTTCTGAGGCTGGATTTAAACTTATGTCTTCCTATCTTCAGGTCCAGCACCCTCTCCACTGAGCTATCTAGCTACTTAAGCTCATAGCTATACTTTATTTGGCCATGAAATATTATGATATACATGAAAGTTACCATTCCATCAGAATCCTATGGTCTCTGGCTACCAAGTGTCCATGACTTCTGGCACAGGCATACGAGAGACAAAAGAGGAGACTGCATAAGGTTAT